>NC_084865.1:8402886-8711749 GCF_951802175.1 Populus nigra | reverse complement strand
TTGAGGACGAGGAGGTCTCGTCGGCCAACCTTGAGTAAGGTTTCAAAAGGGCGATAATGTTTGATCCCCCTATTGGATCACAATCAAATTTTTACATGACTTTCAGGATGCTGTTTTCCTTGGGGTAGCTACTGAATCGCAACTCGAGGACGAGGAGGTCTGGTCCGCCAAACTTGAGTAAGGTGTCGAAAGGGCGATAATGTTTGATCCCACCGTTCGATCGCGCTAAAATTTTTACATGACTTTGAGGATGCTGTTTTCCTTGGGGTAGCTACTGAATCGCAACTCGAGGACAAGGAGGTCTGGTCGGCCAACCTTGGGTAAGGGGTCAAAAGAGCGATAACGTTTGATCCCAACGTTGGATGGCGCTTAAATTTTTACATGACTTTCAGGATGCTATTTTCCTTGGGGTAGCTACTGAATCGCAACTTGAGGACGAGAAGGTCTGGTCGGCCAACCTTGAGTAAGGTGTCAAAAGGGCGATAATGTTTGATCCCACCGTTGGATCCCGCTTAAATTTTTACATGATCCCACCATTGGATCGCGCTGAATTTTTTACATGACTTTCAAGATGCTGTTTTTCTCGAGGTAGCTACTGAATCTATACTCGAGGACGAGGAGGTCTGGTCGGCCAACCTTGGGTAAGGGGTCAAAAGAGCGATAATGTTTGATCCCAACATTGGATGGCGCTTAAATTTTTACATGACTTTCAGGATGCTATTTTCCTTGGGGTAGCTACTGAATCGCAACTTGAGGACGAGAAGGTCTGGTCGGCCAACCTTGAGTAAGGTGTCAAAAGGGCGATAATGTTTGATCCCACCGTTGGATCGCGCTTAAATTTTTACATGACTTTCAGGATGCTGTTTTCCTTGGGGTAACTATTGAATCGCAACTCGAGGAGGAGGAGGTCTGGTCGGCCAACCTGGGGTCAGAGGTCAAAAGGTCGATAATGTTTGATCCCAGCGTTGGATCGCGCTTAAATTTTTACACGAGTTTCCGGATGCTGTTTTCCTTGAGGTAGCTACTAAATCTATACTCGAGGACAAGGAGGTATGGTCGGCCAACCTTATGTATGGTGTCAAAAGGGCGATAATGTTTGATCCCACCATTGGATCGCGCTTAAATTTTTACATGACTTTCAGGATGGTGTTTTCCTTGGGGTAGCTTTTGAATTGCAACTCGAGGACGAGGATGTCTGGTCGGCCAACCTTGAGTAAGGTGTCAAAAGTGCGGTAATGTTTCATCCAACCGTTGGATCGCGCTCAAATTTTTACATGACTTTCCGAAAGCAGTTTTCATCAGGGTAGCTACTGAATCGCTACTCAGTGACGAGGAGGTCTGGTCGGCCATCCTTGGGTTAGGGGTCAAAAGGTCGATAATGTTTGATCTCAACGGTGGATCGCGGTTAAATTTTTGCACGAGTTTCCGGATGCAGTTTTCCTAGAGTTACCTACTGAATCTATACTTGAGGACGAGGAGGTCTCGTCGGCCAACCTTGAGTAAGGTGTCAAAAGGGCGATAATGTTTGATCCCCCCATTGGATCACAATCAAATTTTTACATGACTTTCAGGATGCTGTTTTCCTTGGGGTAGCTACTGAATCGCAACTCGAGGACGAGGAGGTCTGGTCCGCCAAACTTGAGTAAGGTGTCGAAAGGGCGATAATGTTTGATCCCACCATTCGATCGCGCTAAAATTTTTACATGACTTTCAGGATGCTGTTTTCCTTGGGGTAGCTACTGAATCGCAACTCGAGGACAAGGAGGTCTGGTCGGCCAACCTTGGGTAAGGGGTCAAAAGAGCGATAATGTTTGATCCCAACGTTGGATGGCGCTTAAATTTTTACATGACTTTCAGGATGCTATTTTCCTTGGGGTAGCAACTGAATCGCAACTTGAGGACGAGAAGGTCTGGTCGGCCAACCTTGAGTAAGGTGTCAAAAGGGCGATAATGTTTGATCCCACCGTTGGATCGCGCTTAAATTTTTACATGATCCCACCATTGGATCGCGCTGAATGTTTTACATGACTTTCAGGATGCTGTTTTCCTCGAGGTAGCTACTGAATCTATACTCGAGGACGAGGAGGTCTGGTCGGCCGACCTTGGGTAAGGGGTCAAAAGAGCGATAATGTTTGATCCCAACGTTGGATGGCGCTTAAATTTTTACATGACTTTGAGGATGCTATTTTCCTTGGGGTAGCTACTGAATCGCAACTGGAGGACGAGAAGGTCTGGTCGGCCAACCTTGAGTAAGGTGTCAAAAGGGCGATAATGTTTGATCCCACCGTTGGATCGCGCTTAAATTTTTACATGATCCCACTATTGGATCGCGCTGAATTTTTTACATGACTTTCAAGATGCTGTTTTCCTCGAGGTAGCTACTGAATCTATACTCGAGGACGAGGAGGTCTGGTCGGCCAACCTTGGGTAAGGGGTCAAAAGAGCGATAATGTTTGATCCCAACGTTGGATGGCGCTTAAATTTTTACATGACTTTCAGGATGCTATTTTCCTTGGGGTAGCTACTGAATCGCAACTTGAGGACGAGAAGGTCTGGTCGGCCAACCTTGAGTAAGGTGTCAAAAGGGCGATAATGTTTGATCCCACCGTTGGATCGCGCTTAAATTTTTACATGATCCCACCATTGGATCGCGCTGAAATTTTTACATCACTTTCAGGATGCTGTTTTCCTCGAGGTAGCTACTGAATCTATACTTGAGGATGAGGAGGTCTGGTCGGCCAACCTTGGGTAAGGGGTCAAAAGAGCGATAATGTTTGATCCCAACATTGGATGGCGCTTAAATTTTTACATGACTTTCAGGATGCTATTTTCCTTGGGGTAGCTATTGAATCGAAACTTGAGGACGAGAAGGTCTGGTCGGCCAACCTTGAGTAAGGTGTCAAAAGGGCGATAATGTTTGATCCCACCGTTGGATCGCGCTGAAATTTTTACATGACTTTCAGGATGCTGTTTTCCTTGGGTAACTATTGAATCGCAACTCGAGGAGGAGGAGGTCTGGTCGGCCAACCTTGGGTCAGAGGTCATAAGGTCGATAATGTTTGATCCCAACGTTGGATCGCGCTTAAATTTTTACACGAGTTTCCGGATGCTGTTTTCCTTGAGGTAGCTACTGAATCTATACTCGAGGACAAGGAGGTATGGTCGGCCAACCTTATGTATGGTGTCAAAAGGGCGATAATGTTTGATCCCACTATTGGATCGCGCTTAAATTTTTACATGACTTTCAGGATGCTGTTTTCCTTGGGGTAGCTTTTGAATTGCAACTCGAGGACGAGGAAGTTTGGTCGGCCAACCTTGAGTAAGGTGTCAAAAGTGCGGTAATGTTTGATCCCACCGTTGGATCACGCTCAAATTTTTACATGACTTTCTGAAAGCAGTTTTCATCAGGGTAGCTACTGAATCGCTACTCAGTGACGAGGAGGTCTGGTCGGCTATCCTTGGGTTAGGGGTCAAAAGGTCGATAATGTTTGATCTCAACAGTGGATCGCGGTTAAATTTTTGCACGAGTTTCCGGATGCAGTTTTCCTCGAGGTACCTACTGAATCTATACTTGAGGACGAGAAGGTCTGGTCGGCCAACCTTGAGTAAGGTGTCAAAAGCGCGATAATATTTGATCCCACCGTTGGATCGCGCTTAAATTTTTACATGACTTTTTGGATGCTGTTTTCCTCGAGGTAGCTACTGAATCTATACTCGAGAACGAGGAGGTCTGGTCGGCCAACCTTGGGTAAGGGGTCAAAAGAGCGATAATGTTTGATCCCAATGTTGGATGGCGCTTAAATTTTTACATGACTTTCAGGATGCTATTTTCCTTGGGGTAGCTACTGAATCGCAACTTGAGGACGAGAAGGTCTGGTCGGCCAACCTTGAGTAAGGTGTCAAAAGGGCGATAATGTTTGATCCCACCGTTGGATCGCGCTTAAATTTATACATGATCCCACCATTGGATCGCGCTGAATTTTTTACATGACTTTCAGGATGCTGTTTTCCTCGAGGTAGCTACTGAATCTATACTCGAGGACGAGGAGGTCTGGTCGGCCAACCTTGGGTAAGGGGTCAAAAGAGCGATAATGTTTGATCCCAACGTTGGATGGCGCTTAAATTTTTACATGACTTTCAGGATGCTATTTTCCTTGGGGTAGCTACTGAATCGCAACTTGAGGGCGAGAAGGTCTGGTCGGCCAACCTTGAGTAAGGTGTCAAAAGGGCGAGAATGTTTGATCCCACCGTTGGATCGCGCTTAAATTTTTACATGATCCCACCATTGGATCGCGCTGAATTTTTTACATGACTTTCAGGATGCTGTTTTCCTCGAGGTAGCTACTGAATCTATACTCGAGGACGAGGAGGTCTAGTCGGCCAACCTTGGGTAAGGGGTCAAAAGAGCGATAATGTTTGATCCCAACGTTGGATGGCGCTTAAATTTTTACATGACTTTCAGGATGCTATTTTTCTTGGGGTAGCTACTGAATCGCAACTTGAGGACGAGAAGGTCTGGTCGGCCAACCTTGAGTAAGGTGTCAAAAGGGCAATAATGCTTGATCTCACCGTTGGATCGCGCTTAAATTTTTACATGATCCCACCATTGGATCGCGCTGAAATTTTTACATCACTTTCAGGATGCTGTTTTCCTCGAGGTAGCTACTGAATCTATACTTGAGGATGAGGAGGTCTGGTCGGCCAACCTTGAATATGGTGTCAAAAGTGCGGTAATGTTTGATCCCACCGTTGGATCACGCTCAAATGTTTACATGACTTTCAGGATGCTGTTTTCCATGGGGTAGCTACTGAATCGCAACTCGATGACGAGGAGGTCTGGTCCGCCAAACATGAGTAAGGTGTCAAAATGGCGATAATGTTTGATCCCATCGTTGGATCGCGCTCAAATTTTTACATGACTTTCAGGATGCTGTTTTCCATGGGGTAGCTACTGAATCGCAACTCGAGGACGAGGAGGTCTGGTCCGCCAAACTTGAGTAAGGTGTCAAAAGGGCGATAATGTTTGATCCCACCGTTGGATCGCGCTTAAATTTTTACATGATCCCACCATTGGATCGCGCTGAATTTTTTACATGACTTTCAGGATGCTGTTTTCCTCGAGGTAGCTACTGAATCTATACTCGAGGACGAGGAGGTCTGGTCGGCCAACCTTGGGTAAGGGGTCAAAAGAGCGATAATGTTTGATCCCAACGTTGGATGGCGCTTAAATTTTTACATGACTTTCAGGATGCTATTTTCCTTGGGGTAGCTACTGAATCGCAACTTGAGGGCGAGAAGGTCTGGTCGGCCAACCTTGAGTAAGGTGTCAAAAGGGCGAGAATGTTTGATCCCACCGTTGGATCGCGCTTAAATTTTTACATGATCCCACCATTGGATCGCGCTGAATTTTTTACATGACTTTCAGGATGCTGTTTTCCTCGAGGTAGCTACTGAATCTATACTCGAGGACGAGGAGGTCTAGTCGGCCAACCTTGGGTAAGGGGTCAAAAGAGCGATAATGTTTGATCCCAACGTTGGATGGCGCTTAAATTTTTACATGACTTTCAGGATGCTATTTTTCTTGGGGTAGCTACTGAATCGCAACTTGAGGACGAGAAGGTCTGGTCGGCCAACCTTGAGTAAGGTGTCAAAAGGGCAATAATGCTTGATCTCACCGTTGGATCGCGCTTAAATTTTTACATGATCCCACCATTGGATCGCGCTGAAATTTTTACATCACTTTCAGGATGCTGTTTTCCTCGAGGTAGCTACTGAATCTATACTTGAGGATGAGGAGGTCTGGTCGGCCAACCTTGAATATGGTGTCAAAAGTGCGGTAATGTTTGATCCCACCGTTGGATCACGCTCAAATGTTTACATGACTTTCAGGATGCTGTTTTCCATGGGGTAGCTACTGAATCGCAACTCGATGACGAGGAGGTCTGGTCCGCCAAACATGAGTAAGGTGTCAAAATGGCGATAATGTTTGATCCCATCGTTGGATCGCGCTCAAATTTTTACATGACTTTCAGGATGCTGTTTTCCATGGGGTAGCTACTGAATCGCAACTCGAGGACGAGGAGGTCTGGTCCGCCAAACTTGAGTAAGGTGTCAAAAGGGCGATAATGTTTGATCCCACCGTTGGATCGCGCTTAAATTTTTACATGATCCCACCATTGGATCGCGCTGAATTTTTTACATGACTTTCAGGATGCTGTTTTCCTCGAGGTAGCTACTGAATCTATACTCGAGGACGAGGAGGTCTGGTCGGCCAACCTTGGGTAAGGGGTCAAAAGAGCGATAATGTTTGATCCCAACGTTGGATGGCGCTTAAATTTTTACATGACTTTCAGGATGCTATTTTCCTTGGGGTAGCTACTGAATCGCAACTTGAGGACGAGAAGGTCTGGTCGGCCAACCTTGTGTAAGGTGTCAAAAGGGCGATAATGTTTGATCCCACCGTTGGATCGCGCTTAAATTTTTACATGATCCCACCATTGGATCGCGCTGAATTTTTTACATGACTTTCAGGATGCTGTTTTCCTCGAGGTAGCTACTGAATCTATACTCGAGGACGAGGAGGTCTGGTCGGCCAACCTTGGGTAAGGGGTCAAAAGAGCGATAATGTTTGATCCCAACGTTGGATGGCGCTTAAATTTTTACATGACTTTCAGGATGCTATTTTCCTTGGGGTAGCTACTGAATCGCAACTTGAGGACGAGAAGGTCTGGTCGGCCAACCTTGAGTAAGGTGTCAAAAGGGCGATAATGTTTGATCCCACCGTTGGATCGCGCTTAAATTTTTACATGATCCCACCATTGGATCGCGCTGAATTTTTTACATGACTTTCAGGATGCTGTTTTCCTCGAGGTAGCTACTGAATCTATACTCGAGGACGAGGAGGTCTGGTCGGCCAACCTTGGGTAAGGGGTCAAAAGAGCGATAATGTTTGATCCCAACGTTGGATTGCGCTTAAATTTTTACATGACTTTCAGGATGCTATTTTCCTTGGGGTAGCTACTGAATCGCAACTTGAGGACGAGAAGGTCTGGTCGGCCAACCTTGAGTAAGGTGTCAAAAGGGCAATAATGCTTGATCTCACCGTTGGATCGCGCTTAAATTTTTACATGATCCCACCATTGGATCGCGCTGAAATTTTTACATCACTTTCAGGATGCTGTTTTCCTCGAGGTAGCTACTGAATCTATACTTGAGGATGAGGAGGTCTGGTCGGCCAACCTTGAATATGGTGTCAAAAGTGCGGTAATGTTTGATCCCACCGTTGGATCACGCTCAAATGTTTACATGACTTTCAGGATGCTGTTTTCCATGGGGTAGCTACTGAATCGCAACTCGATGACGAGGAGGTCTGGTCCGCCAAACATGAGTAATGTGTCAAAATGGCGATAATGTTTGATCCCACCGTTGGATCGCGCTCAAATTTTTACATGACTTTCAGGATGCTGTTTTCCATGGGGTAGCTACTGAATCGCAACTCGAGGACGAGGAGGTCTGGTCCGCCAAACTTGAGTAAGGTGTCAAAAGGGCGATAATGTTTAATCCCACCGTTGGATCGCGCTTAAATTTTTACATGATCCCACCATTGGATCGCGCTGAATTTTTTACATGACTTTCAGGATGCTGTTTTCCTCGAGGTAGCTACTGAATCTATACTCGAGGACGAGGAGGTCTGGTCGGCCAACCTTGGGTAAGGGGTCAAAAGAGCGATAATGTTTGATCCCAACGTTGGATGGCGCTTAAATTTTTACATGACTTTCAGGATGCTATTTTCCTTGGGGTAGCTACTGAATCGCAACTTGAGGACGAGAAGGTCTGGTCGGCCAACCTTGAGTAAGGTGTCAAAAGGGCAATAATGCTTGATCTCACCGTTGGATCGCGCTTAAATTTTTACATGATCCCACCATTGGATCGCGCTGAAATTTTTACATCACTTTCAGGATGCTGTTTTCCTCGAGGTAGCTACTGAATCTATACTTGAGGATGAGGAGGTCTGGTCGGCCAACCTTGAATATGGTGTCAAAAGTGCGGTAATGTTTGATCCCACCGTTGGATCACGCTCAAATGTTTACATGACTTTCAGGATGCTGTTTTCCATGGGATAGCTACTGAATCGCAACTCGATGACGAGGAGGTCTGGTCCGCCAAACATGAGTAAGGTGTCAAAATGGCGATAATGTTTGATCCCACCGTTGGATCGCGCTCAAATTTTTACATGACTTTCAGGATGCTGTTTTCCATGGGGTAGCTACTGAATCGCAACTCGAGGACGAGGAGGTCTGGTCCGCCAAACTTGAGTAAGGTGTCAAAAGGGCGATAATGTTTGATCTCACCGTTGGATCGCGCTTAAATTTTTACATGATCCCACCATTGGATCGTGCTGAATTTTTTACATGACTTTCAGGATGCTGTTTTCCTCGAGGTAGCTACTGAATCTATACTCGAGGACGAGGAGGTCTGGTCGGCCAACCTTGGGTAAGGGGTCAAAAGAGCGATAATGTTTGATCCCAACGTTGGATGGCGCTTAAATTTTTACATGACTTTGAGGATGCTATTTTCCTTGGGGTAGCTACTGAATCGCAACTTGAGGACGAGAAGGTCTGGTCGGCCAACCTTGTGTAAGGTGTCAAAAGGGCGATAATGTTTGATCCCACCGTTGGATCGCGCTTAAATTTTTACATGATCCCACCATTGGATCGCGCTGAATTTTTTACATGACTTTCAGGATGCTGTTTTCCTCGAGGTAGCTACTGAATCTATACTCGAGGACGAGGAGGTCTGGTCGGCCAACCTTGGGTAAGGGGTCAAAAGAGCGATAATGTTTGATCCCAACATTGGATGGCGCTTAAATTTTTACATGACTTTCAGGATGCTATTTTCCTTGGGGTAGCTACTGAATCGCAACTTGAGGACGAGAAGGTCTGGTCGGCCAACCTTGAGTAAGGTGTCAAAAGGGCAATAATGTTTGATCTCACCGTTGGATCGCGCTTAAATTTTTACATGATCCCACCATTGGATCGCGCTGAAATTTTTACATCACTTTCAGGATGCTGTTTTCCTCGAGGTAGCTACTGAATCTATACTTGAGGATGAGGAGGTCTGGTCGGCCAACCTTGAATATGGTGTCAAAAGTGTGGTAATGTTTGATCCCACCGTTGGATCGCGCTCAAATTTTTACATGACTCTCAGGATGTTGTTTTCCATGGGGTAGCTACTGAATCGCAACTCGATGACGATGAGGTGTGGTCCGCCAAACATGAGTAAGGTGTCAAAATGGCGATAATGTTTGATCCCACCGTTCGATCGCGCACAAATTTTTACATGACATTCAAGATGCTGTTTTCCTTAGGGTAGCTACTAAATCGCAACTCGAGGACAAGGAGGTCTGGTCTGCCAAGCTTGGGTAAGGGGTCAAAAGAGCGATAATGTTTGATCCCAACGTTGGATGGCGCTTAAATTTTTACATGACTTTCAGGATGCTATTTTCCTTGGGGTAGCTACTGAATCGCAACTTGAGGACGAGGAGGTCTGGTCGGCCAACCTTGAATATGGGGTCAAAAGTGCGGTAATGTTTGATCCCACCGTTGGATCGCGCTCAAATTTTTACATGACTTTCAGGATGCTGTTTTCCATGGGGTAGCTACTGAATCGCACCTCGAGGACGAGGAGGTCTGGTCCGCCAAACTTGAGTAAGGTGTCAAAAGGGCGATAATGTTTGATCCCACCGTTCGATCGCGCACAAATTTTTACATGACATTCAGGATGCTGTTTACCTTAGGGTAGCTACTCAATCGCAACTCGAGGACAAGAAGGTCTGGTCGGCCGACCTTGGGTAAGGGGTCAAAAGAGCAATAATGTTTGATCCCAACGTTGGATGGCGCTTAAATTTTTACATGACTTTCAGGATACTGTTTTCCTTGGGGTAGCTACTGAATCGCAACTTGAGGACGAGAAGGTCTGGTCGGCCAACCTTGAGTAAGGTGTCAAAAGGGCGATAATGTTTGATCCCACCGTTGGATCGCGCTGAAATTTTTACATGACTTTCGGGATGCTGTTTTCCTTAGGGTACCTACTGAATCGCAACTCGAGGAGGAGGAGGTCTGATTGGCCAACCTTGGGTCAGAGGTCAAAAGGTCGATAATGTTTGATCCCAACGTTGGATCGCGCTTAAATTTTTACACGAGTTTCCGGTTGCTGTTTTCCTTGAGGTAGCTACTGAATCTATACTCGAGGACAAGGAGGTATGGTCCGCCAACCTTATGTATGGTGTCAAAAGGGCGATAATGTTTGATCCCACCATTGGATCGCGCTTAAATTTTTACATGACTTTCAGGATGGTGTTTTCCTTGGGGTAGCTTGTGAATTGCAACTCGAGGACGAGGAAGTCTGGTCGGCCAACCTTGAGTAAGGTGTCAAAAATGCGGTAATGTTTGACCCCACCGTTGGATCGCGCTCAAATTTTTACATGACTTTCCGAAAGCAGTTTTCATCAGGGTAGCTACTGAATCGCTACTCAGTGACGAGGAGGTCTGGTCGGCCAGCCTTGGGTTAGGGGTCAAAAGGTCGATAATGTTTGATCCCAACGTTGGATCGCAGTTAAATTTTTACACGAGTTTCCGGATGCAGTTTTCCTCGAGGTACCTACTGAATCTATACTTGAGGACGAGGAGGTCTCGTCGGCCAACCTTGAGTAAGGTGTCAAAAGGGCGATAATGTTTGATCCCACCATAGGATCGCCATCAAAATTTTACATGACTTTCAGGATGCTGTTTTCCTTGGGGTAGCTACTGAATCGCAACTCGAGGACGAGGAGGTCTGGTCCGCCAAACTTGAGTAAGGTGTCGAAAGGGCGATAATGTTTGATCCCACCGTTCGATCGCACTAAAATTTTTACATGACTTTCAGGATGTTGTTTTCCTTGGGGTAGCTACTGAATCGCAACTCGAGGACAAGGAGGTCTGGTCGGCCAACCTTGGGTAAGGGGTCAAAAGAGCGATAATGTTTGATCCCAACGTTGGATCGCGCTCAAATTTTTACATGACTTTCCGAAAGCAGTTTTCATCAGGGTAGCTACTGAATCGCTACTCAGTGACGAGGAGGTCTGGTCGGCCAGCCTTGGGTTAGGGGTCAAAAGGTCGATAATGTTTGATCCCAACGTTGGATGGCGCTTAAATTTTTACATGACTTTGAGGATGCTATTTTCCTTGGGGTAGCTACTGAATCGCAACTTGAGGACGAGAAGGTCTGGTCGGCCAACCTTGAGTAAGGTGTCAAAAGGGCGATAATGTTTGATCCCACTGTTGGATCGCGCTTAAATTTTTACATGATCCCACCATTGGATCGCGCTGAAATTTTTACATGACTTTCAGGATGCTGTTTTCCTTGGGGTAGCTACTGAATCGCAACAGAAGGACAAGGAGGTCTCGTCGGCCAACCTTGGGTAAGGGGTCAAAAGAGCGATAATGTTTGACCCCACCGTTGGATCGCGCTCAAATTTTTACATGACTTTCCGAAAGCAGTTTTCATCAGGGTAGCTACTGAATCGCTACTCAGTGACGAGGAGGTCTGGTCGGCCAGCCTTGGGTTAGGGGTCAAAAGGTCGATAATGTTTGATCCCAACGTTGGATGGCGCTTAAATTTTTACATGACTTTGAGGATGCTATTTTCCTTGGGGTAGCTACTGAATCGCAACTTGAGGACGAGAAGGTCTGGTCGGCCAACCTTGAGTAAGGTGTCAAAAGGGCGATAATGTTTGATCCCACTGTTGGATCGCGCTTAAATTTTTACATGATCCCACCATTGGATCGCGCTGAAATTTTTACATGACTTTCAGGATGCTGTTTTCCTTGGGGTAGCTACTGAATCGCAACTCGAGGAAGAGGATGTCTGGTCCGCCAAACTTGAGTTGGGTGTCGAAAGGGCGATAATGTTTGGTCCCACCGTTGGATCGCGCTAAAATTTTTACATGACTTTCAAGATGCTGTTTTCCTTGGGGTAGCTACTGAATCGCAACAGAAGGACAAGGAGGTCTCGTCGGCCAACCTTGGGTAAGGGGTCAAAAGAGCGATAATGTTTGACCCCACCGTTGGATCGCGCTCAAATTTTTACATGACTTTCCGAAAGCAGTTTTCATCAGGGTAGCTACTGAATCGCTACTCAGTGACGAGGAGGTCTGGTCGGCCAGCCTTGGGTTAGGGGTCAAAAGGTCGATAATGTTTGATCCCAACGTTGGATGGCGCTTAAATTTTTACATGACTTTGAGGATGCTATTTTCCTTGGGGTAGCTACTGAATCGCAACTTGAGGACGAGAAGGTCTGGTCGGCCAACCTTGAGTAAGGTGTCAAAAGGGCGATAATGTTTGATCCCACTGTTGGATCGCGCTTAAATTTTTACATGATCCCACCATTGGATCGCGCTGAAATTTTTACATGACTTTCAGGATGCTGTTTTCCTCGAGGTAGCTACTGAATCTATACTTGAGGACGAGGAGGTCTGGTCGGCCAACCTTGAATATGGTGTCAAAAGTGCGGTAATGTTTGATCCAACCGTTGGATCGCGCTCAAATTTTTACATGACTTTCAGGATGCTATTTTCCATGGGGTAGCTACTGAATCGCAACTCGATGACGATGAGGTCTGGTCCGCCAAACTTGAGTAACGTGTCGAAAGGGCGATAATGTTTGATCCCACCGTTAGATCGCGCACAAATTTTTACATGACATTCAGGATGCTGTTTTCCTTGGGGTAGCTACTGAATCGCAACTCGAGGACAAGGAGGTCTGGTCGGCCAACCTTGGGTAAGGGGTCAAAAGAGCGATAATGTTTGATCCCAACGTTGGATGGCGCTTAAATTTTTACATGACTTTCAGGATGCTATTTTCCTTGGGGTAGCTACTGAATCGCAACTTGAGGACGAGAAGGTCTGGTCGGCCAACCTTGAGTAAGGTGTCAAAATGGCGATAATGTTTGATCCCACCGTTGGATCGCGCTTAAATTTTTACATGATCCCACCATTGGATCGCGCTGAAATTTTTACATGACTTTCAGGATGCTGTTTTCCTTGAGGTAGCTACTGAAGCTATACTTGAGGACGAGGAGGTCTGGTCGGCCAACCTTGAATATGGTGTCAAAAGTGCGGTAATGTTTGATCCCACCATTGGATCGCGCTCAAATTTTTACATGACTTTCAGGATGCTGTTTTCCATGGGGTAGCTACTGAATCGCAACTCGATGACGATGAGGTCTGGTCCGCCAAACATGAGTAAGGTGTCAAAAGGGCGATAATGTTTGATCCCACCGTTAGATCGCGCATAAATTTTTACATGACATTCAAGATGGTGTTTTCCTTGAGGTAGCTACTGAATCACAACTCGAGGACAAGGAGGTCTGGTCGGCCAACCTTGGGTAAGGGGTCAAAAGAGCGATAATGTTTGATCCCAACATTGGATGGCGCTTAAATTTTTACATGACTTTGAGGATGCTGTTTTCCTTGGGGTAGCTACTGAATCGCAACTGGAGGACGAGAAGGTCTGGTCGGCCAACCTTGAGTAAGGCGTCAAAAGGGCGATAATGTTTGATCCCACCGTTGGATCGCGCTTAAATTTTTACATGATCCCACCATTGGATCGCGCTGAAATTTTTACATGACTTTCAGGATGCTGTTTTCCTCGAGGTAGCTACTGAATCTATACTTGAGGACGAGGAGGTCTGGTCGGCCAACCTTGAATATGGTGTCAAAAGTGCGGTAATGTTTGATCCCCCCGTTGGATCGCGCTCAAATTTTTACATGACTTTCACGATGCTGTTTTCCATGGGGTAGCTACTGAATCGCAACTCGATGACGATGAGGTCTGGTTCGCCAAACTTGAGTAACGTGTCAAAAGGGCGATAATGTTTGATCCCACCGTTAGATCGCGCACAAATTTTTACATGACATTCAGGATGCTGTTTTCCTTGGGGTAGCCACTGAATCGCAACTTGAGGACCAGGAGGTCTGGTCGGCCAACCTTGGGTAAGGGGTCAAAAGAGCGATAATGTTTGATCCCAATGTTGGATGGCGCTTAAATTTTTACATGACTTTGAGGATGCTATTTTCCTTGGGGTAGCTACTCAATCGCAACTTGAGGACGAGAAGGTCTGGTCGGCCAACCTTGAGTAAAGTGTCAAAAGGGCGATAATGTTTGATCCCACCGTTGGATCGCGCTTAAATTTTTACATGATCCCACCATTGGAACGCGCTGAATTTTTTACATGACTTTCAGGATGCTGTTTTCCTCAAGGTAGCTACTGAATCTATACTCGAGGACGAGGAGGTCTGGTCGGCCAACCTTGGGTAAGGGGTCAAAAGAGCGATAATGTTTGATCCCAACGTTGGATGGCGCTTAAATTTTTACATGACTTTCAGGATGCTATTTTCCTTGGGGTAGCTACTAAATCGCACCTTGAGGACGAAAAGGTCTGGTCGGCCAACCTTGAGTAAGGTGTCAAAAGGGCGATAATGTTTGATCCCACTTTTGGATCGCGCTTAAATTTTTACATGACTTTCAGGATGTTGTTTTCCTTGGAGTAGCTACTGAATCGCAACTTGAGGACGAGAAGGTCTGGTGGGCCAACCTTGAGTAAGGTGTTTAAAGGGCGATAATGTTTGATCCCACCGTTGGATCGCGCTTAAATTTTTACATGATCCCACCATTGGATCGCGCTGAAATTTTTACATGACTTTCAGGATGCTGTTTTCCTCGAGGTAGCTACTGAATCTATACTGGAGGACGAGAAGGTCTGGTCGGCCAACCTTGAGTAAGGTGTCAAAAGGGCGATAATGTTTGATCCCACCGTTGGATCGCGCTTAAATTTATACATGATCCCACCATTGGATCGCGCTGAATTTTTTACATGACTTTTAGGATGCTGTTTTCCTCGAGGTAGCTACTGAATCTATACTCGAGGACGAGGAGGTCTGGTCGGCCAACCTTGGGTAAGGGGTCAAAAGAGCGATAATGTTTGATCCCAACGTTGGATGGCGCTTAAATTTTTACATGACTTTCAGGATGCTATTTTCCTTGGGGTAGCTACTGAATCGCAACTTGAGGACGAGAAGGTCTGGTCGGCCAACCTTGAGTAAGGTGTCAAAAGGGCAATAATGTTTGATCTCACCGTTTGATCGCGCTTAAATTTTTACATGATCCCACCATTGGATCGCGCTGAAATTTTTACATCACTTTCAGGATGCTGTTTTCCTCGAGGTAGCTACTGAATCTATACTTGAGGATGAGGAGGTCTGGTCGGCCAACCTTGAATATGGTGTCAAAAGTGTGGTAATGTTTGATCCCACCGTTGGATCGCGCTCAAATTTTTACATGACTCTCAGGATGTTGTTTTCCATGGGGTAGCTACTGAATCGCAACTCGATGACGAGGAGGTGTGGTCCGCCAAACATGAGTAAGGTGTCAAAATGGCGATAATGTTTGATCCCACCGTTCGATCGCGCACAAATTTTTACATGACATTCAAGATGCTGTTTTCCTTAGGGTAGCTACTAAATCGCAACTCCAGGACAAGGAGGTCTGGTCTGCCAAGCTTGGGTAAGGGGTCAAAAGAGCGATAATGTTTGATCCCAACGTTGGATGGCGCTTAAATTTTTACATGACTTTCAGGATGCTATTTTCCTTGGGGTAGCTACTGAATCGCAACTTGAGGACGAGGAGGTCTGGTCGGCCAACCTTGAATATGGGGTCAAAAGTGCGGTAATGTTTGATCCCACCGTTGGATCGCGCTCAAATTTTTACATGACTTTCAGGATGCTGTTTTCCATGGGGTAGCTACTGAATCGCACCTCGAGGACGAGGAGGTCTGGTCCGCCAAACTTGAGTAAGGTGTCAAAAGGGCGATAATGTTTGATCCCACAGTTCGATCGCGCACAAATTTTTACATGACATTCAGGATGCTGTTTACCTTAGGGTAGCCACTCAATCGCAACTCGAGGACAAGAAGGTCTGGTCGGCCGACCTTGGGTAAGGGGTCAAAAGAGCAATAATGTTTGATCCCAACGTTGGATGGCGCTTAAATTTTTACATGACTTTCAGGATACTGTTTTCCTTGGGGTAGCTACTGAATCGCAACTTGAGGACGAGAAGGTCTGGTCGGCCAACCTTGAGTAAGGTGTCAAAAGGGCGATAATGTTTGATCCCACCGTTGGATCGCGCTGAAATTTTTACATGACTTTCGGGATGCTGTTTTCCTTGGGGTACCTACTGAATCGCAACTCGAGGAGGAGGAGGTCTGATTGGCCAACCTTGGGTCAGAGGTCAAAAGGTCGATAATGTTTGATCCCAACGTTGGATCGCGCTTAAATTTTTACACGAGTTTCCGGTTGCTGTTTTCCTTGAGGTAGCTACTGAATCTATACTCGAGGACAAGGAGGTATGGTCCGCCAACCTTATGTATGGTGTCAAAAGGGCGATAATGTTTGATCCCACCATTGGATCGCGCTTAAATTTTTACATGACTTTCAGGATGGTGTTTTCCTTGGGGTAGCTTCTGAATTGCAACTCGAGGACGAGGAAGTCTGGTCGGCCAACCTTGAGTAAGGTGTCAAAAATGCGGTAATGTTTGACCCCACCGTTGGATCGCGCTCAAATTTTTACATGACTTTCCGAAAGCAGTTTTCATCAGGGTAGCTACTGAATCGCTACTCAGTGACGAGGAGGTCTGGTCGGCCAGCCTTGGGTTAGGGGTCAAAAGGTCGATAATGTTTGATCCCAACGTTGGATCGCAGTTAAATTTTTACACGAGTTTCCGTATGCAGTTTTCCTCGAGGTACCTACTGAATCTATACTTGAGGACGAGGAGGTCTCGTCGGCCAACCTTGAGTAAGGTGTCAAAAGGGCGATAATGTTTGATCCCACCATAGGATCGCCATCAAAATTTTACATGACTTTCAGGATGCTGTTTTCCTTGGGGTAGCTACTGAATCGCAACTCGAGGAAGAGGATGTCTGGTCCGCCAAACTTGAGTTGGGTGTCGAAAGGGCGATAATGTTTGGTCCCACCGTTGGAGCGCGCTAAAATTTTTACATGACTTTCAAGATGCTGTTTTCCTTGGGGTAGCTACTGAATCGCAACAGAAGGACAAGGAGGTCTCGTCGGCCAACCTTGGGTAAGGGGTCAAAAGAGCGATAATGTTTGATCCCAACGTTGGATGGCGCTTAAATTTTTACAACTTTCAGGATGCTACTTTCCTTGGGGTAGCTACTGAATCGCAACTTGAGGACGAGAAGGTCTGGTCGGCCAACCTTGAGTAAGGTGTCAAAAGGGCGATAATGTTTGATCCCACCGTTGGATCGCGCTGAAATTTTTACATGACTTTCGGGATGCTGTTTTCCTTAGGGTACCTACTGAATCGCAACTCGAGGAGGAGGAGGTCTGGTCGGCCAACCTGGGGTCAGAGGTCAAAGGTCGATAATGTTTGATCCCAACGTTGGATCGCGCTTAAATTTTTACACGAGTTTCCGGTTGCTGTTTTCCTTGAGGTAGCTACTGAATCTATACTCGAGGACAAGGAGGTATGGTCCGCCAACCTTATGTATGGTGTCAAAAGGGCGATAATGTTTGATCCCACCATTGGATCGCGCTTAAATTTTTACATGACTTTCAGGATGGTGTTTTCCTTGGGGTAGCTTCTGAATTGCAACTCGAGGACGAGGAAGTCTGGTCGGCCAACCTTGAGTAAGGTGTCAAAAATGCGGTAATGTTTGACCCCACCGTTGGATCGCGCTCAAATTTTTACATGACTTTCCGAAAGCAGTTTTCATCAGGGTAGCTACTGAATCGCTACTCAGTGACGAGGAGGTCTGGTCGGCCAGCCTTGGGTTAGGGGTCAAAAGGTCGATAATGTTTGATCCCAACGTTGGATGGCGCTTAAATTTTTACATGACTTTGAGGATGCTATTTTCCTTGGGGTAGCTACTGAATCGCAACTTGAGGACGAGAAGGTCTGGTCGGCCAACCTTGAGTAAGGTGTCAAAAGGGCGATAATGTTTGATCCCACTGTTGGATCGCGCTTAAATTTTTACATGATCCCACCATTGGATCGCGCTGAAATTTTTACATGACTTTCAGGATGCTGTTTTCCTCGAGGTAGCTACTGAATCTATACTTGAGGACGAGGAGGTCAGGTCGGCCAACCTTGAATATGGTGTCAAAAGTGCGGTAATGTTTGATCCAACCGTTGGATCGCGCTCAAATTTTTACATGACTTTCAGGATGCTATTTTCCATGGGGTAGCTACTGAATCGCAACTCGATGACGATGAGGTCTGGTCCGCCAAACTTGAGTAACGTGTCGAAAGGGCGATAATGTTTGATCCCACCGTTAGATCGCGCACAAATTTTTACATGACATTCAGGATGCTGTTTTCCTTGGGGTAGCTACTGAATCGCAACTCGAGGACAAGGAGGTCTGGTCGGCCAACCTTGGGTAAGGGGTCAAAAGAGCGATAATGTTTGATCCCAACGTTGAATGGCGCTTAAATTTTTACATGACTTTCAGGATGCTATTTTCCTTGGGGTAGCTACTGAATCGCAACTTGAGGACGAGAAGGTCTGGTCGGCCAACCTTGAGTAAGGTGTCAAAATGGCGATAATGTTTGATCCCACCGTTGGATCGCGCTTAAATTTTTACATGATCCCACCATTGGATCGCGCTGAAATTTTTACATGACTTTCAGGATGCTGTTTTCCTCGAGGTAGCTACTGAAGCTATACTTGAGGACGAGGAGGTCTGGTCGGCCAACCTTGAATATGGTGTCAAAAGTGCGGTAATGTTTGATCCCACCATTGGATCGCGCTCAAATTTTTACATGACTTTCAGGATGCTGTTTTCCATGGGGTAGCTACTGAATCGCAACTCGATGACGATGAGGTCTGGTCCGCCAAACATGAGTAAGGTGTCAAAAGGGCGATAATGTTTGATCCCACCATTAGATCGCGCACAAATTTTTACATGACATTCAGGATGCTGTTTTCCTTGGGGTAGCCACTGAATCGCAACTTGAGGAACAGGAGGTCTGGTCGGCCAACCTTGGGTAAGGGGTCAAAAGAGCGATAATGTTTGATCCCAATGTTAGATGGCGCTTAAATTTTTACATGACTTTGAGGATGCTATTTTCCTTGGGGTAGCTACTCAATCGCAACTTGAGGACGAGAAGGTCTGGTCGGCCAACCTTGAGTAAAGTGTCAAAAGGGCGATAATGTTTGATCCCACCGTTGGATCGCGCTTAAATTTTTACATGATCCCACCATTGGATCGCGCTGAATTTTTTACATGACTTTCAGGATGCTGTTTTCCTCAAGGTAGCTACTGAATCTATACTCGAGGACGAGGAGGTCTGGTCGGCCAACCTTGGGTAAGGGGTCAAAAGAGCGATAATGTTTGATCCCAACGTTGGATGGCGCTTAAATTTTTACATGACTTTCAGGATGCTCTTTTCCTTGGGGTAGCTACTAAATCGCAACTTGAGGACGAGAAGGTCTGGTCGGCCAACCTTGAGTAAGGTGTCAAAAGGGCGATAATGTTTGATCCCACTTTTGGATCGCGCTTAAATTTTTACATGACTTTCAGGATGTTGTTTTCCTTGGAGTAGCTACTGAATCGCAACTTGAGGACGAGAAGGTCTGGTGGGCCAACCTTGAGTATGGTGTTTAAAGGGCGATAATGTTTGATCCCACCGTTGGATCGCGCTTAAATTTTTACATGATCCCACCATTGGATCGCGCTGAAATTTTTACATGACTTTCAGGATGCTGTTTTCCTCGAGGTAGCTACTGAATCTATACTGGAGGACGAGGAGGTCTGGTCGGCCAACCTTGAATATGGTGTCAAAAGGGCGATAATGTTTGATCCCAGCGTTGGATCGCGCTTAAATTTTTACATGACCCCACCATTGGATCGCGCTGAAATTTTTACATGACTTTCAGGATGCTGTTTTCCTTGAGGTAGCTACTGAATCTATACTTGAGGACGAGGAGGTCTGGTCGGCCAACCTTGAATATGGTGTCAAAAGTGCGGTAATGTTTGATCTCACCGTTGGATCGCGCTTAAATTTTTACATGACTTTCAGGATGCTGTTTTCCATGGGGTAGCTACTGAATCGCAACTCGATGACGATGAGGTCTGGTCCGCCAAACTTGAGTAACGTGTCAAAAGGGCGATAATGTGTGATTCCACCGTTAGATCGCGCACAAATTTTTACATGACATTCAGGATGCTGTTTTCCTTGGGGTAGCTACTGAATCGCAACTCGAGGACAAGGAGGACTGGTCGGCCAACCTTGGGTAAGGGGTCAAAAGAGCGATAATGTTTGATCCCAACGTTGGATGACGCTTAAATTTTTACATGACTTTCAGGATGCTATTTTCCTTGGGGTAGCTACTGAATCGCAACTTGAGGACGAGAAGGTCTGGTCGGCCAACCTTGAGTAAGGTGTCAAAAGGGCGATAATGTTTGATCCCAACGTTGGATGGCGCTTAAATTTTTACATGACTTTCAGGATGCTATTTTCCTTGGGGTAGCTACTGAATCGCAACTTGAGGACGAGAAGGTCTGGTCGGCCAACCTTGAGTAAGGTGTCAAAAGGGCGATAATGTTTGATCCCAACGTTGGATGGCGCTTAAATTTTTACATGACTTTCAGGATGCTATTTTCCTTGGGGTAGCTACTGAATCGCAACTTGAGGACGAGAAGGACTGGTCGGCCAACCTTAGGTAAGGGGTCAAAAGGGCGGTAATGTTTGATCCCACCATTGGATCGCGCTCAAATTTTTACATGACTTTCAGGATGCTGTTTTCCTCGAGGTATCTACTGAATCTATACTTGAGGACGAGGAGGTCTGGTCGGCCAACCTTGAATATGGTGTTAAAAGTGCGGTAATGTTTGATCCCTCCGTTGGATCGCGCTCAAATTTTTACATGACTTTCAGGATGCTGTTTTCCATGAGGTAGCCACTGAATCGCAACTCGAGGACGAGGAGGTCTGGTCGGCCAAACTTGAGTAAGGTGTCAAAAGGGCGATAATGTTTGATCCCACCGTTGGATCGCGCTTAAATTTTTACATTATCCCACCATTGGATCGCGCTGAATTTTTTACTTGACTTTCAGGATGCTGTTTTCCTCGAGGTAGCTACTGAATCTATACTGGAGGACGAGGAGGTCTGGTCGGCCAACCTTGAATATGGTGTCAAAAGGGCGATAATGTTTGATCCCAGCGTTGGATCGCGCTTAAATTTTTACATGACCCCACCATTGGATCGCGCTGAAATTTTTACATGACTTTCAGGATGCTGTTTTCCTCGAGGTAGCTACTGAATCTATACTTGAGGACGAGGAGGTCTGGTCGGCCAACCTTGAATATGGTGTCAAAAGTGCGGTAATGTTTGATCCCACCGTTGGATCGCGCTTAAATTTTTACATGACTTTCAGGATGCTGTTTTCCATGGGGTAGCTACTGAATCGCAACTCGATGACGACGAGGTCTGGTCCGCCAAACTTGAGTAACGTGTCAAAAGGGCGATAATGTTTGATCCCACCGTTAGATCGCGCACAAATTTTTACATGACATTCAGGATGCTGTTTTCCTTGGGGTAGCTACTGAATCGCAACTCGAGGACAAGGAGGACTGGTCGGCCAACCTTGGGTAAGGGGTCAAAAGAGCGATAATGTTTGATCCCAACGTTGCATGACGCTTAAATTTTTACATGACTTTGAGGATGCTATTTTCCTTGGGGTAGCTACTGAATCGCAACTTGAGGACGAGAAGGCCTGGTCGGCCAACCTTGAGTAAGGTGTCAAAAGGGCGATAATGTTTGATCCCACCGTTGGATCGCGCTTAAATTTTTACATGATCCCACCATTGGATCGCGCTGAAATTTTTACATGACTTTCAGGATGCTGTTTTCCTCGCGGTAGCTATTGAATCTATACTTGAGGACGAGGAGGTCTGGTCGGCCAACCTTGAATATGGTGTCAAAAGTGCGGTAATGTTTGATCCCACCGTTGGATCGCGCTCAAATTTTTACATGACTTTCAGGATGCTGTTTTCCATGGGGTAGCTACTGAATCGCAACTCGATGACGATGAGGTCTGGTCCGCCAAACTTGAGTAAGGTGTCAAAAGGGCGATAATGTTTGATCCCACCGTTTGATCGCGCACAAATTTTTACATGACATTCAGGATGCTGTTTTCCTTGGGGTAGCTACTGAATCGCAACTCGAGGACAAGGAGGTCTGGTCGGCCAACCTTGGGTAAGGGGTCAAAAGAGCGATAATGTTTGATCCCAACGTTGGATGGCGCTTAAATTTTTACATGACTTTGAGGATGCTCTTTTTCTTGGGGTAGCTACTGAATCGCAACTTGTGGACGAGAAGGTCTGGTTGGCCAACCTTGAGTAAGGTGTCAAAAGGGCGATAATGTTTGATCCCACTGTTGGATCGCGCTTAAATTTTTACATGATCCCACCATTGGATCGCGCTGAAATTTTTACATGACTTTCAGGATGCTGTTTTCCTCGAGGTAGCTACTGAATCTATACTTGAGGACGAGGAGGTCTGGTCGGCCAACCTTGAATATGGTGTCAAAAGTGCGGTAATGTTTGATCCCCCCGTTGGATCGCCCTCAAATTTTTACATGACTTTCACGATGCTGTTTTCCATGGGGTAGCTACTGAATCGCAACTCGATGACGATGAGGTCTGGTTCGCCAAACTTGAGTAACGTGTCAAAAGGGCGATAATGTTTGATCCCACCGTTAGATCGCGCACAAATTTTTACATGACATTCAGGATGCTGTTTTCCTTGGGTAGCTACTGAATTGCAACTCGAGGATAAGGAGGTCTGGTCGGCCACCCTTGGGTAAGGGGTCAAAAGAGCGATAATGTTTGATCCCAACGTTGGATGGCGCTTAAATTTTTACATGACTTTCAGGATGCTATTTTCCTTGGGGTAGCTACTGAATCGCAACTTGAGGACGAGAAGGTCTGGTCGGCCAACCTTGAGTAAGGTGTCAAAAGGGCGATAATGTTTGATCCCACCGTTGGATCGCGCTTAAATTTTTACATGATCCCACCATTGGATCGCGCTGAAATTTTTACATGACTTTCAGGATGCTGTTTTCCTCGAGGTAGCTACTGAATCTATACTTGAGGACGAGGAGGTCTGGTCGGCCAACCTTGAATATGGTGTCAAAAGTGCGGTAATGTTTGATCCCCCCATTGGATCGCGCTCAAATTTTTACATGACTTTCACGATGCTGTTTTCCATGGGGTAGCTACTGAATCGCAACTCGATGACGATGAGGTCTGGTTCGCCAAACTTGAGTAACGTGTCAAAAGGGCGATAATGTTTGATCCCACCGTTAGATCGCGCACAAAGTTTTACATGACATTCAGGATGCTGTTTTCCTTGGGTAGCTACTGAATTGCAACTCGAGGATTAGGAGGTCTGGTCGGCCACCCTTGGGTAAGGGGTCAAAAGAGCGATAATGTTTGATCCCAACGTTGGATGGCGCTTAAATTTTTACATGACGTTTAGGATGCTGTTTTCCTTGGGGTAGCTACTGAATCACAACTTCAGGACGAGAAGGTCTGGTCGGCCAGCCTTGAGTAAGGTGTCAATAGGGCGATAATGTATGATCCCACCGTTGCATCGCGCTCAAATTTTTACATGACTTTCAGGATGCTGTTTTCGATGGGGTAGCTACTGAATCGCAACTCGAGGACGAGGAGGACTGGTCCGCGAAACTTGAGCAAAGGTGTCAAAAGGGTGATCTTGTTTGATCCCACCGTTGGATCGCGCTTAAATTTTTACATGATCCCACCATTGGATCGCGCTGAAATTTTTACATGACTTTCAGGATGCTGTTTTCCTCGCGGTAGCTACTGAATCTATACTTGAGGACGAGGAGGTCTGGTCGGCCAACCTTGAATATGGTGTCAAAAGGGCGATAATGTTTGATCCCACCGTTGGATCACGCTTAAATTTTTACATGACTTTCAGGATGCTGTTTTCCTTGGGGTAGCTACTGAATCGCAACTCGAAGACGAGGAGGTCTGGTCCGCCAAACTTGAGTAAGGTGTCGAAAGGGCGATAATGTTTGATCCCACCGTTCAATCGCGCTCAAATTTTTACATGAATTTCAGGATGCTGTTTTCCTTGGGGTAGCTACTGAATCCCAACTCGAGGACGAGAAGGTCTGGTCGGCCAACGTTGGGTAAGAGGTCAAAAGAGAGATAATGTTTGATCCCAACGTTGGATGGCGCTTAAATTTTTACATGACTTTGAGGATTCTATTTTCCTTGGGGTAGCTACTAAATCGCAACTTGAGGACGAGAAGGTCTGGTCGGCCAACCTTGAGTAAGGTGTCAAAAGGGCGATAAAATTTGATCCCACTGTTAGATCGCGCTTAAATTTTTACATTATCCCACCATTGGATCGCGCTGAAATTTTTACATGACTTTGAGGATGCTGTTTTCCTCGAGGTAGCTACTGAATCTATACTTGAGGACGAGGAGGCCTGGTCGGCCAACCTTGAATATGGTGTCAAAAGTGCGGTAATGTTTGATCCCCCCGTTGGATCGCGCTCAAATTTTTACATGACTTTCAGTATGCTGTTTTCCATGGGGTAGCTACTGAATCGCAACTCGATGACGATGAGGTCTGGTTCGCCAAACTTGAGTAACGTGTCAAAAGGGCGATAATGTTTGATCCCACCGTTAGATCGCGCACAAATTTTTACATGACTTTCAGGATGCTGTTTTCCTCGCGGTATCTACTGAATCTATACTTGAGGACGAGGAGGTCTGGTCGGCCAACCTTGAATATGGTGTCAAAAGTGCGGTAATGTTTGATCCCACCGTTGGATCGCGCTCAAATTTTTAAATGACTTTCAGGATGCTGTTTTCCATGGGGTAGCTACTGAATCGCAACTCGATGACGACGAGGTCTGGTCCGCCAAACTTGAGTAAGGTGTCAAAAGGGCGATAATTTTTTATCCCACCGTTAGATCGCGCACAAATTTTTACATGACATTCAGGATGTTGTTTTCCTTGGGGTAGCTACTGAATCGCAACTCGAGGACAAGGAGGTCTGGTCGGCCAACCTTGGGTAAGGGGTCAAAAGAGCGATAATGTTTGATCCCAACGTTGGATGGCGCTTAAATTTTTACATGACTTTCAGGATGCTATTTTCCTTTGGGTAGCTACTCAATCGCAACTTGAGGTCGAGAAGGTCTGGTCGGCCAACCTTGAGTAAGGTGTCAAAAGGGCGATAATGTTTGATCCCACCGTTGGATCGCGCTTAAATTTTTACATGATCCCACCATTGGATCGCGCTGAATTTTTTACTTGACTTTCAGGATGCTGTTTTCCTCGAGGTAGCTACTGAATCTATACTTGAGGACGAGGAGGTCTGGTCGGCCAACCTTCAATATGGTGTCAAAAGGGCGATAAAGTTTGATCCCAGCGTTGGATCAAGCTTAAATTTTTACATGACTTTCAGGATGCTGTTTTCCTTGGGGTAGCTACTGAATCGCAACTCGAGGACGAGGAGGTCTGGTCCGCCAAACTTGAGTAAGGTGTCGAAAGGGCGATAATGTTTGATCCCACCGTTGGATCAAGCTCAAATTTTTACATGACTTTCAGGATGCTATTTTCCTTGGGGTAGCTACTGAATCGCAACTTGAGGACGAGAAGGTCTGGTCGGCCAACCTTGAGTAAGGTGTCAAAAGGTCGATAGTGTTTGATCCCAACGTTGGATCGCGCTTAAATTTTTACACGAGTTTCCGGATGCTGTTTTCCTCGAGGTAGCTACTGAATCTATACTCGAGGACAAGGAGGTCTGGTCGGCCAACCTTAAGTAAGGTGTCATAAGGGCGATAATGTTTGATCCCACCATTGGATCGAGCTTAAATTTTTACATGACTTTCAGGATGGCGTTTTCCTTGGGGTAGCTTCTGAATATCAACTTGAGGACGAGGAGGTCTAGTCGGCCAACCTTGAGTAAGGTGTCAAAAGTGCGGTAATGTTTGATCCCACCGTTGGATCGCGCTCAAATTTTTACATGACTTTCCGAAAGCTGTTTTCCTCAGGGTAGCTACTGAATCGCTACTCACTGACGAGGAGGTCTGGTCGGCCAGCCTTGGGTTAGGGGTCAAAAGATCGATAATGTTTGATCCCAATGTTGGATCGCGGTTAAATTTTTACACGAGTTTGCGGATGCAGTTTTCCTCGAGGTACCTACTGAATCTATACTTGAGGACGAGGAGGTCTCGTCGGCCAACCTTGAGTAAGGTGTCAAAAGGGCGATAATGTTTGATCCCACCATAGGATCGCAATCAAATTTTTACATGACTTTCAGGATGCTGTTTTCCTTGGGGTAGCTACTGAATCGCAACTCGAGGACGAGGAGGTCTGGTCCGCCAAACTTCAGTAAGGTGTCGAAAGGGCGATAATGTTTGATCCCACAGTTGGATCGCGCTCAAATTTTTACATGACTTTCAGGATGCTGTTTTTCATGGGGTAGCTACTGAATCACAACTCGAGGACGAGGAGGTCTGGTCCACCAAACTTGAGTAAGGTGTCCAAAGGCCGATAATGTTTGATCCCACCGTTGGATTGCGCTCAAATTTTTACATGACTTTCAGGATGTTGTTTTCCTTGGGGTAGCTACTGAATCGCAACTCGAGGAGGAGGAGGTCTAGTCGGCCAACCATGAGTAAAGTGTCAAAAGGACAATAATGTTTGATCCTACCGTTGGATTGCGCTCAAATTTTTACATGACTTTCAGGATGCTGTTTTCCTTGGGGTAGCTACTGAATCGCAACTCGAGGACGAGGAGGTCTGGTCCGCCAAACTTGAGTAAGGTGTCAAAAGGGCAATAATGTTTGATCCCACCATTCGATCGCGCACAAATTTTTACATGACGTTTAGCATGCTGTTTTCCTTGGGGTAGCTACTGAATCGCAACTTGAGGACGAGAAGGTCTGGTCGGCCAACCTTAAGTAAGGTGTCATAAGGGCGATAATGTTTGATCCCACCATTAGATCGCGCTTAAATTTTTACATAACTTTCAGGATGGTGTTTTCCTTGGGGTAGCTTCTGAATATCAACTCGAGGACGAGGAGGTCTAGTCGGCCAACCTTGAGTAAGGTGTCAAAAGTGCGCTAATGTTTGATCCCACCGTTGGATCAAGCTCAAATTTTTACATGACTTTCAGGATGCTGTTTTCCTTGGGGTAGCTACTGAATCGTAACTCGAGGACAAGGAGGTCTGGTCCACCAAACTAGAGTGAGGTGTCAAAAGGGCGATAATGTTTCATCCCACCGTTGGATCGCGCTTAAATTTTTACATGACTTTCAGGATGCTGTTTTCCTTGGGGTAGCTTCTGAATCGCAACTCGAGGACGAGGAGGTCTCGT
Source organism: Populus nigra (assembly GCF_951802175.1). Taxonomy (NCBI): domain Eukaryota; kingdom Viridiplantae; phylum Streptophyta; class Magnoliopsida; order Malpighiales; family Salicaceae; genus Populus; species Populus nigra. Next base: position 8,684,272 of record NC_084865.1, on the reverse strand, counting down.
TGGTCAACCTTGATTAAGGTGTCAAAAGTGCGGTAATGTTTGATCCCACCGTTGGATCGCGCTCAAATTTTTACATGACTTTGAGGATGCTGTTTTCCATTGGGTAGCTACTGAATCGCAACACGAGGACGAGGAGGTCTGGTCCGCCAAACTTGAGTAAGGTGTCAAAAGGGCGATAATGTTTGATCCCACCGTTAGATCGCGCACAAATTTTTTACATGACGTTCAGGATACTGTTTTACTTGGGGGAGCTTCTGAATCGCAACTCGAGGAGGAGGAGATCTGGTCGGCCAACCTTGAGTAAAGTGTCAAAAGGGCGCTAATGTTTGGTCCCACCGTTGGATTGCGCTCAAATTTTTACATGACTTTCAGGATGCTGTTTTCCATGGGGTAGCTACTGAATCGCAACTTGAGGACGAGGAGGTCTGGTCCGCCAAACTTGAGTAAGGTGTCAAAAGGGCGATAATGTTTGATCCCACCATTCGATCGCGCACAAATGTTTAAATGACGTTCAGGATGCTGTTTTCCTTGGGGTAGCTACTGAATTACAACTTCAGGACGAGAAGGTCTGGTCGGCCAATATTGAGTAAGGTGTCAAAAGGGCGATAATATATGATCCCACCGTTGGATCGCGCTCAAATTTTTACATGACTTTCAGGATGCTGTTTTCCATGGGGTAGCTACTGAATCGCAACTCGAGGACGAGGAGGTCTGGTCCACCAAACTTGAGTAAGGTGTCAAAAGGGCGATAATGTTTGATCCCACCGTTGGATCGCACTGAAATTTTTACATGACTTTCAGGATGCTGTTTCCCTTGGGGTAACTACTCAATCGCAACTCGAAGAGGAGGAGGTCTGGTCGGCCAACCTTGGGTAAGAGGTCAAAAGGTCGATAGTATTTGATCCCAACGTTGGATCGCGCTTAAATTTTTACACGAGTTTCCGGATGCTGTTTTCCTCGAGGTAGCTACTGAATCTATACTCGAGGACAAGGAGGTCTTGTCGGCCAACCTTAAGTAAGGTGTCATAAGGGCGATAATGTTTGATCCCACCATTGGATCGCGCTTAAATTTTTACATGACTTTCATGATGGTGTTTTCCTTGGGGTAGCTTCTGAATATCAACTCGAGGACGAGGGGGTCTAGTCGGCCAACCTTGAGTAAGGTGTCAAAAATGCGGTAATGTTTCATCCCACCGTTGGATCGCGCTCAAATTTTTACATGACTTTCCGAAAGCTGTTTTCCTCAGGGTAGCAACTGAATCGCTACTCAGTGACGAGGAGGTCTGGTCGGCCAGCCTTGGGTTAGGGGTCAAAAGGTCGATAATGTTTGATCCCAATGTTGGATCGCGGTTAAATTTTTACACGAGTTTCCGGATGCAGTTTTCCTCGAGGTACCTACTGAATCTATACTTGAGGACGAGGAGGTCTCGTCGGCCAACCTTGAGTAAGGTGTCAAAAGGGCGATAATGTTTGATCCCACCATAGGATCGCAATCAAATTTTTACATGACTTTCAGGATGCTGTTTTCCTTGGGGTAGCTACTGAATCGCAACTCGAGGACGAGGAGGTCTGGTCCGCCGAACTTGAGTAAAGTGTCGAAAGGGCGATAATGTTTGATCCCACAGTTGGATCGCGCTCAAATTTTTACATGACTTTCAGGATGTTGTTTTTCATGGGGTAGCTACTGAATCGCAACTCGAGGACGAGGAGGTCTGGTCCACCAAACTTGAGTAAGGTGTCCAAAGGCCGATAATGTTTGATCCCACCGTTGGATTGCGCTCAAATTTTTACATGACTTTCAGGATGTTGTTTTCCTTGGGGTAGCTACTGAATCGCAACTCGAGGAGGAGGAGGTCTAGTCCGCCAACCATGAGTAAAGTGTCAAAAGGACGATAATGTTTGATCCTACCGTTGGATTGCGCTCAAATTTTTACATGACTTTCAGGATGCTGTTTTCCTTGGGGTAGCTACTGAATCGCAACTCGAGGACGAGGAGGTCTGGTCCGCCAAACTTGAGTAAGGTGTCAAAAGGGCAATAATGTTTGATCCCACCATTCGATCGCGCACAAATTTTTACATGACGTTTAGCATGCTGTTTTCCTTGGGGTAGCTACTGAATCGCAACTTGAGGACGAGAAGGTCTGGTCGGCCAACCTTAAGTAAGGTGTCATAAGGGCGATAATGTTTGATCCCACCATTAGATCGCGCTTAAATTTTTACATAACTTTCAGGATGGTGTTTTCCTTGGGGTAGCTTCTGAATATCAACTCGAGGACGAGGAGGTCTAGTCGGCCAACCTTGAGTAAGGTGTCAAAAGTGCCCTAATGTTTGATCCCACCGTTGGATCAAGCTCAAATTTTTACATGACTTTCAGGATGCTGTTTTCCTTGGGGTAGCTACTGAATCGTAACTCGAGGACAAGGAGGTCTGGTCCACCAAACTAGAGTAAGGTGTCAAAAGGGCGATAATGTTTCATCCCACCGTTGGATCGCGCTTAAATTTTTACATGACTTTCAGGATGCTGTTTTCCTTGGGGTAGCTTCTGAATCGCAACTCGAGGACGAGGAGGTCTCGTTGGTCAACCTTGATTAAGGTGTCAAAAGTGCGGTAATGTTTGATCCCACCGTTGGATCGCGCTCAAATTTTTACATGACTTTGAGGATGCTGTTTTCCATGGGGTAGCTACTGAATCGCAACTCGAGGACGAGGAGGTCTGGTCCGCCAAACTTGAGTAAGGTGTTAAAAGGGCGATAATGTTTGATTCCACCGTTAGATCGCGCTTAAATTTTTACATGACTTTCAGTATGCTGTTTTCCTTGGGGTAGCTTCTCAATCGCAACTCGAGGACGAGGAGGTCTCGTTGGCCAACCTTGATTAAGGTGTCAAAAGTGCGGTAATGTTTGATCCCACCGTTGGATCGCGCTCAAATTTTTACATGACTTTCAGGATGCTGTTTTCCATGGGGTAGCTACTGAATCGCAACACGAGGACGAGGAGGTCTGGTCCGCCAAACTTGAGTAAGGTGTCCAAAGGGCGATAATGTTTGATCCCACCGTTGGATCGCGCTGAAATTTTTACGTGATCCCACCATTGGATCGCGCTGAAATTTTTACATGACTTTCAGGATGCTGTTTTCCTCGAGGAAGCTACTGAATCTATACTCAAGGACGAGGAGGTCTGGTCGGCCAACCTTGAGTATGATGTCAAAAGGGCGATAATGTTTGATCCCAGCGTTGGATCGCACTCAAATTTTTACATGACTTTGAGGATGCTGTTTTTCATGCGGTAGCTACTGAATCGCAACTCGAGGACGAGGAGGTCTGGTCCACCAAACTTTAGTAAGGTGTCAAAAGGCCGATAATGTTTGATCCCACCGTTGGATCGCGCTCAAATTTTTACATGACTTTCAGGATGCTGTTTTCCATGGGGTAGCTACTGAATCGCAACTCGAGGACGAGAGGTCTGGTCCGCCAAACTTGAGTAAGGTGTCAAGAGGGCGATAAGGTTTGATCCCACAGTTGGATCGCGCTCAAATTTTTACATGACTTTCAGGATGCTGTTTTTCATGGGGTAGCTACTGAATCGCAACACGAGGACGACGAGGTCTGGTCCACCAAACTTGAGTAAGGTGTCAAAAGGCCGATAATGTTTGATCCAACTGTTGGATCGCGTTCAAATTTTTACATGACTTTCAGGATGCTGTTTTCCATGGGGTAGCTACTGAATCGCAACTCGAGGACGACGAGGTCTGGTCCACCAAACTTGAGTAAGGTGTCAAAAGGCCGATAATGTTTGATCCAACTGTTGGATCGCGTTCAAATTTTTACATGACTTTCAGGATGCTGTTTTTCATGGGGTAGCTACTGAATCGCAACACGAGGACGACGAGGTCTGGTCCACCAAACTTGAGTAAGGTGTCAAAAGGCCGATAATGTTTGATCCAACTGTTGGATCGCGTTCAAATTTTTACATGACTTTCAGGATGCTGTTTTCCATGGGGTAGCTACTGAATCACAACTCGAGGACGAGGAGGTCTGGTCCGCCGAACTTGAGTAAGGTGTCGAAAGGGCGATAATGTTTGATCCAACTATTGGATCGCGTTCAAATTTTTACATGACTTTCAGGATGCTGTTTTTCATGGGGTAGCTACTGAATCGCAACACGAGGACGACGAGGTCTGGTCCCCTAAACTTGAGTAAGGTGTCAAAAGGCCGATAACGTTTGATCCCACCGTTGGATCGCACTCAAATTTTTACATGACTTTCAGGATGCTATATTCCATGGGGTAGCTACTGAATCGCAACTCGAGGATGAGGAAGCTGGTCCACCAAACTTGAGTAAGGTGTCGAAAGGGCGATAATGTTTGATCCCACAGTTGAATCGCGCTCAAATTTTTACATGACTTTCAGGATGCTGTTTTTCATGGGGTAGCTACTGAATCGCAACACGAGGACGACGAGGTCTCGTCCGCCGAACATGAGTAAGGTGTCGAAAGGGCGATAATGTTTGATCCCACCGTTGGATCGCGCTCAAATTTTTACATGACTTTCAGGATGCTGTTTTTCATGCGGTAGCTACTGAATCGCAACTCGAGGACGAGGAGGTCTGGTCCACCAAACTTGAGTAAGGTGTCAAAAGGCCGATAACGTTTGATCCCACCGTTGGATCGCGCTCAAATTTTTACATGACTTTCAGGATGCTGTTTTTCATGGGGTAGCTACTGAATCGCAACTCGAGGACGAGGAGGTCTGGTCCGCCGAACTGGAGTAAGGTGTCGAAAGGGCGATAATGTTTGATCCCACAGTTGGATCGCGCTCAAATTTTTACATGACTTTCAGGATGCTGTTTTTCATGGGGTAGCTACTGAATCGCAACACGAGGACGACGAGGTCTGGTCCCCTAAACTTGAGTAAGGTGTGAAAAGGCCGATAACGTTTGATCCCACCATTGGATCGCACTCAAATTTTTACATGACTTTCAGGATGCTATTTTCCATGGGGTAGCTACTGAATCGCAACTCGAGGATGAGGAAGCTGGTCCACCAAACTTGAGTAAGGTGTCGAAAGGGCGATAATGTTTAATCCCACAGTTGAATCGCGCTCAAATTTTTACATGACTTTCAGGATGCTGTTTTTCATGGGGTAGCTACTGAATCGCAACTCGAGGACGAGGAGGTGTGGTCCGCCGATCTTGACTAAAGTGTCAAAAGGGCGATAATGTTTGATCCCACCGTTGATCGCGCTCAAATTTTTACATGACTTTCAGGATGTTGTTTTCCTTGGGGTAGCTACTGAATCGCAACTCGAGGAGGAGGAGGTCTGGTCGGCCAAACTTGAGTAAGGTGTCAAAAGGGCGATAATGTTTGATCCCACCGTTGGATCGCGCTCAAATTTTTACATGACTTTCAGAATGCTGTTTTCCATGGGGTAGCTACTGAATCCCAACTGGAGGACGAGGAGGTCTGGTCGGCCAACCTTAATAAGGTGTCAGAAGGGCGATAATGTTTGATCCCACTGTTGGATCGCGCTGAAATTTTTACAAGATCCCACCATTGAATCGCGCTGACATTTTTACATGACTTTCAGGATGCTGTTTTCCTCGAGGTAGCTACTGAATCTATACTCAAGGACGAGGAGGTCTGGTCGGCCAACCTTGAGTATGATGTCAAAATGGCGATAATGTTTGATCCCAGCGTTGGATCGCACTCAAATTTTTACATGACTTTCAGGATGCTGTTTTTCATGCGGAAGCTACTGAATCGCAACTCGAGGACGAGGAGGTCTGGTCCACCAAACTTTAGTAAGGTGTCAAAAGGGCGATAATGTTTGATCCCACAGTTGGATCGCGCTCAAATTTTTACATGACTTTCAGGATGCTGTTTTCCATGGGGTAGCTACTGAATCGCAACTCGAGGACGAGGAGGTCTGGTCCGCCAACCTTGAGTAAAGTGTCAAGAGGGCGATAAGGTTTGATCCCACAATTGGATCGCGCTCAAATTTTTACATGACTTTCAGGATGCTGTTTTTCATGGGGTAGCTACTGAATCGCAACACGAGGACGACGAGGTCTGGTCCACCAAACTTGAGTAAGGTGTCGAAAGGGCGATAATGTTTGATCCCACAGTTGGATCGCGCTCAAATTTTTACATGACTTTCAGGATGCTGTTTTTCATGCGGTAGCTACTGAATCGCAACTCGAGGACGAGGAGGTCTGGTCCACCAAACTTGAGTAAGGTGTCGGAAGGGCGATAATGTTTGATCCCACAGTTGGATCGCGCTCAAATTTTTACATGACTTTCAGGATGCTGTTTTTCATGCGGTAGCTACTGAATCGCAACTCGAGGACGAGGAGGTCTGGTCCACCAAACTTGAGTAAGGTGTCAAAAGGCCGATAACGTTTGATCCCACCGTTGGATCGCGCTCAAATTTTTACATGACTTTCAGGATGCTGTTTTCCATGGGGTAGCTACTGAATCGCAACTCGAGGACGAGGAGGTCTGGTCCGCCGAAGTTGAGTAAGGTGTCGAAAGCGCGATAATGTTTGATCCCACAGTAGGATCGCGCTCAAATTTTTACATGACTTTGAGGATGCTGTTTTTCATGGGGTAGCTACTGAATCGCAACTCGAGGACGACGAGGTCTGGTCGGCCAACCTTGAGTAAAGTGTCGAAAGGGCGATAACGTTTGATCCCACCGTTGGATCGTGCTCAAATTTTTACATGACTTTGAGGATGCTGTTTTTCATGGGGTAGCTACTGAATCGCAACTCGAGGACGACGAGGTCTGGTCGGCCAACCTTGAGTAAGGTGTCGAAATGGCGATAATGTTTGATCCCACTGTTGGATCGTGCTCAAATTTTTACAAGATCCCACCATTGGATCGCGCTGAAATTTTTACATGACTTTCAGGATGCTGTTTTCCTCGAGGTAGCTACTGAATCTATACTCAAGGACGAGGAGGTCTGGTCGGCCAACCTTGAGTATGATGTCAAAAGGGCGATAATGTTTGATCCCAGCGTTGGATCGCACTCAAATTTTTACATGACTTTCAGGATGCTGTTTTTCATGCGGAAGCTACTGAATCGCAACTCGAGGACAAGGAGGTCTGGTCCACCAAACTTTAGTAAGGTGTCAAAAGGCCGATAATGTTTGATCCCACCGTTGGATCGCGCTCAAATTTTTATATGACTTTCAGGATGCTGTTTTCCATGGGGTAGCAACTGAATCGCAACTCGAGGACGAGGAGGTCTGGTCCGCCAAACTTGAGTACGGTGTCAAGAGCGCGATAAGGTTTGATCCCACAGTTGGATCGCGCTCAAATTTTTACATGACTTTCAGGATGCTGTTTTTCATGGGGTAGCTACTGAATCGCAACATGAGGACGACGAGGTCTGGTCCACCACACTTGAGTAAGGTGTCAAAAGGCCGATAATGTTTGATCCAACTGTTGGATCGCGTTCAAATTTTTACATGACTTTCAGGATGCTGTTTTTCATTGGTTAGCTACTGAATCGCAACACGAGGACGACGAGGTCTGGTCCACCAAACTTGAGTAAGGTGTCAAAAGGCCGAGAATGTTTGATCCCACCATAGGATCGCGCTCAAATTTTTACATGACTTTGAGGATGCTGTTTTTCATGGGGTAGCTACTGAATCGCAACTCGAGGACGACGAGGTCTGGTCCGCCGAACTTGAGTAAGGTGTCGAAAGCGCGATAATGTTTGATCCCACAGTAGGATCGCGCTCAAATTTTTACATGACTTTCAGGATGCTGTTTTTCATGGGGTAGCTACTGAATCGCAACTCGAGGACGAGGAGGTCTGGTCCACCAAACTTGAGTAAGGTGTCGAAAGGTCGATAATGTTTGATCCCACCGTTGAATCGCGCTCAAATTTTTACATGACTTTCAGGATGCTGTTTTCCATGGGGTAGCTACTGAATCGCAACTCGAGGACGAGGAGGTCTGGTCCGCCGAACATGAGTAAGGTGTCGAAAGGGCGATAATGTTTGATCCCACAGGTGGATCGCGCTCAAATTTTTACATGACTTTCAGGATGCTGTTTTTCATGGGGTAGCTACTGAATCGCAACTCGAGGACGACGAGGTCTGGTCCACTAAACTTGAGTAAGGTGTCCAAAGGCCGATAATGTTTGATCCAACCGTTGAATCGCGCTCAATTTCTTACATGACTTTCAGGATGCTGTTTTTCATGGGGTAGCTACTGAATCGCAACACGAGGACGACGAGGTCTGGTCCACCAAACTTGAGTAAGGTGTCGAAAGGGCGATAATGTTTGATCCCACAGTTGGATCGTGCTCAAATTTTTACATGACTTTCAGGATGCTGTTTTTCATGCGGTAGCTACTGAATCGCAACTCGAGGACGAGGAGGTCTGGTCCACCAAACTTGAGTAAGGTGTCGAAAGGGCGATAATGTTTGATCCCACAGTTGGATCGCGCTCAAATTTTTACATGACTTTCAGGATGCTGTTTTTCATGCGGTAGCTACTGAATCGCAACTCGAGGACGAGGAGGTCTGGTCCACCAAACTTGAGTAAGGTGTCAAAAGGCCGATAACGTTTGATCCCACCGTTGGATCGCGCTCAAATTTTTCCATGACTTTCAGGATGCTGTTTTCCATGGGGTAGCTACTGAATCGCAACTCGAGGACGAGGAGGTCTGGTCCGCCGAACTTGAGTAAGGTGTCGAAAGCGCGATAATGTTTGATCCCACAGTAGGATCGCGCTCAAATTTTTACATGACTTTGAGGATGCGGTTTTTCATGGGGTAGCTACTGAATCGCAACTCGAGGACGACGAGGTCTGGTCGGCCAACCTTGAGTAAAGTGTCGAAAGGGCGATAACGTTTGATCCCACAGTTGGATCGCGCTCAAATTTTTACATGACTTTCAGGATGCTGTTTTCCATGGGGTAGCTACTGAATCGCAACTCGAGGACGAGGAGGTCTGGTCCGCCAAACTTGAGTAAAGTGTCAAGAGGGCGATAAGGTTTGATCCCACAGTTGGATCGCGCTCAAATTTTTACATGACTTTCAGGATGCTGTTTTTCATGGGGTAGCTACTGAATCGCAACACGAGGACGACGAGGTCTGGTCCACCAAACTTGAGTAAGGTGTCGGAAGGGGATAATGTTTGATCCCACAGTTGGATCGCGCTCAAATTTTTACATGACTTTCAGGATGCTGTTTTTCATGCGGTAGCTACTGAATCGCAACTCGAGGACGAGGAGGTCTGGTCCACCAAACTTGAGTAAGGTGTCAAAAGGCCGATAACGTTTGATCCCACCGTTGGATCGCGCTCAAATTTTTACATGACTTTCAGGATGCTGTTTTCCATGGGGTAGCTACTGAATCGCAACTCGAGGACGAGGAGGTCTGGTCCGCCGAAGTTGAGTAAGGTGTCGAAAGCGCGATAATGTTTGATCCCACAGTAGGATCGCGCTCAAATTTTTACATGACTTTGAGGATGCTGTTTTTCATGGGGTAGCTACTGAATCGCAACTCGAGGACGACGAGGTCTGGTCGGCCAACCTTGAGTAAAGTGTCGAAAGGGCGATAACGTTTGATCCCACCGTTGGATCGTGCTCAAATTTTTACATGACTTTGAGGATGCTGTTTTTCATGGGGTAGCTACTGAATCGCAACTCGAGGACGACGAGGTCTGGTCGGCCAACCTTGAGTAAGGTGTCGAAAGGGCGATAATGTTTGATCCCACTGTTGGATCGTGCTCAAATTTTTACAAGATCCCACCATTGGATCGCGCTGAAATTTTTACATGACTTTCAGGATGCTGTTTTCCTCGAGGTAGCTACTGAATCTATACTCAAGGACGAGGAGGTCTGGTCGGCCAACCTTGAGTATGATGTCAAAAGGGCGATAATGTTTGATCCCAGCGTTGGATCGCACTCAAATTTTTACATGACTTTCAGGATGCTGTTTTTCATGCGGAAGCTACTGAATCGCAACTCGAGGACAAGGAGGTCTGGTCCACCAAACTTTAGTAAGGTGTCAAAAGGCTGATAATGTTTGATCCCACCGTTGGATCGCGCTCAAATTTTTATATGACTTTCAGGATGCTGTTTTCCATGGGGTAGCAACTGAATCGCAACTCGAGGACGAGGAGGTCTGGTCCGCCAAACTTGAGTAAGGTGTCAAGAGCGCGATAAGGTTTGATCCCACAGTTGGATCGCGCTCAAATTTTTACATGACTTTCAGGATGCTGTTTTTCATGGGGTAGCTACTGAATCGCAACTCGAGGACGAGGAGGTCTGGTCCACCAAACTTGAGTAAGGTGTCGAAAGGGCGATAATGTTTGATCCCACAGTTGGATCGCACTCAAATTTTTACATGACTTTCAGGATGCTGTTTTTCATGGGGTAGCTACTGAATCGCAACTCGAGGACGACGAGGTCTGGTCCACTAAACTTGAGTAAGGTGTCAAAAGGCCGATAATGTTTGATCCAACCGTTGGATCGCGCTTAAATTTTTTCATGACTTTCAGGATGTTGTTTTCCTTGGGGTAGCTACTGAATCGCAACTCGAGGACGAGGAGGTCTAGTCGGCCAACCTTGAGTAAGGTGTCAAAAGTGCGGTAATGTTTTGATCCCACCGTTGGATCGCGCTCAAATTTTTACATGACTTTCAGGATGCTGTTTTCCATGGGGTAGCTACTGAATCGCAACTCGAGGACGAGGAGGTCTGGTCCGCCGAACTTGAGTAAGGTGTCGAAAGGTCGATAATGTTTGATCCCACCGTTGGATCGCGCTCAAATTTTTACATGACTTTCAGGATGCTGTTTTCCATGGGGTAGCTACTGAATCGCAACTCGAGGACGAGGAGGTCTGGTCCGCCGAACATGAGTAAGGTGTCGAAAGGGCGATAATGTTTGATCCCACAGGTGGATCGCGCTCAAATTTTTACATGACTTTCAGGATGCTGTTTTTCATGGGGTAGCTACTGAATCGCAACTCGAGGACGACGAGGTCTAGTCCACTAAACTTGAGTAAGGTGTCCAAAGGCCGATAATGTTTGATCCCACCGTTGAATCGCGCTCAATTTCTTACATGACTTTCAGGATGCTGTTTTTCATGGGGTAGCTACTGAATCGCAACTCGAGGACGAGGAGGTCTGGTCCACCAAACTTGAGTAAGGTGTCGAAAGGGCGATAATGTTTGATCCCACAGTTGGATCGCACTCAAATTTTTACATGACTTTCAGGATGCTGTTTTTCATGGGGTAGCTACTGAATCGCAACACGAGGACGACGAGGTCTGGTCCCCTAAACTTGAGTAAGGTGTCAAAAGGCCGATAACGTTTGATCCCACCGTTGGATCGCGCTCAAATTTTTACATGACATTCAGGATGCTATTTTCCATGGGGTAGCTACTGAATCGCACCTCGAGGATGAGGAGGTCTGGACCACCAAACTTGAGTAAGGTGTCGAAAGGGCGATAATGTTTGATCCCACAGTTGAATCGCGCTCAAATTTTTACATGACTTTCACGATGCTGTTTTTCATGGGGTAGCTACTGAATCGCAACTCGAGGACGACGAGGTCTGGTCCACTAAACTTGAGTAAGGTGTCAAAAGGCCGATAATGTTTGATCCAACCGTTGGATCGCGCTTAAATTTTTACATGACTTTCAGGATGTTGTTTTCCTTAGGGTAGCTACTGAATCGCAACTCGAGGACGAGGAGGTCTAGTCGGCCAACCTTGAGTAAGGTGTCAAAAGTGCGGTAATGTTTTGATCCCACCGTTGGATCGCGCTCAAATTTTTACATGACTTTCAGGATGCTGTTTTCCATGGGGTAGCTACTGAATCGCAACTCGAGGACGAGGAGGTCTGGTCCGCCGAACTTGAGTAAGGTGTCGAAAGGTCGATAATGTTTGATCCCACCGTTGGATCGCGCTCAAATTTTCACATGACTTTCAGGATGCTGTTTTCCATGGGGTAGCTACTGAATCGCAACTCGAGGACGAGGAGGTCTGGTCCGCCGAACATGAGTAAGGTGTCGAAAGGACGATAATGTTTGATCCCACAGGTGGATCGCGCTCAAATTTTTACATGACTTTCAGGATGCTGTTTTTCATGGGGTAGCTACTGAATCGCAACTCGAGGACGACGAGGTCTGGTCCACTAAACTTGAGTAACGTGTCCAAAGGCCGATAATGTTTGATCCAACCGTTGAATCGCGCTCAATTTCTTACATGACTTTCAGGATGCTGTTTTTCATGGGGTAGCTACTGAATCGCACCTCGAGGACGAGGAGGTCTGGTCCACCAAACTTGAGTAAGGTGTCCAAAGGGCGATAATGTTTGATCCCACAGTTGGATCGCACTCAAATTTTTACATGACTTTTAGGATGCTGTTTTTCATGGGGTAGCTACTGAATCGCAACACGAGGACGACGAGGTCTGGTCCCCTAAACTTGAGTAAGGTGTCAAAAGGCCGATAACGTTTGATCCCACCGTTGGATCGCGCTCAAATTTTTACATGACTTTCAGGATGCTATTTTCCATGGGGTAGCTACTCAATCGCACCTCGAGGATGAGGAGGTCTGGACCACCAAACTTGAGTAAGGTGTCGAAAGGGCGATAATGTTTGATCCCACAGTTGAATCGCGCTCAAATTTTTACATGACTTTCACGATGCTGTTTTTCATGGGGTAGCTACTGAATCGCAACTCGAGGACGAGGAGGTCTGGTCCGCCGATCTTGAGTAAGGTGTCAAAAGGGCGATAACGTTTGATCCCACCGTTGGATCGCGCTCGAATTTTTACATGACTTTCAGGATGCTGTTTTCCATGAGGTAGCTACTGAATCGCAACTCGAGGACGAGGAGGTCTTGTCCGCCGAACTTGAGTAAGGTGTCGAAATGGCGATAATGTTTGATCCCACAGTTGGATCGCGCTCAAATTTTTACATGACTTTCAGGATGCTGTATTTCATGGGGGAGCTACTGAATCGCAACTCGAGGACGACGAGGTCTGGTCCACTAAACTTGAGTAAGGTGTCAAAAGGCCGATAATGTTTGATCCAACCATTGGATCGCGCTTAAATTTTTACATGACTTTCAGGATGTGGTTTTCCTTGGGGTAGCTACTGAATCGCAACTCGAGGACGAGGAGGTCTAGTCGGCCAACCTTGAGTAAGGTGTCAAAAGTGCGGTAATGTTTTGATCCCACCGTTGGATCGCGCTCAAATTTTTACATGACTTTCAGGATGCTGTTTTCCATGGGGTAGCTACTGAATCGCAACTCGAGGACGAGGAGGTCTGGTCCGCCGAACTTGAGTAAGGTGTCGAAAGGGCGATAATGTTTGATCCCACAGTTGGATCGCGCTCAAATTTTTACATGGCTTTTAGGATGCTGTTTTTCATGGGGTAGCTACTGAATCGCAACTCGAGGAGGAGGAGGTCTGGGCCACCAAACTTGAGTAAGGTGTCAAAAGGTCGATAATCTTTGATCCCACCGTTGGATCGCGCTCGAATTTTTACATGACTTTCAGGATGCTGTTTTCCATGGGGTAGCTACTGAATCGCAACTCGAGGACGAGGAGGTCTGGTCCGCCGATCTTGAGTAAGGTGTCAAAAGGGCGATAATGTTTGATCCCACAGTTGGATCGCGCTCAAACTTTTACATGACTTTCAGGATGCTGTTTTCCATGGGGTAGCTACTGAATCGCAACTCGAGGACGAGGAGGTCTGGTCCGCCGAACATGAGTAAGGTGTCGAAAGGGCGATAATGTTTGATCCCACAGTTGGATCGCGCTCAAATTTTTACATGACTTTTAGGATGCTGTTTTCACTAGGGTAGCTACTGAATCGCAACTCGAGGACGAGGAGGTCTGGTCCGCGAAACTTGTGTAAGGTGTCAAAAAAGCGATAATGTTTATTCCAACCATTGGATCGCGCTTAAATTTTTACATGACTTTCAGGATGTTGTTTTCCTTGGGGTAGCTACTGAATCGCAACTCGAGGACGAGGAGGTCTAGTCGGCCAACCTTGAGTAAGGTGTCAAAAGTGCGGTAATGTTTTGATCCCACCGTTGGATCGCGCTCAAATTTTTACATGGCTTTTAGGATGCTGTTTTTCATGGGGTAGCTACTGAATCGCAACTCGAGGAGAAGGAGGTCTGGGCCACCAAACTTGAGTAAGGTGTCAAAAGTGCGGTAATGTTTTGATCCCACCGTTGGATCGCGCTCAAATTTTTACATGACTTTCAGGATGCTGTTTTCCATGGGGTAGCTACTGAATCGCAACTCGAGGACGAGGAGGTCTGGTCCGTCGAACTTGAGTAAGGTGTCGAAAGGGCGATAATGTTTGATCCCACAGTTGGATCGCGCTCAAATTTTTACATGGCTTTTAGGATGCTGTTTTTCATGGGGTAGCTACTGAATCGCAACTCGAGGAGGAGGAGGTCTGGGCCACCAAACTTGAGTAAGGTGTCAAAAGGTCGATAATGTTTGATCCCACCGTTGGATCGCGCTCGAATTTTTACATGACTTTCAGGATGCTGTTTTCCATGGGGTAGCTACTGAATCGCAACTCGAGGACGAGGAGGTCTGGTCCGCCGAACTTGTGTAAGGTGTCGAAAGGGCGATAATGTTTGATCCCACAGTTGGATCGCGCTCAAACTTTTACATGACTTTCAGGATGCTGTTTTCCATGGGGTAGCTACTGAATCGCAACTCGAGGACGAGGAGGTCTGGTCCACCGAACATGAGTAAGGTGTCGAAAGGGCGATAATGTTTGATCCCACAGTTGGATCGCGCTCAAATTTTTACATGACTTTTAGGATGCTGTTTTCACTAGGGTAGCTACTGAATCGCAACTCGAGGACGAGGAGGTCTGGTCCGCGAAACTTGTGTAAGGTGTTAAAAAAGCGATAATGTTTGATCCCGCCGTTGGATCGCGCTGAAATGTTTAAATGACTTTCAGGATGCTGTTTTCCTTGGGGTAGCTACTGAATCACAACTTCAGGACGAGAAGGTCTGGTCGGCCAACATTGAGTAAGGTGTCAAAAGGGCGATAATATATGATCCCACCTTTGGATCGCGCTCAAATTTTTACATGTCTTTTAGGATGCTGTTTTCACTGGGGTAGCTACTGAATTGCAACTCGAGGACAAGGAGGTCTGGTCCGCCGAACTTGAGTAAGGTGTCGAAAGGGCGATAATGTTTGATCCCACAGTTGGATCGCGCTCAAATTTTTACATGACTTTTAGGTTGCTGTTTTCACTAGGGTAGTTACTGAATCGCAACTCGAGGACGAGGAGGTCTGGTCCGCGAAACTTGTGTAAGGTGTCAAAAAAGCGATAATGTTTGATCCCGCCGTTGGATCGCGCTGAAATGTTTAAATGAATTTCAGGATGCTGTTTTCCTTGGGGTAGCTACTGAATCACAACTTCAGGACGAGAAGGTCTGGTCGGCCAACATTGAGTAAGGTGTCAAAAGGGCGATAATATATGATCCCACCTTTGGATCGCGCTCAAATTTTTACATGTCTTTTAGGATGCTGTTTTCACTGGGTAGCTACTGAATCGCAACTCGAGGAGGAGGAGGTCTGGGCCACCAAACTTGAGTAAGGTGTCAAAAGGTCGATAATGTTTGATCCCACCGTTGGATCGCGCTCGAATTTTTACATGACTTTCAGGATGCTGTTTTCCTTGGGGTAGCTACTGAATCACAACTTCAGGACGAGAAGGTCTGGTCGGCCAACCTTGAGTAAGGTGTCAAAAGTGCGGTAATGTTTGATCCCACCGTTGGATCGCGCTCAAATTTTTACATGACTTTCCGAAAGCTGTTTTCCTCAGGGTAGCAACTGAATCGCTACTCAGTGACGAGGAGGTCTGGTCGGCCAGCCTTGGGTTAGGGGTCAAAAGGTCGATAATGTTTGATCCCAATGTTGGATCGCGGTTAAATTTTTACACGAGTTTCCGGATGCAGTTTTCCTCGAGGTACCTACTGAATCTATACTTGAGGACGAGGAGGTCTCGTCGGCCAACCTTGAGTAAGGTGTCCAAAGGGCGATAATGTTTGATCCCACCATAGGATCGCAATCAAATTTTTACATGACTTTCAGGATGCTGTTTTCCATGGGGTAGCTACTGAATCGCAACTCGAGGACGCGGAGGTCTGGTCCGCCAAACTTGAGTAAGGTGTCAAAAGGGCGATAATGTTTGATCCCACTGTTAGATCGCACACAAATTTTTACATGACGTTCAGGATACTGTTTTCCTTGGGGGAGGTTCTGAATCGCAACTCGAGGAGGAGGAGGTCTGGTCGGCCAACCTTGAGTAAAGTGTCAAAAGGGCGCTAATGTTTGATCCCACCGTTGGATCGCGCTCAAATTTTTACATGACTTTCAGGATGCTGTTTTCCATGGGGTAGCTACTGAATCGCAACTCGAGGACGAGGAGGTCTGGTCCGCCAAACTTGAGTAAGGTGTCAAAAGGGCAATAATGTTTGATCCCACCATTCGATCGAGCACAAATTTTTACATGACGTTCAGGATGCTGTTTTCCTTGGGGTAGCTACTGAATCACAACTTCAGGACGAGAAGGTCTGGTCGGCCAACCTTGAGTAAGGTGTTAAAAGGGCGATAATATATGATCCCACCGTTGGATCGCGCTCAAATTTTTACATGACTTTTAGGATGCTGTTTTCACTGGGGTAGCTACTGAATCGCAACTCGAGGATGAGGAGGTCTGGTCCGCCAAACTTGAGTAAGGTGTCAGAAAGGCGATAATGTTTGATCCCGCCGTTGGATCGCGCTGAAATGTTTAAATGACTTTAAGGATGCTGTTTTCCTTGGGGTAGCTACTGAATCACAACTTTAGGACGAGAAGGTCTGGTCGGCCAACATTGAGTAAGGTGTCAAAAGGGCGATAATATATGATCCCACCGTTGGATCGCGCTCAAATTTTTACATGACTTTCAGGATGCTATTTTCCATGGGGTAGCTACTGAATCGCAACTCGAGGACAAGGAGGTCTGGTCCGCCGAACTTGAGTAAGGTGTCGAAAGGGCGAAAATATTTGATCCCACAGTTGGATCGCGCTCAAATTTTTACATGACTTTCAGGATGCTGTTTTTCATGGGGTAGCTACAGAATCGCAACTCGAGGACGAGGAGGTCTAGTCCACCAAACTTGAGTAAGGTGTCAAAAGGTCGATAATGTTTGATCCCACCGTTGGATCGCGCTCAAATTTTTACATGACTTTCAGGATGCTGTTTTCCATGGGGTAGCTACTGAATCGCAACTCGAGGACGAGGAGGTCTGGTCCGCCAAACTTGAGTAAGGTGTCAAAAGTGCGGTAATGTTTGATCCCACCGTTGGATCGCGCTCAAATTTTTACATGACTTTCCGAAAGCTGTTTTCCTTAGGGTAGCAACTGAATCGCTACTCAGTGACGAGGAGGTCTGGTCGGCCAGCCTTGGGTTAGGGGTCAAAAGGTCGATAATGTTTGATCCCAATGTTGGATCGCGGTTAAATTTTTACACGAGTTTCCGGATGCAGTTTTCCTCGAGGTACCTACTGAATCTATACTTGACGACGAGGAGGTCTCGTCGGCCAACCTTGAGTAAGGTGTCATAAGGGCGATAATGTTTGATCCCACCATTGGATCGCGCTTAAATTTTTACATGACTTTTATGATGGTGTTTTCCTTGGGGTAGCTTCTGAATATCAACTCGAGGACGAGGAGGTCTAGTCGGCCAACCTTGAGTAAGGTGTCAAAAGTGCGGTAATGTTTGATCCCACCGTTGGATCGCGCTCAAATGTTTACATGACTTTCCGAAAGCTGTTTTCCTCAGGGTAGCAACTGAATCGCTACTCAGTGACGAGGAGGTCTGGTCGGTCAGCCTTGGGTTAGGGGTCAAAAGGTGGATAATGTTTGATCCCAATGTTGGATCGCGGTTAAATTTTTACACGAGTTTCCAGATGCAGTTTTCCTCGAGGTACCTACTGAATCTATACTTGAGGACGAGGAGGTCTCGTTGGCCAACCTTTAGTAAGGTGTCAAAAGGGCAATAATGTTTGATCCCACCATTCGATCGCGCACAAATTTTTACATGACGTTCAGGATGCTGTATTCCTTGGGGTAGCTACTGAATCACAACTTCAGGACGAGAAGGTCTGGTCGGCCAACCTTGAGTAAGGTGTTAAAAGGGCGATAATATATGATCCCACCGTTGGATCGCGCTCAAATTTTTACATGACTTTTAGGATGCTGTTTTCACTGGGGTAGCTACTGAATAGCAACTCGAGGATGAGGAGGTCTGGTCCGCCAAACATGAGTAAGGTGTCAGAAAGGCGATAATGTTTGATCCCGCCGTTGGATCGCGCTGAAATGTTTAAATGACTTTCAGGATGCTGTTTTCCTTGGGGTAGCTACTGAATCGCAACTCGAGGATGAGGAGGTCTGGTCCACCAAACTTGAGTAAGGTGTCAAAAGGTCGATATTGTTTGATCCCACCGTTGGATCGCGCTCAAATTTTTACATGACTTTCAGGATGCTGTTTTCCATGGGGAAGCTACTGAATCGCAACTCGAGGACGAGGAGGTCTGGTCCGCCGAACTTGAGTAAGGTGTCGAAAGGGCGATAATGTTTGATCCCACAGTTGGATCGCGCTCAAATTTTAACATGACTTTCAGGATGCTGTTTTTCATTGGGTAGCTACTGAATCGCAACTCGAGGACGACGAGGTCTGGTCCACTAAACTTGAGTAAGGTGTCAAAAGGCCGATAATGTTTGATCCAACCGTTGGATCGCGCTTAAATTTTTTTATGACTTTCAGGATGTTGTTTTCCTTGGGGTAGCTACTGAATCGCAACTCCAGGACGAGGAGGTCTAGTCGGCCAACCTTGAGTAAGGTGTCAAAAGTGCGGTAATGTTTGATCCCACCGTTGGATCGCGCTCAAATTTTTACATGACTTTCCGAAAGCTGTTTTCCTCAGGGTAGCTACTGAATCGCTACTCAGTGACGAGGAGGTCTGGTCCGCCAGCCTTGGGTTAGGGGTCAAAAAGTCGATAATGTTTCATCCAATGTTGGATCGCGGTTAAATTTTTACACGAGTTTTCGGATGCAGTTTTCCTCGAGGTACCTACTGAATCTATACTTGAGGACGAGGAGGTCTCGTCGGCCAACCTTGAGTAAGGTGTCAAAAGTGCGGTAACGTTTGATCCCACCGTTGGATCGCGCTCAAATTTTTACATGACTTTCAGGATGCTGTTTTCCATGGGGTAGCTACTGAATCGCAAGTCGAGGACGAGGAGGTCTGGTCCGCCAAACTTGAGTAAGGTGTCAAAAGGGCGATAATGTTTGATCCCACTGTTAGATCGCGCACAAATTTTTACATGACGTTCAGGATACCTGTTTCCTTGGGGGAGCTTCTGAATCGCAACTCGAGGAGGAGGAGGTCTGGTCGGCCAGCCTTGGGTAAGGGGTCAAAAGGTCGATAATGTTTGATCCCAATGTTGGATCGCGGTTAAATTTTTACACGAGTTTCCGGATGCAGTTTTCCTCGAGGTACCTACTGAATCTATACTTGAGGACGAGGAGGTCTCGTCGGCCAACCTTGAGTAAGGTGTCAAAAGGGCGATAATGTTTGATCCCACCATAGGATCGCAATCAAATTTTTACATGACTTTCAGGATGCTGTTTTCCATGGGGTAGCTACTGAATCGCAACTCGAGGACGAGGAGGTCTGGTCCGCCGAACTTGAGTAAGGTGTCGAAAGGGCAATAATGTTTGATCCCACAGTTCGATCGCGCTCAAATTTTTACATGACTTTCAGGATGCTGTTTTTCATGGGGTAGCTACTGAATCGCAACTCGAGGACGAGGAGGTCTGGTCCGCCAAACTTGAGTAAGGTGTCAAAAGGGCAATAATGTTTGATCCCACCATTCGATCGAGCACAAATTTTTACATGACGTTCAGGATGCTGTTTTCCTTGGGGTAGCTACTGAATCACAACTTCAGGACGAGAAGGTCTGGTCGGCCAACCTTGAGTAAGGTGTTAAAAGGGCGATAATATATGATCCCACCGTTGGATCGCGCTCAAATTTTTACATGACTTTTAGGATGCTGTTTTCACTGGGGTAGCTACTGAATCGCAACTCGAGGATGAGGAGGTCTGGTCCGCCAAACTTGAGTAAGGTGTCAGAAAGGCGATAATGTTTGATCCCGCCGTTGGATCGCGCTGAAATGTTTAAATGACTTTAAGGATGCTGTTTTCCTTGGGGTAGCTACTGAATCACAACTTTAGGACGAGAAGGTCTGGTCGGCCAACATTGAGTAAGGTGTCAAAAGGGCGATAATATATGATCCCACCGTTGGATCGCGCTCAAATTTTTACATGACTTTCAGGATGCTATTTTCCATGGGGTAGCTACTGAATCGCAACTCGAGGACAAGGAGGTCTGGTCCGCCGAACTTGAGTAAGGTGTCGAAAGGGCGAAAATATTTGATCCCACAGTTGGATCGCGCTCAAATTTTTACATGACTTTCAGGATGCTGTTTTTCATGGGGTAGCTACAGAATCGCAACTCGAGGACGAGGAGGTCTAGTCCACCAAACTTGAGTAAGGTGTCAAAAGGTCGATAATGTTTGATCCCACCGTTGGATCGCGCTCAAATTTTTACATGACTTTCAGGATGCTGTTTTCCATGGGGTAGCTACTGAATCGCAACTCGAGGACGAGGAGGTCTGGTCCGCCAAACTTGAGTAAGGTGTCAAAAGTGCGGTAATGTTTGATCCCACCGTTGGATCACGCTCAAATTTTTACATGACTTTCCGAAAGCTGTTTTCCTTAGGGTAGCAACTGAATCGCTACTCAGTGACGAGGAGGTCTGGTCGGCCAGCCTTGGGTTAGGGGTCAAAAGGTCGATAATGTTTGATCCCAATGTTGGATCGCGGTTAAATTTTTACGATAATGTTTGATCCCACCGTTAGATCGCGCTCAAATTTTTACTTGACTTTCCGAAAGAAGTTTTCCTCAGGATAGCTACTCAATCGCAACTCGGTGACGAGGAGGTCTGATCGGCCAACCTTGGTTAAGGGGTCAAAAAGGCGATAATGTTTGATCCCACCGTTGGATCGCGCTTAAATTTTTACATGATTTTCAGGATACTGTTTTCGTTGGGGTAGCTACTGAATCCAACTCGAGGACGAGGAGGTCTGGTTGGCCAACCTTGAGTAAAGTGTCAAAAAGGCGATAATGTTTGATCCCACCATTGGATCGCGCTCTAATTTTTTCATGACTTTCAGGATGCTGTTTTCCTTGGGGTAGCTAGTGAATCGCAACTCGAGGACAAGGAGGTCTGGTCGGCCAACCTTGAGTAAGGTGTTAAAAGGGCGATAATGTTTGATCCCACCGTTAGATCGCGCTCAAATTTTTACTTGACTTTCCGAAAGAAGTTTTCCTCAGGGTAGCTACTCAATCGCAACTCGGTGACGAGGAGGTCTGCTCGGCCAACCTTGGTTAAGGGGTCAAAAGGGCGGTAATGTTTGATCCCACGTTGGATCGCGCTCAAATTTTTACATGACTTTTCAAGAGCAGTTTTCCTCAGGGTAGCTATTGAATCGCTACTCCGTGACGAGGTGGTCTGGGCGGCCAACCTTGGGTAAGGGGTCAAAAGTTTGATAATGTTTGATACCTATGTTGGATCGCCCTTAAATTTTTACAAGAGTTTCCGGATGCAGTTTTCCTCGAGGTAGCTACTGAATCTATACTCGAGGACAAGGAGGTCTGGTCGGCCAACCTTGAGTAAGGTGTCAAAAGGGCGATAATAATTGATCCCACCATTGGATCGCGCTCTAATTTTTTCATGACTTTCAGGATGCTGTTTTCCTTGGGTAGCTACTGAATCGCAACTCGAGGACAAGGAGGTTTGGTCGGCCAACCTTGAGTAAGGTGTCAAAAGGGCGATAATGATTGATCCCACCATTGGATCGCGCTCTAATTTTTTCATGACTTTTAGGATGTTGTTTTCCTTGGGGTAGCTATTGAATCGCAACTCGAGGACAAGGAGGTCTGGTCGGCCAACCTTGAGTAAGGTGTCAAAAGGGCGATAATGTTTGATCCCACCCTTGGATCCCGCTCTAATTTTTTCAAGACTTTCACGATGCTGTTTTCCTTGGGGTAGCTATTGAATCGCAACTCGAGGACGAGGAGGTCTGGTGCGCCAAGCTTGAGTAAGGTGTCAAAAGGGCAATAATGTTTGATCCCACCGTTGGATCACAGTTAAATTTTTACTTGATTTTCAGGATGCCGTTTTCTTTGGGGTAGCTAGTGAATCGCAACTCGAGGACAAGGAGGTCTGGTCGGCCAACCTTGAGTAAGGTGTTAAAAGGGCGATAATGTTTGATCCCACCGTTAGATCGCGCTCAAATTTTTACTTGACTTTCCGAAAGAAGTTTTCCTCAGGATAGCTACTCAATCGCAACTCGGTGACGAGGAGGTCTGATCGGCCAACCTTGGTTAAGGGGTCAAAAGGGCGATAATGTTTGATCCCACCGTTGGATCGCGCTTAAATTTTTACATGATTTTCAGGATACTATTTTCGTTGGGGTAGCTACTGAATCCAACTCGAGGACGAGGAGGTCTGGTTGGCCAACCTTGAGTAAAGTGTCAAAAAGGCGATAATGTTTGATCCCACCATTGGATCGCGCTCTAATTTTTTCATGACTTTCAGGATGCTGTTTTCCTTGGGGTAGCTAGTGAATCGCAACTCGAGGACAAGGAGGTCTGGTCGGCCAACCTTGAGTAAGGTGTTAAAAGGGCGATAATGTTTGATCCCACCGTTAGATCGCACTCAAATTTTTACTTGACTTTCCGAAAGAAGTTTTCCTCAGGGTAGCTACTCAATCGCAACTCGGTGACGAGGAGGTCTGCTCGGCCAACCTTGGTTAAGGGGTCAAAAGGGCGGTAATGTTTGATCCCACGTTGGATCGCGCTCAAATTTTTACATGACTTTTCAAGAGCAGTTTTCCTCAGGGTAGCTATTGAATCGCTACTCCGTGACGAGGTGGTCTGGTCGGCCAACCTTGGGTAAGGGGTCAAAAGTTTGATAATGTTTGATACCTATGTTGGATCGCCCTTAAATTTTTACAAGAGTTTCCGGATGCAGTTTTCCTCGAGGTAGCTACTGAATCTATACTCGAGGACAAGGAGGTCTGGTCGGCCAACCTTGAGTAAGGTGTCAAAAGGGCGATAATAATTGATCCCACCATTGGATCGCGCTCTAATTTTTTCATGACTTTCAGGATGCTGTTTTCCTTGGGTAGCTACTGAATCGCAACTCGAGGACAAGGAGGTTTGGTCGGCCAACCTTGAGTAAGGTGTCAAAAGGGCGATAATGATTGATCCCACCATTGGATCGCGCTCTAATTTTTTCATGACTTTTAGGATGTTGTTTTCCTTGGGGTAGCTATTGAATCGCAACTCGAGGACAAGGAGCTCTGGTCGGCCAACCTTGAGTAAGGTGTCAAAAGGGCGATAATGATTGATCCCACCATTGGATCACGCTCTAATTTTTTCATGACTTTTAGGATGTTGTTTTCCTTGGGGTAGCTATTGAATCGCAACTCGAGGACAAGGAGCTCTGGTCGGCCAACCTTGAGTAAGGTGTTAAAAGGGCGATAATGTTTGATCCCACCGTTAGATCGCGCTAAAATTTTTACTTGACTTTCCAAAAGAAGTTTTCCTCAGGATAGCTACTCAATCGCAACTCGGTGACGAGGAGGTCTGATCGGCCAACCTTGGTTAAGGTGTCAAAAGGGCGATAATGATTGATCCCACCATTGGATCGCGCTCTAATTTTTTCATGACTTTCAGGGTGCTGTTTTCCTTGGGGTAGCTACTGAATCGCAACTCGAGGACAAGGAGGTCTGGTCGGCCAACCTTGAGTAAGGTGTCAAAAGGGCGATAATGATTGATCCCACCTTTGGATCGCGCTCCAATTTTTTCATGACTTTCAGGATGCTGTTTTCCTTGGGTAGCTACTGAATCGCAACTCGAGGACAAGGAGGTCTAGTCGGCCAACCTTGAGTAAGGTGTCAAAAGGGCGATAATGATTGATCCCACCATTGGATCGCGCTCTAATTTTTTCATGACTTTCAGGATGCTGTTTTCCTTGGGGTAGCTATTGAATCGCAACTCGAGGACGAGGAGGTCTGGTCGACCTAACTTGTGTAAGGTGTCAAAAGGGCGGTAATATTTGATCCCAACGTTGGATCACGGTTAAATTTTTACTTGATTTTCAGGATGCCGTTTTCTTTGGGGTAACTACTGAATCGCAACTCGAGGACGAGGAGGTCTGGTCGGCCAACCTTGAGTAAGGTGTCAAAAGGGCGATAATGTTTAATCCCACCGTTAGATCGCGCTCAAATTTTTACTTGACTTTCCTAAAGCAGTTTTCCTCAGGGTAGCTACTGAATCGCTACTCGGTGACTAGGACGTCTGGTCGGCCAACCTTGGGTAAGGTGTGAAAAGGGCGATAATGTTTGATCCCAACGTTGGATCGCGTTTAAAATTTTACATGACTTTTAGGATGCTGTTTTCCTTGGGGTAGCTAATGAATCGCAACTCGAGGACGAAGAGGCCTGGTCCGCCAAACTTGAGACAGGTGTCAAAAGCGCGATAATGTTTGATGCCACTGTTGGATCGCGTTGAAATTTTTACATGACTTTCAGGATACTGTTTTCCTTGCGGTAGCTACTTAATCACAACTCGAGGTGTAGGAGGTGTGGTCGGCCAACCTTGAGTAAGGTGTCAAAAGGGCGATAATGTTTGATCCCACCGTTGGATCACGCTCAAATTTTTACTTGACTTTCCGAAAGCAGTTTTCCTCAGGGTAGCTACTGAATCGCTACTCGGTGACTAGGACGTCTAGTCGGCCAACCTTGGGTAAGGTGTCAAAAGGGCGATAATGTTTGATCCACATGTTGGATCGCGTTCAAAATTTTACATGACTTTCAGGATGCTGTTTTCCTTGGGGTAGCTAATGAATCGCAACTCGAGGACGAGGAGGCCTGGTCCACCAAACTTGACAAAGGTGTCAAAAGCGCGATAATGTTTGATCCCACCGTTGGATCGCGTTGAAATTTTTACATGACTTTCAGGATACTGTTTACCTTCCGGTAGCTATTGAATCACAACTCGAGGTGTAGGAGGTCTGGTCGGCCAACCATGAGTAAGGTGTCAAAATGGCGATAATGTTTGATCCCACCGTTGGATCGCGCTTAAAGTTTTACATGACTTTCAGGATGCTGTTTTCCTTGGGGTTGCTACTGAATCGCAACTCGAGGACGAGGAGGTCTGGTCGGCCAACCTTGAGTAAGGTGTCAAAAGGGCGATAATGTTTGATCCCACCGTTGGATCGCGCTTAAATTTTTACATGATTTTCAGGATACTGTTTTCGTTGGGGTAGCTACTGAATCCAACTCGAGGACGAGGAGGTCTGGTTGGCCAACCTTGAGTAAAGTGTCAAAAAGGCGATAATATTTGATCCCACCATTGGATCGCGCTTTAATTTTTTCATGACTTTCAGGATGCTGTTTTCCTTGGGGTAGCTACTGAATCGCAACTCGAGGACAAGGAGGTCTGGTCGGCCAACCTTGAGTAAGGTGTTAAAAGGGCGATAATGTTTGATCCCACCGTTAGATCGCGCTCAAATTTTTACTTGACTTTCCGAATCAGTTTTCCTCAGGGTAGCTACTCAATCGCAACTCGGTGACGAGGAGGTCTGATCGGCCAACCTTGGTTAAGGGGTCAAAAGATGGTTGATCCCACCGTTGGATCGCGCTTAAATTTTTACATGATTTACAGGATGCTGTTTTCTTGGTGGTAGCTACTGAATCGCAACTCGAGGACGAGGAGGTCTTGTCGGCCAACCTTGGGTAAGGGGTCAAAAGTTTGAAAATGTTTGATACCTACGTTGGATAACCCTTAAATTTTTACAAGAGTTTCCGGATGAAGTTTTCCTCGAGGTAGCTACTGAATCTATACTCGAGGACAAGGAGGTCTGGTCGCCCAACCTTGAGTAAGGTGTCAAAAGAGCGATAATGATTGATCCCACCATTGGATCACGCTTTAATTTTTTCATGACTTTCAGGATGCTGTTTTCCTTGGGGTAGCTATTGAATCGCAACTCGAGGACGAGGAGGTCTGGTCGGCCAACCTTGAGTAAGGTATCAAAAAGGCGATAATGTTTGATCCCACCGTTGGATCGCGCTCAAATTCTTACTTGACTTTCCGAAAGCAGTTTTCCTCAGGGTAGCTACTCAATCGCAACTCGGTGACGAGGAGGTCTGATCGGCCAACCTTGGTTAAGGGGTCAAAAGGGCGGTAATGTTTCATCCCATGTTGGATCGCGCTCAAATTTTTACATGACTTTTCAAGAGCAATTTTCCACAGGGTAGCTGTTGAATCGCTACTCCGTGACGAGAAGGTCTGGTCGGCCAACCTTGGGTAAGGGTTCAAAAGTTTGATAATGTTTGATACCTACGTTGGATCGCCTTTAAATTTTTACAAGAGTTTCCGGATGCAGTTTTCCTCAAGGTAGCTACTGAATCTATACTCGACGACACGGAGGTCTGGTCGGCCAACCTTGAGTAAGGTGTCAAAAGGGCGATAATGATTGATCCCACCATTGGATCGCGCTCTAATTTTGTCATGACTTTCAGGATGTTGTTTTCCTTGGGTAGCTACTGAATCGCAACTCGAGGACAAGGAGGTCTGGTCGGCCAACCTTGAGTAAGGTGTCAAAAGGGCGATAATGATTGATCCCACCGTTGGATCGCGCTCTAATTTTTTCATGACTTTCAGGATGCTGTTTTCCTTGGGGTAGCTATTGAATCGCAACTCGAGGACGAGGAGGTCTGATCGGCCAACCTTGGTTAAGGGATCAAAAGGGCGGTAATGTTTGATCCCACGTTGGATCGCGCTCAAATTATTACATGACTTTTCAAGAGCAGTTTTCCTCAGGGTAGCTATTGAATCGCTACTCCGTGACGAGGAGGTCTGGTCGGCCAACCTTGGGTAAGGGGTCAAAAGTTTGATATTGTTTGATACCTACGTTGGATCGCACTTAAATTTTTACAAGAGTTTCCGGATGCAGTTTTCCTCGAGGTAGCTACTGAATCTATACTCGAGGACAAGGAGGTCTGGTCGGTCAACCTTGAGTAAGGTGTCAAAAGGGCGATAATGATTGATCCCACCTTTGGATCGCGCTCTAATGTTTTCATGACTTTCAGGATGCTGTTTTCCATGGGGTAGCTACTGAATCGCAACTCGAGGACGAGGAGGTCTGGTCCCCCAAACTTGAGTAAGGTGTCAAAAGGGCGATAATGTTTGATCCCACCGTTGGATCGCGCTAAAATTTTTACATGACTTTCAGGATTCTGTTTTCCGTGGGGTAGCTACTGAATCACAACTCGAGGACGAGGAGGTCTGGTCGGCCAATGTTGAGTAAGGTGTCAAAAGGGCGATAATGTTTGATCGTATTGGATCGCAATTAAATTTTTACATGACTTTTAGGATGTTGTTTTCCTTAGGGTAGCTACTGAATCGCAACTCGAGGACGAGGAAGTCTGGTCGGCCAACCTTGAGTAAGGTGTCAAAGGGGCGATAATGATTGGTCCCACCGTTGGATCACGCTCTAATTTTTTCATGACTTTCAGGATGCTGTTTTCCTTGGGGTAGCTATTGAATCGCAACTTGAGGATGAGGAGGTCTGGTCGGCCAACCTTGAGTAAGGTGTCAAAAGGGCGATAATGGTTGATCCCACCGTTGGATCGCGCTTAAATTTTTACATGATTTACAGGATGCTGTTTTCCTGGTGGTAGCTACTGAATCGCAACTCGAGGACGAGAAGGTCTGGTCGGCCAACCTTGCGTAAGGGGTCAAAAGTTTGAAAATGTTTGATACCTACGTTGGATAACCCTTAAATTTTTACAAGAGTTTCCGGATGAAGTTTTCCTCGAGGTAGCTACTGAATCTATACTCGAGGACAAGGAGGTCTGGTCGCCCAACCTTGAGTAAGGTGTCAAAAGAGCGATAATGATTGATCCCACCATTGGATCACGCTCTAATTTTTTCATGACTTTCAGGATGCTGTTTTCCTTGGGGTAGCTATTGAATCGCAACTCGAGGACTAGGAGGTCTGGTCGGCCAACCTTGAGTAAGGTGTCAAAAAGGCGCTAATGTTTGATCCCACCGTTGGATCGCGCTTAAATTTTTACTTGACTTTCTGAAAGCAGTTTTCCTCAGGGTAGCTAATGAGTCGCTACTCGGTGACGAGGAGGTCTGGTTGGCCAACCTTGGGTAAGTGGTCAAAAGGTCGATAATGTTTGATCGTATTGGATCGCAATTAAATTTTTACATGACTTTTAGGATGTTGTTTTCCTTGGGGTAGCTACTGAATCGCAACTCGAGGACAAGGAGGTCTGGTCGGCCAACCTTGAGTAAGGAGTCAAAAGGGCGATAATGATTGATCCCACCATTGGATCGCGCTCTAATTTTGTCATGACTTTCAGGATGTTGTTTTCCTTGGGTAGCTACTGAATCGCAACTCGAGGACAAGGAAGTCTGGTCGGCCAACCTTGAGTAAGGTGTCAAAGGGGCGATAATGATTGGTCCCACCGTTGGATCACGCTCTAATTTTTACAAGAGTTTCAGGATGCAGTTTTCCTTGGGGTAGCTACTGAATCGCAACTCGAGGACAAGGAGGTCTGGTCGGCCAACCTTGAGTAAGGTGTTAAAAGGGCGATAATGTTTGATCCCACCGTTAGATCGCGCTCAAATATTTACTTGACTTTCCGAAACCAGTTTTCCTCAGGGTAGCTATTGAATCGCTACTCCGTGACGAGGAGGTCTGGTCGGCCACCCTTGGGTAAGGGGTCAAAAGGTTGATAATGTTTGATCCCACTGTTGGATCGCGCTCAAATTTTTACTTGACTTTCTGAAAGCAGTTTTCCTCAGGGTAGCCACTGAATCGCTACTCGGTGACTAGGACGTCTGGTTGGCCAACCATGGTTAAGGGGTCAAAAGTTTGAAAATGTTTGAAACCTACGTTGGATAACCTTTAAATTTTTACAAGAGTTTCCGGATGAAGTTTTCCTCGAGGTAGCTACTGAATCTATACTGGAGGACAAGGAGGTCTGGTCGCCCAACCTTGAGTAAGGTGTCAAAAGGGCGATAATGATTGATCCCACCATTGGATCCCGCTCTAATTTTTTCATGACTTTCAGGATGTTGTTTTCTTTGGGGTAGTTATTGAATCGCAACTCGAGGATGAGGAGGTCTAGTCGGCCAACCTTGAGTAAGGTGTCAAAAGGGCGATAATGGTTGATCCCACTATTGGATCGCGCTTAAATTTTTACATGATTTACAGGATGCTGTTTTCCTGGGGGTAGCTACTGAATCGCAACTCGAGGACGAGGAGGTCTAGTCGGCCAACCTTGGGTAAGGGGTCAAAAGTTTGAAAATGTTTGATACCTACGTTGGATAACCCTTAAATTTTTACAAGAGTTTCCGGATGAAGTTTTCCTCGAGGTAGCTACTGAATCTATACTCGAGGACAAGGAGGTCTGGTCGCCCAACCTTGAGTAAGGTGTCAAAAGAGCGATAATGATTGATCCCACCATTGGATCACGCTCTAATTTTTTCATGACTTTCAGGATGCTGTTTTCCTTGGGGTAGCTATTGAATCGCAACTCGAGGACGAGGAGGTCTGGTCGGCCAACCTTGAGTAAGGTGTCAAAAAGGCGATAATGTTTGATCCCACCGTTGGATCGCGCTCAAATTTTTACTTGACTTTCCGAAAGCAGTTTTCCTCAGGGTAGCTACTCAATCGCAACTCGGTGACGAGGAGGTCTGATCGGCCAACCTTGGTTAATGGGTCAAAAGGGCGGTAATGTTTCATCCCATGTTGGATCGCGCTCAAATTTTTACATAACTTTCAGAATGCTGTTTTCCTTGGGGTAGCTACTGAATCGCAACTCGAGGACAAGGAGGTCTGGTCGGCCAACCTTGAGTAAGGTGTCAAAAAGGCGATAATGTTTGATCCCATCGTTGGATCGCGCTCAAATTTTTACTTGACTTTCTGAAAGCAGTTTTCCTCAGGGTAGCTAATGAGTCGCTACTCAGTGACGAGGAGGTCTGGTCGGCCAATCTTGGGTAAGGTGTTAAAAGGGCGATAATGTTTGATCCCACCGTTAGATCGCGCTCAAATATTTACTTGACTTTCCGAAACCAGTTTTCCTCAGGGTAGCTATTGAATCGCTACTCCGTGACGAGGAGGTCTGGTCGGCCACCCTTGGGTAAGGGGTCAAAAGGTTGATAATGTTTGATCCCACCGTTGGATCGCGCTCAAATTTTTACTTGACTTTCTGAAAGCAGTTTTCTTCAGGGTAGCCACTGAATCGCTACTCGGTGACTAGGATGTCTGGTTGGCCAACCTTGGGCAAGGTGTCAAAAGGGCGATAATGTTTGATCCCACCGTTTGATCGCGCTGAAATTTTTACATGATCCCACCGTTGGATCGCGCTCAAATTTTTACATGACTTTCAGGATGCTGTTTTCCTTGGGGTGGTTACTGAATCGCAACTCGAGGACGAGGAGGTCTGGTCGGCCAACCTTGGGTAAGGGGTCAAAAGGTCGATAATGTTTGATCCCACCGTTGGATCGCGCTTAAATTTTTACATGATTTTCAGGATGCTGTTTTCCTTGGGGTAGCTACTGAATCGCAACTCGAGGGCGAGGAGGTCTGGTCGGCCAACCTTGAGTAAGGTGTTAAAAGGGCGATAATATTTGATCCCACCGTTGGATCGCGCTCAAATTTTTACTTGACTTTTCGAAAGCAGTTTTCCTCAGGGTAGCTACTGAATCGCTACTCGGTGACTAGGACGTCTGGTTGGCCAACCTTGGGTAAGGGGTCAAAAGGGCGATAATGTTTGATCCCAATGTAGGATCGCGCTTAAAGTTTTACACGAGTTTTCAAATTTAGTTTTCCTCGGGGTAGCTACTGAATCGCAACTCGAGGACGAGGAGGTGTGGTCGGCCAACCTTGAGTAAGGTGTCAATAGGGCGATAATGTTTGATCCCACCGTTGGATCGCGCTTAAATTTTTACATGATTTTCAGGATGCTGTTTTCCTTGGGGTAGCTACTGAATCGCAACTCGAGGACGAGGAGGTCTGGTATGCCAACCTTGAGTAAGGGGTCAAAAGGTCGATAATGTTTGATCCCACCGTTGAATCGCGCTTAAATTTTTACATGATTTTCAGAATGCTGTTTTCCTTGGGGTAGCTACTGAATCGCAACTCGAGGACAAGGAGGTCTGGTCGGCCAACCTTGAATAAGGTGTTAAAAGGGCGATAATGTTTGATCTCACCGTTGGATCGCGCTCAAATTTTTACTTGACTTTTCGAAAGCAGTTTTCCTCAGGGTAGCTACTGAATCGCTACTCGGTGACTAGAACTTCTGGTTGGCCAACCTTGGGTAAGGGGTCAAAAGGGCGATAATGTTTGATCCCAACGTTGGATCGCGCTTAAATTTTTACACGAGTTTTCAAATTTAGTTTTCCTCGAGGTAGCTACTGAATCTATACTCGAGGACGAGGAGGTCTGGTCGGCCAACCTTGAGTAAGGTGTCAAAAAGGCGATAATGTTTGATCCCACCGTTGGATCGCGCTGAAATTTTTACTTGACTTTTCGAAAGCAGTTTTCCTCAGGGTAGCTACTGAATCACTACTCGGTGACGAGGATATCTAGTTGGCCAACCTTGGGTAAGGGGTCAAAAGGGCGATAATGTTTGATCCCACCGTTGGATCGCGCTTAAATGTTTACATGATTTACAAGATGCTGTTTTCCTTGGGGTAGCTACTGAATCTCTACTCGAGGACGAGGAGGTCTGGTCAGCCAACCTTGAGTAAGGTGTCAAAAGGGCGATAATGTTTGATCCCACCGTGGGATCGCGCTTAAATTTTTACATGATTTACAGGATGTTGTTTTCCTTGGGGTAGCTACTGAATCTCTACTCGAGGACGAGGAGGTCTGGTGTAAATCCCAAGAAAAACCAAGGCTGGATTAAATTAAAGAAAATAAACTAAACTAAAAAGAAGTGGGGGTAAGAACCAATACACTTAAAGAAAATGGGTCCTAAATGCAAATAAGAATAATTATAGAGCATAAATACTCCTATTCTCACCAAAAACAGATCTGCAGCTACGTAAAGAAAGAAAAGAGGGAGTTTTTATATCTATTTTTAGAAATTAAGAGAGAAACACCAAAATTTCAAGAACCCATCCTAGATTGAGGGTTATAGGTAAAATAAACCCTGGTGGGAAAGGGGTCAACAAGAAAAAATTGAATAAGAAGAGAAGAGGGGAGGGTCGGCTGTCATTAGAAAGAAAAGGAGGGTTCGAAGCCTTGATTCGCATCAGGTAAGATATTCTAAACCTGGTCTTATGAGTTATTTCAAGTCGATTATGAATTGATGCCTGGATGTTAATTTATATATTGAGTTCTTAAACTTGAATTGAGGAAAAAGTAAGAGTTGTTAAAGTAAAGAACTTCATGTGTTGTGTGTAAATGGAAAGGTTGATGAATCTGGACAGTTTCATCTCTTGACCTTCAAAGAGATTTTGGGTAGGAGAATGAAGGAATTAGGATCAATTTCCTTCATAGAAATTGTAGTTTTGGATATTTGTTAATGAGCGATTTTGACTACCTTAGAGGCAGAACTAGGTTCTTCCCAAAACATAGAACTTGTAGCCTCATGTCTTACCTTTCCAACGCCACAAATTTCGCTTGAATCGGAGTTCTATAACTCCAGATATAGTTAAAAATCTGAGGAGAGGTCAGACAGTAACAGTTCAAAAATGGACAGTAACAGTTGGACAGTAACAGTCCAAGCGTTTGTTAATGAGCAATTTTGACTACCTTAGAGGCAGAACTAGGTTCTTCCCAAAACATAGAACTTGTAGCCTCATGTCTTACCTTTCCAATGCCACAAATTTCACTTGAATCGGAGTTCTATAACTCCAGATATAGTTAAACATCTGAGGAGAGGTCAGACAGTAATAGTTCAAAAATGGACAGTAACAGTTGGACAGTAACAGTCCAAGCATTTGTTAATGAGCAATTTTGACTACCTTAGAAGCAGAACTAGGTTCTTCCCAAAACATAGAACTTGTAGCCTCATATCTTACCTTTCCAACGCCACAAATTTCACTTGAATCGGAGTTCTATAACTCTAGATATAGTTAAAAATTTGAGGAGAGGTCAGACAGTAACAGTTCAAAAATGGACAGTAACAGTTGGACAGTAACAGTCCAAGCGTTTGTTAATGAGCGATTTTGACTACCTTAGAAGTAGAACTAGGTTCTTCCCAAAACATAGAACTTGTAGCCTCATGTCTTACCTTTCCAACGCCACAAATTTCACTTCAATCGGAGTTGTATAACTCCAGATATAGTTAAAAATCTGAGGAGAGATCAGACAGTAACAGTTCAAAAATGGACAGTAACAGTTGGACAGTAACAGTCCAAGCGTTTGTTAATGAGCGATTTTGACTACTTTAGAGGCAGAACTAGGTTCTTCCCAAAACATAGATCTTGTAGCCTCATGTCTTACCTTTCCAACGTCACAAATTTCACTTGAATCGGAGTTCTATAACTCCAGATATAGGTAAAAATCTAAAGAGAGGTCAGACAGTAACAGTTTGAAAATGGACAGTAACAGTTGGACAGTGAAAGTCCAAATATAAAGAAAGGAATGATAACTAGGATTGGACAAAGAACGACAGTAATAATGAGTGAGATGAGAAAAAAACATAAAGTACTAAGAAATGACTGAAAGAAAGACTTATTGGTTGTTGATATGGTCATTATAAAACATATCCTTGAGTGAGGAAACTTTATGAAATAAACCTGTGATTTGCAGGAGGGACCACAGACGTAGTGCAACAGCAGCAGCAGGGGAGCACGAGTAGAGCTTCTATTGCAGGTAGGTGTTTCACACCTATGCTTCCTAGTTAAATTCCATGATTTAATATATTTTGATGTGAAATGTGAATTACTGAATGTATGTGTATTCAAGGTGAAAAGTTGTTATGTGAATTGCCAAGTGATGAAATTATCACTGAAAAAAGGAAAATATTAGAAGTGTGATTTGAGGCATAAACTAGCATACATTGAGTGTATGTTAGGATCCCGGGTAAGGGGATCACCATGTATTGTCTAACATACATTGAGTGTATGTTAGGATCCCGGGTAAGGGGATCACCATGTATTGTCTGGCATACATTGAGTGTATGTTAGGGTCCCGGGTAAGAGGATCACCCTGTTTTGGCTAGCATACATTCAGTGTATGTTAGGATCCCGGGTAATGGGATCGTCACGAATGGACTAACATACATTTAGTGTATGTTAGGATCCCGGGTAAGGGGAATCTCCACGTATTGGCTAACATACATTCAGTGTATGTTAGGATCCCGGGTAAGGGGATCACCATGGAATGGCCAGCATACATTTAGTGTATGTTAGGATTCCGGGTAAAGGGATCGCCTTATATCGACTCCTATGGGGTGGTGATGACAATACCAGTGAAATTGGCATCGGTAATGTGATAAGCAAAAGTAATCACGTTGATCTTATAAAGTCTGGAATGAAGGTTGATAGTGGCAGAGGGAACGGTTATTAATAGTTTGAATAAGGAAGAGATTTTTTTTTAAAAAAAAAACTAGATAGGAGAAGTAAATGAAATATGAATGCATGTTACCCTGTTGAAATTATTAGATTTTCATATTGTTATATTTATGGAAATATTCACCTTGCAATAATATGTATTTTGTTTCAGGATCATCGCATGCACGACAGAAGTAGATCCTAACTTATGTTTCCTTTTTGAAGTCTAGGTTCTAGGGAGTATACCCTTGTATTTTGTAAACATGAAAATGGTTGTATAACTTAATTTGTATAATAAATGTTTAAACTTGATTGGATGAATTTAACGTTGTAGTTTATATAACCATATTTCATGTCTATGTATTTATATTATTTAAATTATCCATCCATAATGATATTTTTGTTATATAATGCATATCATAAATATTATGGTTGATAGGTGCGAGTATAATTGTGGAATTGAAACCCAGGATGATTGGGTCGGGAATTAAGTTATGAGATGCGAACTGTTACAAGTGTAAACAGGTTACATGTCGGTAACTTGGGACCTTCCGGTATAGGGGGGACTCTGTCGAAATTCTGGTAGATGTTAATACGAAAACCATGAATATGTATATATATATAAAAAAAAATTTAACTACTTTGTTTTTCTATTGACATGAGATTGTGGTATTATCCCAGAAATGAGGCATGTTACATCTGGTCTGCCAACCTTGAGTAAGGTGTCAAAAGAGCGATAATGTTTGATCCCACCGTTGGATCGTGCTCAAATTTTTACTTGACTTTCCGAAACCAGTTTTCCTCAAGGTCGCTACTGAATCGCTACTCGGTGACGAGGATATCTGGTTGGCCAACCTTGGGTAAGGCGTCAAAAGGGCGATAATGTTTGATCCCAACATTGGATCGCGCTTAAATTTTTACATGAGTTTTCAAATTTAGATTTCCTCGGGGTAGCTACTGTATCGATACTCAAGGACGAGGAGGTCTGGTCGGCCAACCTTGAGTAAGGTGTCAAAAGGGCGATAATGGTTGATCCCATCGTTGGATCGCGCTTAAATTTTTACATGATTTACAGGATGCTGTTTTCCTTGGGGTAGCTACTGAATGGCAACTCAAGGACGAGGAGGTCTGGTCGGCCAAGCTTGAGTAAGGTGTCAAAAGTGCGATAATGTTTGATCCCACCGTTGGATCGCGCTCAAATATTTACTTGACTTTCCGAAACCAGTTTTCCTCAGGGTAGCTACTGAATCGCAACTCGGTGACGAGGATATCTGGTTGGCCAACCTTGGGTAAGGTGTCAAAAGGGCGACAATGTTTGATCCCACCGTTGGATCGCGCTGAAATGTTTACTTGACTTTCCGAAAGCAGTTTTCCTCAAGGTAGCTACTGAATCGCAACTCGGTAACGAGGAGGTCTGCTCGGCCAACCTTGGGTAAGGGCTCAAAAGGGCGGTAATGTTTGATCCCACGTTGGAACGCGCTCAAATTTTTACATGACTTTTCAAGGCCAGTTTTCCTCAAGGTAGCTATTGAATCGCTACTCAGTGACGAGGAGGTCTGCTCGGCCAACCTTGGGTAAGGGGTCAAAAGGTCGATAATGTTTGATCCCACCGTTGGATCGCGCTCAAATTTTTACTTGACTTTCCGAAAGTAGTTTTCCTCAGCGTAGCTACTGAATCGCAACTCGGTGACGAGGAGCTCTGATCGGCCAACCTTGGGTAAGGGCTCAAAAGGGCGGTAATGTTTGATCCCACCACTGGATCGCGCTCAAATTTTTACATGAGTTTCCGGATGCAGTTTTCCTTGGGGTAGCTACTGAATCGCAACTCGAGGACGAGGAGGTCTGGTGCGACAAGCTTGAGTAAGGTGTCAAAAGGGCGATAATGTTTGATCCCATCGTTGGATAGCGCTTAAATTTTTACATGATTTTCAGGATGTTGTTTTCCTTGGCGTAGCTACTGAATCGCAACTCGAGGATGAGGAGGTCTTGTCGGCCAACCTTGAGTAAGGTGTTAAAAGGGCGATAATGTTTGATCCCACCGTTGGATCGCGCTCAAATTTTTACTTGACTTTCTGAAAGCAGTTTTCCTTATGGTAGCCACTGAATCGCTACTCGGTGACTAGGATGTCTGGTTGGCCAACCTTGGGCAAGGTGTCAAAAGGGCGATAATGTTTGATCCCACCGTTGGATCGCGCTGAAATTTTTACATGATCCCACCGTTGGATCGCGCTCAAATTTTTACATAACTTTCAGGATGCTGTTTTCCTTGGGGTGGTTACTGAATCGCAACTCGAGGATGAGGAGGTCTGGTCGGCCAATCTTGGGTAAGGGGTCAAAAGGTCGATAATGTTTGATGTAAATGTTGAATCGCTCTCAAATTTTTACATGACTTTCAGGATGATGTTTTGCTTGGGGTGGTTACTGAATCGCAACTCGAGGACGAGGAGGTCTGGTCGGCCAACCTTGAGTAAGGTGTCAAAAGCGCGATAATGTTTAATCCCACCATTGGATCGCGCTCAAATTTTTACATGACTTTCAGGATGCCGTTTTCCTCAGGATAGCTACTGAATCGCTACTCGGTTACTAGAACGTCTGGTCGGCTAACCTTGGGTAAGGGGTCAAATGGGTGATAATGTTTGATCCCAACGTTGGATCGCGCTTAAATTTTTACATGATTTTTAGGATGCAGTTTTCCTCGAGATAGCTACTGAATCTATACTCGAGGAGGAGGAGGTCTGGTCGGCCAACCTTGAGTAAGGTGTCAAAAGGGCGATAATGATTGATCCCACCTTTGGATCGCGCTCTAATCTTTTCATGACTTTCAGGATGCTGTTTTTCTTGGGGTAGCTACTGAATCCCAACTCGAGGACGAGGAGGTGTGGTCGGCCAACCTTGAGTAAGGTGTCAAAAGGGCGATAATGTTTGATCCCACCGTTGGATCACGCTCAAATTTTTACGGGGTCAAAAGGGCAATAATGTTTGATCCGATCATCGGATTGCGCTCAATTTTTACACAAGTTTCCGAATGCAGTTTTCATTGAGATAGCTACTGAATCGCGACTCGATGACGAGGAGGTCTGGTCGGCCAACCTCGAGCAAGGGGTCAAAAGGGCGATAATATTTCACCCCATAGTTTGATCGGGCTAAAATTTGTACATGAGTTTCCGGATGCAGTTTTCCTGGGGGTAGCTACTAAATTGTACTCGGTGACGAGGAGAGGTGGTCGGCAAACCTTGAGTAAAGGGTCAAAAGGGCGATAATGTTTCATACCACAATTGGATCGCGCTCAAATTTTTACACAAGTTTTCGGATGGAATTTTCCTCGGGTAGTTACTGAATCAATACTCGGTGATGAGGAGGTCTGGTCGGCCAACCTTGAGTAAAGAGTCAAAATGGCAATAATGTTTGATCCCACTGTGGATCGCGCTTAAATTTTTACGTGACTTTCCGAAAGCAGTTTTCCTCAAGGTAGCTACTGAATCGCTACTCGGTGATGAGGAGGTCTGGTCGGCCAACCTCGAGTAAGGGGTCAAAAGGGCAATGATGTTTCATCCCACAATTGGATCGGGCTTAAATTTGTACAAAAGTTTCTGGATGCAATTTTCTTGGGGGTAGCAACTGAATCGCAACTCGATAATTAGGAGGTATGGTCAGCCAATCTTGATTAAAGGATCGAAAGGGCGATAATGATTGATCCCACCGTTGGATTGCGCTCAAATTTTTACACGAGTTTGTGAATGCAGTTTTCCTCAGGTAGCTACTAAATCGATACTCGGTGATGAGGAGGTCTGGTCGGGCAACCTTGAATAAATGGTCAAAATGGCAATAATGTTTGATCCCGCCGTTGGATCGCGCTCAAATTTTTACATGACTTTACAGAAGCAGTTTTCCTCCCGGAAGGTACTGAATCGCTACTCGGTGACGAGGAGATCTGGTTGGCCAACCTTGAGAAAGGGGTTAAAAGGGCGATAATGTTTCATCCCACAATTGGATCGCGCTTAAATTTCTACACGAGTTTCCGGATGCTATTTTCCTCGGGGTAGCTACTGAATCACTACTCGATGACGAGGAGGTCTGGTCGGCTAAACTGGAGTAAGGGGTCAAAAGGGCGATAATGTTTGATCCCATCGTTGGATCGCGCTCAAATTTTTACACGAGCTTCTGGATGTTATTTTCCTCGAGGTAGCTACTGAATTGCTACTCGGTGACGAGGAGATCTGGTCGGCTAACCTCGAGTAAGGGGTCAAAAGGGCGATAATGTTTCATTCCAAAGTTGGATCGGGCTTAAATTTGTACACGAGTTTCTGGATTTAGTTTTCTTAGGGGTGGCAACTGAATCGCAACTCGGTGACGAGGACGTTTGGTCAGCCAATTTTGATTAAGGGATCAAAAGGGCGATAATGATTGATCCCACCGTTCGATCACGCTCAAATTTTTACACGAGTTTTCAGATGCAGTTTTCCTTGGGTAGCTACTGAATCGATACTCGGTGACGAGGTTGTCTGGTCGGCCAACCTTGAGTAAAGGGTCAACAGGGCGATAATATTTGACCCTACCGTTGGATCGCGCTTAAATTTTTACATGATTTTTCAGATGTTGTTTTCCTCGGGGTAGCTACTAAATTGTACTCGGTCACAAGGAGATATGGTCGGCAAACCTTGAGTAAGGTGTCAAAAGGGCGATAATGTTTCATCCCATAATTAGATCGCGCTTAAATTTCTCCGCGAGTTTCAGGATGCAGTTTTACTGGAGGTAGCCACTGAATCGCTTCTTGATGACGAGGAGGTCTGGTCGGCCAAACTAGAGTAAGGGGTCAAAAGGGCAATAATGTTTGATCCCACGTTTGCATCGCGCTCAAATTTTTACACGAGTTTCCAGATGCAGTTTTCATCAGGATAGCTACTGAATCGCGACTCGGTGACGAGGAGGTCTGGTCGGCCAACCTCGAGCAAGGGGTCAAAAGGGCAATAATGTTTCATCCCACAGTTTGATCGGGCTTAAATTTGTACACGAGTTTCCGGATGTAGTTTTCCTGGGGGTATCTACTGAATTGTACTCGGTGACGAGGAGATGTGGTCGGCAAACCTTGAGTAAGGGGTCAAAAGGGCGATAATGTTTCATCCCACAATTGGATCGCGCTCAAATTTTTATACAAGTTTCCGGATGTAGTTTTCCTGTGGGTAGCAATTGAATCGCAACTCGGTGATGAGTAGGTCTGTTCGGCCAATCTTGATTAAGGGATCAAAATGGCAAAAATGATTGATCCCACCGTTGGATCGCGCTTAAATTTTCACATGAGTTTGGGGATACAGTTTTCCTTGGGTAGCTACTGAATCGATACTCGGTGATGAGGAGGTCTGATCGGCCAACCTCGAGTGAGGGGTTAAAAAGGCGATAATGTTTCATCCCACAGTTGGATCGGGCTTAAATTTGTATAAGAGTTTCCGGATGCAGTTTCCTGGGGGTAGCAACTGAATCCCAACTCGGTGATGAGGAGGTCTGGTCAGCCAATCTTGATTAAGGGATCAAAAGGGCGATAATGATTGATCCCACCATTGGATCGCGCTCAAATTTCTACATGAGTTTCCGGATGCTGTTTTCCTCGGGGTAGCTACTGACTCGCTACTCGATGACGAGGAGGTCTGGTCGGCTGAACTTGAGTACTGCATAAAGTTTTCCTCATGGTAGCTACGGAATCGCTACTCAGTGACGAGGAGGTCTGGTCGGCAAACCTTGAGTAAGGGGTCAAAACGACGATAATATTTGGTCCCACCATTGGATCGCGCTTAAATTTTTACACGAGTTTCCGGATGTTGTTTTTCTCAGGGTAGCTACTGAATCGCTACTCGGTGATGAGGAGGTCTGGTCGCCCAACCTTGAGTAAGTGGTCAAAAGGGCCATAATGTTTGGTCCCACCGTTGGATCACGGTCAAATTTTTACACAAGATTCAGTTTTCCTTGAGGTAACTCGCTACTCTGTGACGAGGAGGTCTGGTCAGCAAACCTTGAGTAAGTGGTCATAACGGCCATAATGTTTGCTCCCACTGTTAGATCGCGCTCAAATTTTTACACGAGTTTCTGGATGCTGTTTTCCTCGGGGTAGCTACAGAATCGCTACTCGGTGAAGAGGAGGTTTGGTCGGCCAAGCTTGAGTAAAGGGTCAAAAGGGCCATAATGTTTGATCCCACCGTTGGATCGCGCTCAAATTTTTACACGACTTTCCAGATGCATTTTTCTCGGGGTAGCAACGGAATCGCTACTCGATGACAAGGAGGTCTCGTCGGCAAACCTTGAGTAAGGGGTCAAAAGGGCGATAATGTTTGATCCCACCCTTGGATCGCGCTTAAATTTTTACACGAGTTTCTGGATGCTGTTTTCTTCGGGGTAGCTACTGAATCGCTACTCGGTGATGAGGAGGTCTGGTTGCCCGACCTTGAGTAAGTGGTCAAAA
Source organism: Populus nigra (assembly GCF_951802175.1). NCBI lineage: Eukaryota > Viridiplantae > Streptophyta > Magnoliopsida > Malpighiales > Salicaceae > Populus > Populus nigra. The sequence goes on along the minus strand of NC_084865.1, from coordinate 8,643,115 downwards.
GGGCCATAATGTTTGGTGCCTCCGTTGGATCGCGCTCAAATTTTTACACTAGTTTCCAGATGCAGTTTTCCTCAGGGTAGCTACTGAATCGCTACTCGATGACGACAAGGTCTAGTCGGCAAACCTTGAGTAAGGGGTCAAAAGGGCGATAATGTTTGGTCCCACCGTTGGATCACGCTCAAATTTTTACACTAGTTTCCGGATGCAGTTTTCCTCAGGGTAGCTACTAAATCGCTACTCGATGACGACAAGGTCTAGTCGGCAAACCTTGAGTAAGGGGTCAAAAGGGCGATAATGTTTGGTCCCACCGTTGGATCACGCTCAAATTTTTACACTAGTTTCCGGATACAGTTTTCCTCAGGGTAGCTACTAAATCGCTACTCGATAACGACAAGGTCTAGTCGGCAAACCTTGAGTAAGGGGTCAAAAGGGCGATAATGTTTGGTCCCACCGTTGGATCACGCTCAAATTTTTACACGAGTTTTCGAATGCTGTTTTCCTCGGGGTAGCTACTGAATCGCTACTCGGTGACGAGGAGGTCTGGTTGCCCGACCTTGAGTAAACGGTCAAAAGGGCCATAATGTTTGGTCCCTCCGTTGGATCGCGCTTAAATTTTTACACTAGTTTCCGGATGCAGTTTTCCTCAGGGTAGCTACTAAATCGCTACTCGATGACGACAAGGTCTAGTCGGCAAACCTTGAGTAAGGGGTCAAAAGGGCGATAATGTTTGGTCCCACCGTTGGATCACGCTCAAATTTTTACACGAGTTTCCGAATGCTGTTTTCCTCGGAGTCACTACTGAATCGCTACTCGGTGACGAGGAGGTTTGGTCGGCCAACCTTGAGTAAGGGGTCAAAAGGGCCATCATGTTTGATCCCACCGTTAGATCGCCCTAAAATTTTTAAACAAGTTTCCGGATGCAGAATTCCTTGGGGTAGCTACTGAATCGCTACTCGGTGACGATGAGGTCTTGTCGGCCACCCTTGAGTAATGGGTCAAAAGGGCGATAATGTTTTATCCCGTCGTTGGATCGCTCTCAAAGTTTTACACGAGATTCCAGAAGCAGATTTCCTTGAGGTAGGTACATAACCGCTACTCGGTGACAATAATAACAATAGTAGTGGTAATAGTAATAGTAATAGTAACAAGAATAATAATAATAGTAGTAGTAGTAGTAGTAGTAGTAGTGTAGTAGTGGTAGTAGTGGTAGTAGTGGTAGTGGTAGTAGTGGTAGTAGTAGTAGTAGTAGTGGTAGTAGTGGTGGTAGTGGTGGTAGTGGTGGTGGTGGTGGTGGTGGTGGTGGTGGTGGTGGTGGTGGTGGTGGTGGTGGTGGTGGTGGTAGTGGTGGTGGTCGTGGTAGTGGTGGTGGTGGTGGTGGTAGTAGTAGTAGTAGTAGTAGTAGTAGTAGTAGTAGTAGCAGTAGTAGTAGTAGTAGTAGTAGCAGTAGTAGTAGCAGTAGTAGTAGCAGTAGTAGTAGCAGTAGTAGTAGTAGTAGTAGTAGTTAATACCAATAATACTATTAATAATGATAATAATAAAGATTAAGAAGAAGAAGAAGTTGATGAGATCTTTGAGATGAGAGATTAACGTAAGGATTAAACAATGATAACAACAAATGTCAAGGTTAGATAATCCACTAATGATATTTGAAACAAGTATAGTATAAACTCTTATTATTCAATTGGAAACCACACGCAAAGGAGGTTCCAATCAAATTATAAATTGTTAACATGATTACATTAGTTATCTTATTAGAATAATGTTAATACTTGTAAATGTTGTCAGGCATTCATGATTATAACTTATGTTAACAACAAATCAGGTGTCGGTTATACCATACAGTATGGGCTATGAAAGTGCCAAGTATTTTTTGTACCAAGTGTTATACAACATAAATCTAGATTAACTATTTAACAAGCAAAGTATTAAAAGGGAACAAGATAACAAATATATAGCATGTTAGTATCCAACATTAAGGTCCATGTTAAGTTTATATTATACTTATTCTTACACCATTAGTGTACCCTTTTCACCTTGACATAATTAACTTAGCTAAACATAATGAAAGAAAGAAACATAAATAAATAAGATAAGAACATAAATGAGAAAGAAGTTAACTAAGTAAAGAAAAGGAAATGAAAGGTATAAACAAGAGATTAATATAAAAAAAACTTAAGTATTACAAAAGAGAGAGAGCAAGGGCATGATCTTGATCTGAACACCAAGAAGCCTAAATACATGGCAAATGCCTCCTTTTATAGGCCAAAATTCAGAACTATTGATTTGTTGACTAATTGATGAGTGGGTGGTCACATCTTAACTTGGTGACAATTTTTATCTTCTTGTCTGCCAAAACATCATTGATAACATCATAATTTGAACAGATTTAAATCATGAAAGTTCTAGGAAACATTTGAGATCATTTGGACTTCTAGAACTCAAGATATGGGGTGAACACTGAACAGTGTCTGGGCTGCAGGACAGATTCAGACTTCTTCATTGTTGCTACAATGTGGACTTGAAAACGGCCTTGTTAAATCTTAGACTCCTCATGAACGTTGTAGGCCTATGTCTTACCTTTCCATTCATATAAAGTAGACCTAAATCCGAGATCTACAACTCCAGATATGACCCGATTACCGAACAATGTTCCAGTTTGGACTGCACCAATATCTCTTTTCTAAGTTTGGTCATCTCTTTGTCCTTTCAATTTCAGTACTTCAACACATCAATCAATTCTTTCATTTATGTGATAGGCCTATATTTAAGATGAACATTTACCATAAATTAAAGGTATCTTATATTATTAGATATGTTATTATAAAACATGTTTTAGTTAAAAAGTTATTGATACTTCAAGTGCAAAATGATGATATAAAACCTTGATAAAAATACACTTTTAATTACTAATCACTAACTACACAAGGAAAGAAGGGCTGGTGGTATTTAATGATAAATTAGTTATTTTTATTATTTTATTTTGTTAGCTACAACCCAAGGCTTGTTTGGGCTTACTTAATACTTTGTTTTCAGTTAGGATCCAAGCCTTGTTTGGATTAAGTTATGGGCTTTTCAGTTTAGGGTTTTGGGTCAGTTTTGAGTGGACCTCATATAAGTCCACATAAGGGGTCCATTAGGGTTAAGTTTTCAAGAACTATTTAAACTCATGTAAGCCAAATTTTCGGCAGCTTTGATGATAATTACTTCTGAATTTTTCAGTTTTAACGTGTGAGAGTGATTCTTGCATTATTCAGTTCTTGAACGAACTGAATCTGACTTATCGAAGATTAACCAGCTTCGTGGCGTCATTCTACTCAATCCAATATAGTGTTGGTGCCTTGGGGTAGGTTTTCATTGTGTCACACTCTTATCAGACCTATTTCGGCTTTCCGAGATTAGATCTCAATCTTGATTGTGGGTTGCGTGACCACGTGATTACGAGATTCGCATCAGTTGGTATCAGAGCTAGGCTCTGAAACAAGGTCATATCCTTCTGTTATTTTTGTTTTTTTAGTGTTCCTTTAGGTTTTTCAGTGTTTGCATCCATCTTCTTATTCTTCATGTCTACGTCATCTAAGCAAAAAAAAAAAGTGTTCTACTGTCTCTAATCATATCAGTATATTAAAAGGAAAAAAGAAAGAGAGAGAGATAGAGAGAGAGGGATTAGTTGAAATTTGAAGGATCATTCAATTTTTGCCACAGAAAAACAACTCTTGGTGAACAATAAGCAAAACACCTCGGAATCAATTGAAACTTTATATTCAGTCTATTGGGCTTATTCTGATATTGTTTGCTTGAGGTTTTAATTCAAGGTTTAATTCTACCGCAGAAACACTACTCTTAGTGAACCATAAGCAAACCACCTTAGAATCAATTGAAACTTCATATTCTGTTTATTGGGTGTGATATCGCATTGTATGTCAAGTTTGGGCTTATTTTAATATCGTTTGCTTAAGGTTTTAATTCGAGGTTCAATTGGGTACCTAGACATAATAGAAGGACATATAAATTGGGATTTGTTGTTTCCTTGGTATCGTAATACTATATATTAAATTCGAGGTCATTTGGATTGTTTTTTCTTTAGGTTCCAGAATCGGGTTTTGTCTTGCTGTAAAAGGTTTGTTTGGTGTTGTCTTTCAAAATTTGTTTTCTTTCTGTTGATTTCGTTCCTGCCATTATACTATCACCATATTTTGATATATGGCTGTTGTTTGAGTCATTTTCATCACTTTCACATTTGTTTGTTTTTCGATAAGTTCTAGTCCAAACAAAAGTCAGATTCGCAATCTTGAGTCTAAATCAGTGTTCTTTCTTTTTAAACTTTATTATTGTCTTCATCTTCTTCGTCTTCTTTTTTTTCCCTATTTGTGTCATGTATTCACCAAGGGAGAGGGAACATAGAAGGATTGTTGATCAACGATGCGAAAAACTAAGCCATGGTTTGGGGGTTTTAGAACGAGAAGTTGATAAGTGTAGAAGATTATTCTATGATCTTCAAGCTTCATGGGAAAAAGAGGTATAACGCTAAAAGAATGAAGATGGAGGAGAGTCGTTGTGGTTATCATTCAAAATTATGTACGCAAGTGGTTAGTACGGCGTGCTTATTTGAAATTCTTGTCACTCACTACCTCTATACAGTGTTGTTGGAGAAAGATGTTAGCAATAAGAGAATTCTGAAGACTTAAACAAGAGGCTACTGAAGTTGCTACTAATCCTATTCAAGATTCGAGGGCGAATCTTCTTGATGAGGGAGGGAATGATACGGTTCAGCCTTGTGATACGACGCAAGTAAGGTCAAATTCAGATTTTGGCGTAGAAGCGCATCAGTCCAGGTTTACGGCAATAATTATAATTCTCAATTCAACTGTTGGATCGAGCTAAACTTTTATGTGGACTCTCCAGACATGTTGTCCTACTATGGGTTAAGATTTTAGATCAATCAGAGTTTGGGAAGGCACCACAATACTGGTCAAAAGAGACTTTATGAATTTTGTTATTTACTTTCATTTGACTTGAGGACTTCCTATTTGGTTAGGATTCTTTTCCTACAAGGATGTGGTAGCTGGTTATGGGAATTTTCTAGTTCCATAAGGATCTTTAATGAGCTGCAATATAATCTCCAAGTGTGGCAAGGATTCATTAATGTTTCAGAATCCTTTTCTTATAAGGATTCCTTATTCATCTTAGCTACACAAGGAAAGAAGCGCTGGTGGTATTTAATGATAAATTAGTTTTTTTTATTATTTTATTTTGTTAGCTACAGCCCAAGGCTTGTTTGGGCTTACTTAATACTTTGTTTTCAGTTAGGATCCAAGGCTTGTTTGGATTAAGTTATGGGCTTTTCAGTTTAGGGTCTTGGGTCAGTTTTGAGTGAACCTCATATAAGTCCACATAAGGGGTCCATTAGGGTTAATTTTTCAAGAACTATTTAAACTCATGTAAGCCAAAATTTCAGCAGCTTTGATGATAATAACTTCTGAATTTTTCAGTTTTAACGTGTGAGAGTGATTCTTGCATTCTTCAGTTCTTGAACGAACTGAATCTGACTTATCGAAGATTAACTGGCTTCGTGGTGTCATTCTACTCAATCCAATAGTGTTGGTGCCTTAGGGTAGGTTTCCATTGTGTCACGCTCCTATCAGACCTATTTCGGCTTTCCGGGATCAGATCTCAATCTTTATTGTGGGTTGCGTGACCATGTGATCACGAGGTTCGCATCAGACGTGGCAACATTACTTGTGGCCTGAGAAGTTTGTGATACATTTTGATCATGAATCATTTAAGCACTTGAAAGGGCAAGGTAAGTTGAGTAAGAGACATGTTTAATGAGTTGAATTTATTGAAACCTTTCCGTTTGTGATCAAGTATAAGCAAGGAAAAGAAAACATTGTGGCTGATGCATTTTCGCGCAGGTATGTTCTTTTATCTACATTGGATGCTAGATTTCTATAATTTAAACACATAAAAGAATTGTACAAGGATGATATTGATTTTGCTAATGTTTACACTGCTTGCAAAACTTTGGCTTTTAGGAAGTTTTATAGATTTGATGGATATTTGTTTAAAGAGAGTTGTTTGTGTGTTCCATTAAGCTCTATGCATGAATTGCTTGTACGTGAAGCGCATGGGGGTGGGTTGATGGGGCATTTTGGTGTTGTTAAGACTTTAGATGTGTTGCATGAGCATTTTTATTGGCCTAAAATGAAAAAAGATGTGCAACGCATATTTGTTAAATGCATAACTTATAGCAAAGCAAAGTCTAGGACTCAACCACATGGCTTGCATATTCCTTTGCCTATACCTAAGGAATCATGGGTAGACATTTCGATGGATTTCATCTTAGGTTTACCTAGGTCAAAACGGGGTAGGGATTCAATGTTTGTAGTTGTTGATAGGTTTGATGTAGGTGATGATTCGAGGTCGAATCCTTTTGAAGAGAGAGGGGATGATGCGGATCACCCCAACACCAAGCGCAATCATGCCAACAACCCATTGAAGGTGTTAATTGGGCCAATCACAAGAGCTAGGGCAAAGAAGCATTGAATGAGCTTGTTCAGAACATATGGAGCATAATGGACCTAGAGGGGCTTGGGACATTTCAAGAGCATGAAGGACAACCTTTAATTCATCTAGTTCAGGTCCAAGAAGAACTCAATTTGTGTGGAATAAGGGGTTAATGTGTCCGGCCCAATACCAGGCTTGTTAGGCTTGTTTTTTTCCTAATGCTATAAGGATAAGAAGTCAGCAATTTATTTTCCTATGTAAGTAAGGAACTTGACCATATCTTATTCCTAAAGAGGGGAGGACTATTTAATGCATTTCCTAACTTAGGAAGGAAAGTAATTAAATTAGCAACAAAGAAGGAAGTTTGTATTGTCTTATTTGTCCAAGTTAAACAAGGAAATCCAAGCTAATCAAGGACATCAAAGGGGGCAGCAACACAAATTTTCCAAATCAGATTTCTCCTAGTTTATTTAGAACTTCTTAAAGGTGACAAATCTGATTCTAGCATATTAGGATGATAATTTTCAGATTTTTATTGTTTTTATTATTTTCTTCTTAGTCTTTGGGTTATTATTACTTATTTGGATCAATTGTAAGTAGGCTTTATATAAGTCCACCTAAGGGGGGTCCATTAGGGTTTTTTTTTAAGTATAGAGTCAGTATAAATAATGACATAACCAAACATGTAAGGTTACACAATTTTCAGATTAATAAACTTCTTTGCCGCACTTGTTATGTGTTGGTGGGATAATCTCCCTTGCTTGGTTCTCTAAAGAACTGAAAATGACTTATCAAAGAACAACTGGCTTCGTGGCGTCATCCTTATACTTCTCATTCGCGAATCAATATTTGTTGGGTAGGGGTTTCCGTTTCCAATAGTGTTGGTGCCTAGGTACAAGTTATCTTTGTGTCACACTCCTATCAAACCTGATTTACTTGGCTTTCCGAGAATTGGTATCTTTGCGTGTGTGTTGGGTGACCACGTGATCACGAGGTTCGTATCACAAGCTCTGATACCAAATGATGTGAACCTCATGATCACGTGGTCACGCAACCAATATACAAAGACATCAATTCCCGAAAAGCCAAGTAAATCAGGTTTAATAGGAGTGTGACACAAAGATAACTTTTACCTAAGCACTAACATAATTGGAAATGGAAAACCCTCACCCAACAAATATTGATTTGTGAACGAGAAGTATAAGGATGACGCCACGAAGCTAGTTGTTCTAAGTCATTTTTAGTTTTTTAGAGAACCAAGGAAAGAAGATTATCTCACCAACACACACACACACATAAAGTGTGGTAAACAAGAAGTTTTATTAATCTGAATATTGTGTAACCTTAAATGTTTGGTTATGCCTTTATTTATACTGTCTCTAGACTTAATGAAACCCTAATGCACCCCCCTTAGGTGGACTTATTTGAAGCCCACTTACAACTGACCCAAATAAGTAATAATAACTCAAAGACTAAGGAGAAAATAATAAAAATCTGAAAATTACCATCCTGAATATGCTAGAATCGGATTTTTCACCCTTGAGAAGTCCCAAATAAACTAGGAGAAATCTGATTTGAAAAATATATGTTGTTGCCCCCTCTGATGTCCTTGATTAGCTTGGATTTCCTTGTTAAGCTTGGACAAATAAGAAAACAAATTTCTTTCTTTGTTGCTGATTTAATTACTTTATTTTCTAAGTTAGGAAAAACATTAAATGATCCTCCCCTTTTTAAGAATAAGATCTGGCAAACTTCCTTACTTAATTAGGAGAATAAATTGCTGACTTTCTATCCTATAGAATTAGGAAAACATAAGCCTAACAAGGCTAGTATGGGGCTGGACACATCAGCCCTTTGTTCCACATGAATTGAGCTCTTCTTGGACTTGAATTAGATGAATTAAAGGCTATCCTTCATGCTTTTTAAAAGCCCCTCTAGGTCCATTTTGATATGTTCTGAACAAGCCCATTCAATGCTTCTTTAAGCTTCTTTGCCCTAGCTCTTGTAATTGGCCCAATTGGCACCTCCAATAGGTCGTTGGCATGTTTACACTTTGTGTTGGTCTGATCCTCATCATTAGTACTACCTTTAATGTTTCTAATCTTACTTTATTTGATATAGATGATGATTCGAGGTCAAATCATTTTAAAGAGAGGGGATGATGTGGATCAGCCCAACACCAGGCACAATCATGCCAAATAACCCATTGAAGGTGCCAATTTGGCCAATTACAAGAGCTAGGGTAAATAAGCTTAAAGAAGCATTGAATGGGCTTGTTCAAAATATATGAAGATTGACATCTAAGGAGCATGAAGGACAGCCTCTAATTCAGGTCCAAGAAGAGCCCAATTCGTGTGGAACAAGGGGTAATGTTTCCAAACCCATACCAACCTTGTTAGGCTTGCTTTTCTTAATGCTACAATGATAAAAAGTCAACAATTTATTCTCCTAATTAAGTAAGGAAATTGGCAAAATCTTATTCGTAAAAAGGGGAGGATTATTTATTGTTTTCCTAACCTAGAAAGGAAAGTCATTAAATCAACAAGAAATGAGAAAATTTGTTATCTTATTTGTCCAAGTTAAACAAGAAAAATTAAGAATCTAAAAGGGGTCGGCAATACAAATTTTCCAAATCAGATTTCTCCTAGTTTATTTTAGACTTCTTAAGGGTGACAAATCTGATTTAGCATATTTAGGATAATAATTTTGGGATTTTTATTAATTTATTATTTTCTTCTTAGTCTTTGAGTTGTTATTACGTATTTGGTTCAATTATAAGTGGTTCTCATATAAGTTCACCTAAAGGGGGTCCATTAGGGTTTATTTTAGTTTGGAGTCAGTAAAAATAAAGGCATAACCAAACATTTAAGGTTAAATAATTTTAAGATCAATAAACTTCTTTTGCCACACTTGTTGTGTATTGGTGGGATAATCTCCCTTCCTTGGTTGTTTAAGGAACTGAAAACGACTTATCGTAGAACAACTAGCTTCGTGGTGTCATCCTTAATGATGAGAATCTTGTGATCACGTGGTTATACAACCCACACGCAAAGACATCAATTCTTGGAAAGCCAAGTAAATCAGGTTTGATAGGAGTGTGACACAAAGATAACTTGTACCTCGGCACTAGCACTATTAGAAACGGGAAACCCCCACCTAACGAATATTGATTCGCAAACAAGAAGTATAAGGATAACGCCACGAAGACAGTTGTTATTTGATAAGTCGTTTTTAAGTTCTTTAGAGAACCATGAAAGGGAGATTATCTCATCAACACACACATACAAAGTGCAGCAAACAAGAATTTTTATTAATCTGAATTGTCTAACCTTATATTTCTAGTTATGCCCTTATTTATAGTGACTCCAAACTAAAATAAACCCTAATGGACCCCTTATGTGGACTTATATGATGCCCACTTACAATTAAACCCAAATAATATAAATAAACCCTAAACAAAGAAGAAAATAATAGTAACAATAAGAAATCCGAATTTAATATCCTAACTATCTAGGATCAGATTTGTTGCCCTTTAGAAGTCTCAAATCTGAAGGTAGAATTAATTATAAAATCTTCTTTCCTTATTGTAGGTAGGATGAATAAGGAATCCTTGTAAGAAAAGGATTCTGAAACATTTATGAATCAGTGCCACACTTGTAAACTATTTTGCAGCCCATTAAAGATCCTTGTAGAACTAAGAGATCAATTGAAACTTAATCTTCTGTGTATTAGGGATGAGATCGCATCATATGTAAAATATGGGCTTATTCTGATATCGTCTGCTTCAGATTTTAATTCGAGGTTCAATTCTGCTGCAGATGCACTACTCTTAGTGAACCATAAGCAAACCACCTTAAAATCATTTGAAACTTCATATTTGTGTGTTGGGGATGAGATCGCATCATGTATTAAATTTGGGCTTATTTTGATATCAGCTTCCAGAGGTTTTAATCAGAGGTTAAATTCTACCGCAAACTGATCAGAATTGAAGGTCCATTAGAGAACCGTGGAAGAGAGATTATCCCACCAACTCACAAGTGTGACAAATAAGAAGTTTTATTAATTTGAATTATCTAACCTTACATGTCTAGTTATGCCTTTATTTATACTGAATCTAGACTAAAACAAACCCTAATGGACACCTTATGTGGACTTATATGAGAAGAAAATAATAGAAATAAACCCTAAACTAAGAAGAAAATAATAATAACAATAATAAATCCAAATTTAATATCCTAAAAATGATAGGATCATATTTATTGGCTTTTAGAAGACCTATATAAGCTAGGAGAATCAAATATGAAGTTGCCTCCTCTTTAGATTCCTTGTTTGCAAAGTATTCTTGGCTGACTTGGAAACTTATTTAATGACAGATTCCAACTATAATAAAGATATAATAATTGTTTCCATACACCATAAGGATTCCATATTAATATGGAGTTCATACCACATATGGAAACTATGTTATTGCCCATTAAATATCCTTACAAAACTAGGAAATTCCCAAAACCAGCTGCCACATCCTTGTAAGAAAAGAATTCTAGCCAAATATGAAGTCCACAAGTCAAAAGAAAGTTAATAACAAAATTCACAAAACCTCTGTTGATGAATATTGTGATGCCTTTCCAAACTCCGATTGATTTGAAATTTTAACCCGAGGTAGGAAAACATATCAGGAGACTTCACATAATATTTTAGCTCGATCCAACGGTTGGATTGAGAATTACCACTGTTGATGTGAAATTGGATAGTTGCGCATTTTACGTCAGAATCCAAATCTGATTGTTTTTTCGTTGCCTGGATTGTATCATATGGAAGCTTGTTTTAGGAATATCCTAGTTCCACAAAAATCTTTAATGAGTTGAAACATCATTTCCAAGAGTGGCAACGATTCATTAATATTCCAGAATCCTTTTCTTATAAGGATTCCTTATTCATCCTAGCTACACAAGGAAAGAAGGGTTCGTGCTCTTTAATGACATGTTTGTTATTTTTATTATTTTCTTTCATGTTTGGTTTAATTAAAACTTTGTTTTGAGCTAAGATCCAAGGCTTGGTTAATGGTTATGGGCTTTTTAGTTTACGGTTTTTTGGTCAGTTTTGTATGTGGGCCAGGTCAGCACACAATGACAGATCTATTAAGGTTAATTTTTCAAGAACTATTTAAACTCATATAACAATTTCGATAATCATTGATGAATATTACATCTGAAGTTTTCAGTTTCCATTATATCACACTCCTCAGAATTTTTTCAGCTTTCCGGGATTAGATCTCAATCTTGATTGTGGGTTACATGATCACGAGGTTCACATTAATTTTCTATTGTCTAATTTTACGCTATTGAGCATAACTCCAAATCCATCCATTAGATCGAGCAGAAACTTTACCAAATGATTGCATATGTATTTGTCTATGTAGAGTTAAACGTTCTGGTGAATTGGAGTTTGACAAACATTTGTAATATAGGCCAGAACAAGCTATACAAATTTTGTTATCCCTTCCTTTTGACTTATGGACTTCCCATTTGGCAATGATCTTTTTCCTACAAGGATGTCATAGCTTGTTTTGGAAATCTCCTAGTTCTACAAGGATCTTTAATGGGCTACAACATAGTTTTCAAACGTGGCACAAATTCATTAATGTTTCAAAATTCTTTTTTTTCAAGGATTCCTTATTCATCAGGTTATGAGCTTTTTAGTTTAGGGTTTTTAGATCAGTTTTGTAAGTGGGCCAAATCAGTCTACTACGGTAGATCAGGATTAATTTTTCAAGAACTATTTACACTCATGTAACCTAAATTTCAGCAACCATTGATGAATATTACTTCTGAATTTTTTAGTTTTAACTTGTGAGAGTGATTCTTGTACTTTTTAGTTCTTGAATGAACTGAATGTGACTTATCAAAGATAAATTGGTTTTAACTTGTGGGGCATGTTGATGGGGATCAACCCAACACCAAGTGCAATTATGCCAACGACCCATTGGAGGTGCCAATTGGGCCATTTACAAGAATTAGGGCATAGAAGCTTAAAGAAGCATTGAATGAGCTTGGGGTATCTAAAGAGCATGAAGGACAACCTCTAATTCATCTAATTCAGGTCCAAGAAGAGCCCAATTCGTGTGGAACAAGGGGTTGATGTGTCCAGTCCCATACCAACCTTGTTAGGCTTGTTTTTCCTAATGCTACAAGGACAGAAAGTCAGCAACTTATTCTCCTAATTAAGTAAGTAAGTTGGCCAAATCTTATTCCTAAAGAGGGGAGGATTATTTAATTCTTTTCCTAACCTATGAAGGAAAGTCATTAAATTAGCAACAAAGGAAGAAATTTGTTTTCTTATTTGTTGTTGCGATGTCGCGCTCGCACAAATTAATTACCCTAGCTTAAAACACACAAGATAGTATAGAGCAAGCAAGGGGTCGATCCCACGAGGAAGTTTCAAGTCAGATTTTTATGTTGTACGCTATGTAATTGGGGGGATTTGGTTTGTGATTATCTAAACTATGGTAGCAATTAAACTAGCAAACAAAATCAATTAAAACCGAAACTTATCAAGAAAACAAACCTTGGTCGCAAGCACACATCCACCAACGGAAATTAGAACGGATCCTTGAAATGAAAATTGCAGTTTATGTTCTGAAATTTTATCTTTTCTTAACATTGATTAATTAACGGATCCGTCGTATAACTAATCCTAACCAATAAACAATCATAGGAAATATGCATAGGAAAACAATCATACTCATTCATAACATAAACTGAAAATAGAAGGAAGAATAAATCTCACGGTTCTTGAAATCCAAAGGTTTGTTGTGTCCTTGCAACCAAGAAAAGAGCTTAGCTTTGCATAACTATTGAACAACTACTTCTAAATAATGAAAAGAGCATGATTTTTAGGTTTGTAGAGTAGAGAATTTCGTGTTTATTCTCTGCTGGCTGCTGCCTCCTTCTACTCTCCCTCTTTTCTGCTAGCTGCTGCCCCTTCTCTCTTTCTTTTTATATGCTAAGAAACCCTAGTCTCTATTTTACAAAATAGTCCTTCCTTAAGTTGACAGTTTACATTTAAGTACTTCAATAACTATTTTTCCTAAAAAGGAGAAATAGCCTTGCATGAAATCTTCAAACTCTGACTTAGAGGAGCTAAATTGCTGATATAAAAACATGGATATCGGTTTAGATGCTTCGGAATGTAATTTGGACTCGTTTCTTCACGAAACTTGTTTGCTGGCAGAATTCAGTTGTCATCTTTGGAAAATCATATCTCCCTCATATGACTTCTTTTTTGGCTGAACTTTGGAGCGTGGATAGGTCTTTGAATTAGGAATCCAAGAAAATTATTTTTGCATCAATTGGACTTTTGTAGCTCCAGATATTAATTTTTTAATGGCCAAAGGTCAACACTAGCAGAATGTGAGATTTGACTTTGCAGGATGTGATTTCCATGATCTTTCTCCTTTTATTTTTCTTGCATTACATTTCCAAAAAGGTATGGATGTTAGCTTTTTAGTGCCACTGGAATCACTTCATTTCGATCTCTAGAACTCATGCTCTGCACAAAACATCGACTGAACGTCAAATCTGCCAATTACCTCCAATTTACTCCTTTTTGCATCTTTCATCAAAAAATGCCTTCAAAACATAAAACAAAGAATATCAAGGCATTTTATATATAAAACATGGACAAAACATTAGGTAGATGTGGGTGAAACTATCGAATAATATGGTTACATCAACTACCCCCACACTTAGCTCTTGCTCGTCCTCGAGAAAGGATAAATAAAATCAAATTGAAAAAAAACTATGATCAATCTCTTAATCTCCCATCAATGTCCAAGAATATATGCATTATAAACAAGAATACAATCATGAAGGATAAATAGTATAATTCTTATGAATTCATTTACATGCAAACTTCAAAACTCAATCAATCATCGGGATTTAAATGAAATCCATGCCATGCCAAAGTGATAGGTCCTCTCATTGATATACACTCCAACACTCATGTGTTTAGGGTTTATGTGTTTAAATCTCTCAAATTCAATCAAAGAGTATGTTCTACCATAAGCTTGCTTTTCAATCTCATCTCCATTAGCAACTTATTACAAGTACTACATGAATCAAAAGGTCTTATTTTCCGGTTATAATGGGGCTAAGGTTAAGGTGAGGTAAAAGAAAGTAAAAGGAAAGGTTCAACCAAAGAAAGTAGAGCATTCTGAAAAATGATATTTCAAACAAGATATTCCATCAAAGAACATAAATTTTTCATCTTTAATCACCAATGCTTAACTTTTTTTGATTTCAAGCTCTTTCAACATAAAATCTTAAGAACATAAAGGAACACTTGTTTCTTTTTTTTCCTTTTTTTTTCTCTTTTTCTTTTTTTTTCTTTTATTTTTTTACCTTTGGCAACTTTGCCCATCTTTTCATCAAGCATCACTTCTTCTTTCTTTTCACATAATTTCCAACCATAATTCCATGAGATATCATAAGTATATGCTCTACTAATCCTTGGCCAGGGGAAAAGGAAAACATATAAAAAGTTAAGGCTTATACATGGATAAAGCAAAGAAAAGATAAACAAGCTCAAAAGGGGCTCACTAAGGATAATATGCTTTAAGTTGAATTTTTGGTTCAAGTGATTAAAATTCCTAATGCCTTTATCATTTTCATGTATATTTGTAATGGAATATAATCTCAATAAGATATGAAGCAAGTTCTAGAGATACATATCATTGAAAGAATGCACACTCAAAGAATATAATGTTGAAGGCTCAAAAGCTTGCATTGGTATAACACTATAAAGTCAACATGGCATATTCTCAAAGTCAATCCCTAAACCAATTAAACCTTAAAATTTGCATGCATACTTCTTCATTTGATTTATATCTTCATCTATCTCAATTAATTCTCATACATAATTGATTAGTACTTAAAAGTGAATTTTTATCAAGGTTTTATATCATCATTTTGCACTTGAAGTATCAATAACTCCTTAACTAAAGCGTGTTTTATAATAACATATCTAATTATATAAGTGATTGTGCATCAAAAGTATCATTAAGTCTCTTATTTTACATATGTATTTATTATTTTTATTTGGGTTTTTTATAATAATTGATGTGCTTTTTAGTAATGAAGTTTCTTTTAATGTCTCGATAGGTTTTTGGAGCTTAAATGAATTATTTCAGAAAATTCAACGTCGGAATTCGGAACAAAGAATTGAAGAGAAATTTAGTTGAAGATTGAAGCAAATCTTGGTTCAAATAAGTGCTCCAAATTTGCCCCAAAAATCAATTCAAGTCCAATTCTAGAAAAGAATATCATATGATTTATTTCAAGCCCAAACATGCCTTATGTTGTGTGCAAACTTCAACCATCAAACACTCAAGGTTTCAAAGTCAATCTTAGCCCAAATAATAGGTACATTTTTATCCTTATTTGATGCTTAAATTCAGCCCCAAATCAGCCCCAAATCACCTTCCAAATCAGCCCAAACACAATCCATGATCCTACATGTCCACATAATAAATAACATTTGATTTATTTGGGTAATTCATTGATCCAAGAGGGCAAGCACATGGATGGAAAGCTGGAGGGGACATTGTGACATTATTTTGGGTCAAAAGAAGAAAGAGACAACTCATAAAGGAGGAAGAAAAACGTGCACCAAAGTGTTCTCCAAGCTGGCCTGGTTTGATTTTCCAGAACACCTTTCGGTGTTTTGTCCATAACTTTTGACTCAGATGTCCAAATGAGCTGTTCTTTAATGATCTGGAAAGCTAACAGAATGGCCTATAAATATGTCTCTAATAGCCATCTCGAGAGGAGGCTTCTAAAAGGGTCGAATTGCTGTCCAAAGTTAGAGTCAGATTTGTGTCCGAATTTTTACTGAAATTGTGTTGTGTTCTTCTTTATAGATTTCGGTTCTTTAGCTTGTAAAACTCATTATTTCAGTTTGATTCAAGTCATTTTATGTTTATTAAAGTGTTATTATATCTAATCATGGTTGGCTAATCTTCTTCTTGGATCCAAATCAAGGATGATGGTGGTTGAGGTGAGTTCTTTAAGATATGAATGAATCTTAATGTCTATCTTTTCATTTTCTTCATGAATGTTTATTATTGCAAAGAAATTTTAGAAATCATTTAGGTAATGTTATAATCTTGAATTTTTATGCACAAACCTTAGTTTTGGTATAGAGATTGCTTGATTCAATGTCTTACTTAATATGAAAATACTTGTACATTCTTAAGCAATAATCAATCTTCATCCTTTTAAACTTCATTGTAATATCTTCCGATCTAATATCACCATCGTTGATATTAGGTTGAGTTATCTTATATATGTTAAAGGAATCACCAATACATCACCATTAAAATTGATTTGGACCAAGACTTACTTTTTCTTGTCATTTAAAATCTATTTACACTTTTTCATCTTTGAAAACAAATCCATCAATCATTTTCAACCAAGTTATTGTTAATTTAATTTCTCTTGAGTTTTGTTTTGTTACCTAGCTTAATTTCCAGATCTAGCTCTCTGTGGATATGACCTCGATCTTACCGAGTTAATTGCTACATCGCACACTCGTGCACTTGCGAGTTAAAACAAGCCGAACATAAAAAGCGGTCAAGCAATAAGATACCTTTAATTTATGGTAAATGTTCATCTTAAATGCAGGCCTATCACATAAATGAAAGAATTGATTGATGAGTTGAAGTACTGAAATTGAAAGGACAAAAAGATGGCCAAAGAGATGCTGGTGCAGTCCAAACTGGAACACAGTTCGGTAATTAGGTCATATCTGGAGTTGTAGATCTTGGATTTAGGTCCATTTTATATGGATTGAAATCTAAGACATAGGCCTACAACTTTCATGTGGAGCCCAAGATTTAACAAGGCCGTTTTCAAGTCCAAATTGTAGCAACAAAGAAGAAGTCTGAATCTGTCCTGCAGCCCAGACACTGTTCAGTGTTCAGCCCATATCTGGAGTTCTAGAAGTCCAAATGATCTCAAAGTTTTACCCTGGAAAGATGAGACAATTTCCTAGAACTTTCATGATTCAAGTTTGTTCAAATTATGACGTCATCAATGACGTTTTTGGCAGACAAGAAGATAAGAATTGTCACCAAGTCAAGATGTGGCCACCCACTCATCAATTAGTCAACAAATCAATAGTTCCGAATTTTGGCCTATAAAAGGAGGCATTTGCCATGTATTTAGGCATCTTGGTTTTCAGATCAAGATCATGCTCTTGCTCTCTCTTTATATTTTGTAATGCTTAAGTTTTGCTTATATTAATCTCTTGCTTATGCTTTTCATTTCCTTTCCTTGTTTATTTATGTTTCTTTCTTTCATCATGTTTAACTAAGTTTGTTATGTCAAGGTGAAAAGGGTACACTAATGGTGTAAGAATAAGTATAATATAAACTAAACATGGACCTTAATGTTGGATACTAACATGCTTTATATTTGCTATCTTGTTCACTTATAATACTTTGCTTGTTAAATGGTTAATCTAGATTTATGTTGTATAACATTTGGTACAACAAATACTTGGCACTTTCATAGCCCATACTGTATGGTATAACCGACACCTGAGCTATGAAAGGAACTTGATTTGTTGTTAACATAAGTTATAATCATGAATGCCTGACAACATTTACAAGTATTAGCATTATTCGAATAAGATAACTAATGTAATCATGTTAACAATTTATAATCCGATTGGAACCTCCTTTGTGTGTGGTTTCCAGTTGAATAATAAGAGTTTATACTATACTTGTTTGATGTACCATTAGTGGATCCTCTAACCTTGACATTTGTTGTTATCATTGTTTAATCCTTACGTTAATCTTCCATCTCAAAGTTCTCATCAACTTCTTCCTCTTCTTCTTCACTATTATTATTAACACT
This sequence comes from Populus nigra, assembly GCF_951802175.1. Classification (NCBI taxonomy): domain Eukaryota; kingdom Viridiplantae; phylum Streptophyta; class Magnoliopsida; order Malpighiales; family Salicaceae; genus Populus; species Populus nigra. The sequence goes on along the minus strand of NC_084865.1, from coordinate 8,624,696 downwards.
ATTATTATTATTGTTGTTGTTGTTGTTATTGTTGTTGTTATTGTTACTTTTGTATTATTGTTATCTATAATTTATACAATTAACCTCCCTGTGGTTCGACCCCGGTCTTGCCGGGTTATTTATTACTTCGACACTCCTGCACTTGGGAAAAGACATCAATCTTTTGGTCGTGTCAAGTTTTTGGCGCCGTTGCCGGGGAGGTAAATTCTTGTACAAATTATAGTATTTATTTTATTTTCTCTTTTCTCTTTTCTTGTATCTAACTTTGTTTCTTTTGTTTTGTTTCTCTTTCTTTTGTTTTCTTCTTCCTTTTATTCTCTTCTTACACGTGCATGAGAGTGTGGTCACGTACATTAAGTGGTAGACTTTGTAGGGTATCCTCATCATTTTCAGAAAATATGGCTGAAGAAGATAACCAATCGCTTCATAATGAGAATAATGAGAATATTCGGGTTAGAACTCTTAGAGACCACATGAATCCCACAAGAACAAGTGCACCCTCATGCATAGTTTTTCCTCCTAATGCATCTCATTTTAATTTTAAGACAGGCATTATTCAACTTTTACCATCTTTTCATGGCTTAGATTTAGAAAATCCATACTTGCATTTAAGGGAATTTGAGGAGGTTTGCAACACGTATAATGACTCAAATTGTAGCATGAACACCATTAGATTGAAGCTTTTTCCTTTTTCATTAAAAGATAAAGCTAAAACATGGCTATAAAATTTGAGACCTGGATCCATTCGTGCTTGGGATGAAATGCAACAACAATTTTTAAAGAAGTTTTTTCCATCTCACAGAACGAACTCTTTCAAAAGACAAATCATTACTTTCTCTCAACAACCAGGGGAAACATTTTATCAATGTTGGGATAGGTATCGAGATTTGCTTAATACTTGCCCCCATCATGGTTTTGAAACATGGAGATTAGTTTCACATTTTTATGAAGGGTTAACTCCTAGAGATAGGCAAATGGTTGAATTGATGTGCAATGGAACTTTTAAGGATAAAGACCCTAATGAAGCAATGGAGTACTTAGATTTGCTAGCTGAAAATGCACAAAATTGGGACACCACCGGTACTTATGAGGCACCAAGTAAAACCCAACCTCATACATCTAGTGGGGGTATGTACAACCTTAGGGAAGATCATGACCTCCAAGCCAAGTTTGCATCTTTAGCTAAAAAAGTCGAAGCACTAGAATTGAAAAAGAGTGGTCAACTAAAATCTGTTCAAGACATTGCATGTCAAATCTGTGAAACCAACGAACATTCAACCAATGACTGTCCAACCTTGCCTTCTTTTAAAGAATGTCTCCATGAACAAGCCCATGCATTAAACAGTTTTCAAAGGCCCAACCATAACCCATATTCGCAAACATATAACCCTGGTTGGAGAAATCATCCAAATTTTAGTTGGAAGAGTGAGAACAATAATGCTCAAACTTCACAGCCACCATTTCAAGCACATCATAATTTCCAAAATTCTCATGGATATGCACCTCCTTATGCTCCACCTCCTAGAAGAAATCTTGAGGAAACATTGCATGTATTTATGGAAAAGCAAGAGGCAATTAACACTCAACTTGCTCAAAGCATGACAGATTTTAAAGATACTCTTGCAAAATTGACATCTGTTCTCAGTTTCCAAGAGAAAGGTAAGTTTCCTTCTCAACCACAACAAAATCCAAAGGGGCAATACAATTTGAATGCAGGTAGTTCGGGAAGCCAACACATGGATCACGTCAAATCAGTCATCACTCTTCGCAGTGGTAAGGTTATTGAAAAACCCACTCTTGAACCTTGTGAGAATGATGATGAATCAATCTCTGAGGGTAAGGAAGGGGTTGAATCTGATCATTGCAAAGAAAAGACTGATTCTCCGCCAGCACTTCCATTTCCTCATGCCATGACTAAACAAAGGAAAGTCAATCACAACTCTGAAATCTTTGAAACCTTCAAACAGGTAAGGATCAATATACCTTTGCTGGATGCTATTAAACAGGTTCCTTCTTATGCTAAATTTTTGAAAGATCTATGCACTGTGAAGAGAAAACTGAATGTGAAAAAGAAAGCCTTTTTAGCCGAACAAGTAAGTGCTATTCTTCAGAACAATAATGCATTGAAATATAAAGACCCTGGTTGTCCTACAATTTCTTGCTTTATTGGAGAACATAAAATTGAAAGAGCCTTACTTGATCTTGGAGCTAGTGTGAATTTACTTCCATATTCAGTTTTTCAAAGTCTCAATCTAGGTGAGTTAAAACCAACTTCTGTAACTCTTTTACTTGCCGATAGATCTGTAAAAGTGCCTAGAGGAATAGTTAAAGATGTGTTAGTACAAGTCGATAAGTTCATTTATCCTGTGGATTTTATTGTCTTGGACACACAACCTGTTGAAGCATGCAATTCATTTCCTGTTATTTTAGGGCGTCCATTTCTTGCAACTTCTAATGCATTGATTAATTGTAGGAATGGACTGATGAAGCTATCATTTGGGAACATGACATTGGAGATGAATATTTTCAACATTTGCAAGCAACTGGAGATGATAATGATTTACAAGAAGTAGATTTTATTGAAGAATTGGTTTATGATCAATTTGAATCTACTTTGAGTAATACTGAGTTTGATGAATTTGAAGATTTGCAAATGACTTATTCTCAGGAAGAAATCACGGATGAAAAAGGAATTAAAAATGTTGATGCGAATCTTTTGTCAAGAGTGACAACAGATTCGATATCTGACATCACATCAACCGATGATTACTTTCCTGACAAATCCTTACTTTCTCTTAGTCCAATGCCTTGGTTTGCTAAAAATATCAATTTCCTTGCCTCAGGAGATTTGCCAACTCATTGGAGTACCGAAGACAAAGGTAAGTTTTTGAATGAAGTGAAGAAATTTTATTGGGATGACCCTAACTTATTCAAACATTGTCCTGATCAAATATTTCAAAGATGCATTGCGGACAATGAGGTAAGTAGTGTCATTAAATTTTGTCATTCTGAAGCATGTGGGAGTCATCTCTCGTCAAAAAAGACCATTGCGAAAATCTTTCAAAATGGATTTTATTGGCCCACCATGTTCAAAGACACACATGCATTCTGCAAAACTTGTGAAAATTGTCAAAAAGTTGATACTGGTCAAAAAGTTTTGCTTTATAATTCTCGACTCCATTTATTTCCTCGAAAGTTAAGATCAAGATGGAGCGGTCCATTTATTGAGAAACATGTGTATCCTTATGGGGCCTTTGAGATTGAGAATCCAAAGAATGACAATGTTTCTAAGAGAAATGGACATCGTTTAAAAACTTACTTTGATAATTTTCCTAGTGAAAATGAATCCATTGGTTTGAATGATCCTGTAGATAAAGGTTGATTATTTTGTTTTTCTCACATTTTTGTGTTTCCTTTTGGTGTGACTCTTATTTCGCTAGTCTCTGATCCCGGTCAAATGGCGGATAACGGTACTCCGTGACTTAAGTCGGTTCTTTCAGTTTCCCATAATAGCTGATATCTGTATATATTTGTTCAATTCTTTGCTCTTTTTCCCTTCTTTGAATCTCTTCAATTCTCATTTCAAAATGGACACCATTCTTGAAAAATTGAAAAAATACTTTCCCGCTCTGCCTTAGAATGCGATTACAAAAATTTACCGTGCTAGGTGTGCAAGATTGAAGTTGTTAATGAATCATGGAATTCCTGAAGATATTCGCTGGCTGATTGAAGCTAAGGTCCGATTATCAGGTGAGTCCTCCAATTCTTTCATTTCACACATGCCCGGAACAGGTAAAAGCACTTTTGCAAAGAAACGTCGTGCAAAACGACTGAAAGTCTGTCACCGATGTGCTAGATGGACTTGTAATGCAACATGTCGTTCTTTAGGAATGGTATCTATAAACCGTGAAGATAAAATACAATTCATTAAGGATGGCCTGAGTAAGGGGTCTTTAGATAATCTTTTGTTGACCCTTGAGACGCATCCTAGTGGAGATGTGCATCGTGCTATTCATGATTTATGGCCACAATTCCATAAAGAACATGATCAACTTAGTCTTGGGAATCTGACTAAAAAAGACCCTGTTTGCCAGTTTTTAAGAAAACTGGATGGGAAGCCTATCCCCGACCCATAGAGGGCGTTTAAGCTGTTCTTGGACGTAAAACCAAGGGAAGATGTGAGCCACAATCACAACTACGATTTGAGTTTGAGTTTGTAAAAATTTATGTCTTTCAGTTTTATTAATAGCATAATATTTTTTTCTGTTTTGTTATCTATTATATTTGTTTAAGTGTGTTTCAGGTTTGTCAGTGTTCGTTGTTTCAGGTGATGTCTTCTATACTCTATCTTTCTACCTTAGGACATTGAGGATAATGTCTCGTTTTGGTTGGGGGGAGAGGGTAGTAGTAATTAAAAAAAAAAAACTAACCAACTAACTGTTTTTGTTTAAAAACCATTGGGCAAAACTGTTATTACTAAGATGGTAGAGTAAGGGGGAATGACTCTTGAGACGCATCTTAGTAAACATTTTCTAATGGTTATTTGCAATATTCATAACAAGGCCTATTAGAATACTTCTTGAAATATTCAGGTTTACAAACTCTCGCATTGTTATCACTTAATTCTGCTCATATACTCATTTAACAAGTATTCGTAAACCTTCATTTTCACACACACACTTTAACATATGATTGTGGGTTGCACATTGGATTATTACATTATTTATGTTCTTTTGTTAAAGGTAACAACTAAGGGATATGGATAGTCTATAATTTGCAAAAAAAAAAAAAAAGAAAGAAAGAAAAAAAAAGAAAAAAAAGAAAAAGAAAAAGAAAAAGAAAATGATGATAATAAAAACATAGATAAGTTTGATTTCGTAGCCTCCTTAACCTAAGCAATTAAGCCCGAAGGGGTGTTTTAACACCTAATACCCTAAAGTCAACTGACTTGGGAGCTATTGGCCCAAAGCTTGTTACATGGGTTAAGGAGAAAAGCTTAAGGGAATCAAACATTGCACTATTTACATATCAGTATCTGCAACCCGAGTTACTAAGCTCGTAGGGGTTTTCTCAACACCTAATGCCCTAAGATCAACTGGTCTGCGAGTCATTAGCTGAAAGCTCGTTACATGGGTTAAAGATACATTGTGTTTTAAGTTATATGTATAGATATTTAAAAAAAAAAGTAAAATAATCCCAACCCAAGGAAGTTAACCTTAAACATTAGAATAAAATATTGTTTTCTTCCAATAAAAGCCCCATCATCTATGTTTCATACATTGAGCACATAACAAGGAAGGTTTATTAATATTTTGTTTAAGAGGTATTGAGCAGATATATAAATTTAATGAGAGTTTGTTTATCTGGATAGATTAATGGAAGTTGAATGATGAATGCCTTGCTTTGTGGAATTTGCAAATTGTTTTTCTATTTTAATGCCTTAATTACTAGGGACTAGTAATAAGCTGGTTGGGGGGTGTTATTAGTACTTAAAAGTGCATTTTTATCAAGGTTTTATATCATCATTTTGCACTTGAAGTATCAATAACTCCTTAACTAAAGCGTGTTTTATAATAACATATCTAATTATATAAGATACCTTTAATTTATGGTAAATGTTCATCTTAAATGCAGGCCTATCACATAAATGAAAGAATTGATTGATGAGTTGAAGTACTGAAATTGAAAGGACAAAAAGATGGCCAAAGAGATGCTGGTGCAGTCCAAACTGGAACACAGTTCGGTAATTAGGTCATATCTGGAGTTGTAGATCTTGGATTTAGGTCCATTTTATATGGATGGAAAGCTAAGACATAGGCCTACAACTTTCATGTGGAGCCCAAGATTTAACAAGGCCGTTTTCAAGTCCAAATTGTAGCAACAAAGAAGAAGTCTGAATCTGTCCTGCAGCCCAGACACTGTTCAGTGTTCAGCCCATATCTCGAGTTCTAGAAGTCCAAATGATCTCAAAGTTTTACCCTGGAAAGATGAGACAATTTCCTAGAACTTTCATGATTCAAGTTTGTTCAAATTATGACGTCATCAATGACGTTTTTGGCAGACAAGAAGATAAGAATTGTCACCAAGTCAAGATGTGGCCACCCACTCATCAATTAGTCAACAAATCAATAGTTCCGAATTTTGGCCTATAAAAGGAGGCATTTGCCATGTATTTAGGCATCTTGGTTTTCAGATCAAGATCATGCTCTTGCTCTCTCTTTATATTTTGTAATGCTTAAGTTTTGCTTATATTAATCTCTTGCTTATGCTTTTCATTTCCTTTCCTTGTTTATTTATGTTTCTTTATTTCATCATGTTTAACTAAGTTTGTTATGTCAAGGTGAAAAGGGTACACTAATGGTGTAAGAATAAGTATAATATAAACTAAACATGGACCTTAATGTTGGATACTAACATGCTTTATATTTGCTATCTTGTTCACTTATAATACTTTGCTTGTTAAATGGTTAATCTAGATTTATGTTGTATAACATTTGGTACAACAAATACTTGGCACTTTCATAGCCCATACTGTATGGTATAACCGACACCTGAGCTATGAAAGGAACTTGATTTGTTGTTAACATAAGTTATAATCATGAATGCCTGACAACATTTACAAGTATTAGCATTATTCGAATAAGATAACTAATGTAATCATGTTAACAATTTATAATCCGATTGGAACCTCCTTTGTGTGTGGTTTCCAGTTGAATAATAAGAGTTTATACTATACTTGTTTGATGTACCATTAGTGGATCCTCTAACCTTGACATTTGTTGTTATCATTGTTTAATCCTTACGTTAATCTTCCATCTCAAAGTTCTCATCAACTTCTTCCTCTTCTTCTTCACTATTATTATTAACACTATTATTATTATTGTTGTTGTTGTTGTTGTTATTGTTGTTGTTATTGTTACTTTTGTATTATTGTTATCTATAATTTATACAATTAACCTCCCTGTGGTTCGACCCCGGTCTTGCCGGGTTATTTATTACTTCGACACTCCTGCACTTGGGAAAAGACATCAATCTTTTGGTCGTGTCAAGTTTTTGGCGCCGTTGCCGGGGAGGTAAATTCTTGTACAAATTATAGTATTTATTTTATTTTCTCTTTTCTCTTTTCTTGTATCTAACTTTGTTTCTTTTGTTTTGTTTCTCTTTCTTTTGTTTTCTTCTTCCTTTTATTCTCTTCTTACACGTGCATGAGAGTGTGGTCACGTACATTAAGTGGTAGACTTTGTAGGGTATCCTCATCATTTTCAGAAAATATGGCTGAAGAAGATAACCAATCGCTTCATAATGAGAATAATGAGAATATTCGGGTTAGAACTCTTAGAGACCACATGAATCCCACAAGAACAAGTGCACCCTCATGCATAGTTTTTCCTCCTAATGCATCTCATTTTAATTTTAAGACAGGCATTATTCAACTTTTACCATCTTTTCATGGCTTAGATTTAGAAAATCCATACTTGCATTTAAGGGAATTTGAGGAGGTTTGCAACACGTATAATGACTCAAATTGTAGCATGAACACCATTAGATTGAAGCTTTTTCCTTTTTCATTAAAAGATAAAGCTAAAACATGGCTATAAAATTTGAGACCTGGATCCATTCGTGCTTGGGATGAAATGCAACAACAATTTTTAAAGAAGTTTTTTCCATCTCACAGAACGAACTCTTTCAAAAGACAAATCATTACTTTCTCTCAACAACCAGGGGAAACATTTTATCAATGTTGGGATAGGTATCGAGATTTGCTTAATACTTGCCCCCATCATGGTTTTGAAACATGGAGATTAGTTTCACATTTTTATGAAGGGTTAACTCCTAGAGATAGGCAAATGGTTGAATTGATGTGCAATGGAACTTTTAAGGATAAAGACCCTAATGAAGCAATGGAGTACTTAGATTTGCTAGCTGAAAATGCACAAAATTGGGACACCACCGGTACTTATGAGGCACCAAGTAAAACCCAACCTCATACATCTAGTGGGGGTATGTACAACCTTAGGGAAGATCATGACCTCCAAGCCAAGTTTGCATCTTTAGCTAAAAAAGTCGAAGCACTAGAATTGAAAAAGAGTGGTCAACTAAAATCTGTTCAAGACATTGCATGTCAAATCTGTGAAACCAACGAACATTCAACCAATGACTGTCCAACCTTGCCTTCTTTTAAAGAATGTCTCCATGAACAAGCCCATGCATTAAACAGTTTTCAAAGGCCCAACCATAACCCATATTCGCAAACATATAACCCTGGTTGGAGAAATCATCCAAATTTTAGTTGGAAGAGTGAGAACAATAATGCTCAAACTTCACAGCCACCATTTCAAGCACATCATAATTTCCAAAATTCTCATGGATATGCACCTCCTTATGCTCCACCTCCTAGAAGAAATCTTGAGGAAACATTGCATGTATTTATGGAAAAGCAAGAGGCAATTAACACTCAACTTGCTCAAAGCATGACAGATTTTAAAGATACTCTTGCAAAATTGACATCTGTTCTCAGTTTCCAAGAGAAAGGTAAGTTTCCTTCTCAACCACAACAAAATCCAAAGGGGCAATACAATTTGAATGCAGGTAGTTCGGGAAGCCAACACATGGATCACGTCAAATCAGTCATCACTCTTCGCAGTGGTAAGGTTATTGAAAAACCCACTCTTGAACCTTGTGAGAATGATGATGAATCAATCTCTGAGGGTAAGGAAGGGGTTGAATCTGATCATTGCAAAGAAAAGACTGATTCTCCGCCAGCACTTCCATTTCCTCATGCCATGACTAAACAAAGGAAAGTCAATCACAACTCTGAAATCTTTGAAACCTTCAAACAGGTAAGGATCAATATACCTTTGCTGGATGCTATTAAACAGGTTCCTTCTTATGCTAAATTTTTGAAAGATCTATGCACTGTGAAGAGAAAACTGAATGTGAAAAAGAAAGCCTTTTTAGCCGAACAAGTAAGTGCTATTCTTCAGAACAATAATGCATTGAAATATAAAGACCCTGGTTGTCCTACAATTTCTTGCTTTATTGGAGAACATAAAATTGAAAGAGCCTTACTTGATCTTGGAGCTAGTGTGAATTTACTTCCATATTCAGTTTTTCAAAGTCTCAATCTAGGTGAGTTAAAACCAACTTCTGTAACTCTTTTACTTGCCGATAGATCTGTAAAAGTGCCTAGAGGAATAGTTGAAGATGTGTTAGTACAAGTCGATAAGTTCATTTATCCTGTGGATTTTATTGTCTTGGACACACAACCTGTTGAAGCATGCAATTCATTTCCTGTTATTTTAGGGCGTCCATTTCTTGCAACTTCTAATGCATTGATTAATTGTAGGAATGGACTGATGAAGCTATCATTTGGGAACATGACATTGGAGATGAATATTTTCAACATTTGCAAGCAACTGGAGATGATAATGATTTACAAGAAGTAGATTTTATTGAAGAATTGGTTTATGATCAATTTGAATCTACTTTGAGTAATACTGAGTTTGATGAATTTGAAGATTTGCAAATGACTTATTCTCAGGAAGAAATCACGGATGAAAAAGGAATTAAAAATGTTGATGCGAATCTTTTGTCAAGAGTGACAACAGATTCGATATCTGACATCACACCAACCGATGATTACTTTCCTGACAAATCCTTACTTTCTCTTAGTCCAATGCCTTGGTTTGCTAAAAATATCAATTTCCTTGCCTCAGGAGATTTGCCAACTCATTGGAGTACCGAAGACAAAGGTAAGTTTTTGAATGAAGTGAAGAAATTTTATTGGGATGACCCTAACTTATTCAAACATTGTCCTGATCAAATATTTCAAAGATGCATTGCGGACAATGAGGTAAGTAGTGTCATTAAATTTTGTCATTCTGAAGCATGTGGGAGTCATCTCTCGTCAAAAAAGACCATTGCGAAAATCTTTCAAAATGGATTTTATTGGCCCACCATGTTCAAAGACACACATGCATTCTGCAAAACTTGTGAAAATTGTCAAAAAGTTGATACTGGTCAAAAAGTTTTGCTTTATAATTCTCGACTCCATTTATTTCCTGGAAAGTTAAGATCAAGATGGAGCAGTCCATTTATTGAGAAACATGTGTATCCTTATGGGGCCTTTGAGATTGAGAATCCAAAGAATGACAATGTTTCTAAGAGAAATGGACATCGTTTAAAAACTTACTTTGATAATTTTCCTAGTGAAAATGAATCCATTGGTTTGAATGATCCTGTAGATAAAGGTTGATTATTTTGTTTTTCTCACATTTTTGTGTTTCCTTTTGGTGTGACTCTTATTTCGCTAGTCTCTCATCCCGGTCAAATGGCGGATAACGGTACTCCGTGACTTAAGTCGGTTCTTTCAGTTTCCCATAATAGCTGATATCTGTATATATTTGTGCAATTCTTTGCTCTTTTTCCCTTCTTTGAATCTCTTCAATTCTCATTTCAAAATGGACACCATTCTTGAAAAATTGAAAAAATACTTTCCCGCTCTGCCTTAGAATGCGATTACAAAAATTTACCGTGCTAGGTGTGCAAGATTGAAGTTGTTAATGAATCATGGAATTCCTGAAGATATTCGCTGGCTGATTGAAGCTAAGGTCCGATTATCAGGTGAGTCCTCCAATTCTTTCATTTCACACATGCCCGGAACAGGTAAAAGCACTTTTGCAAAGAAACGTCGTGCAAAACGACTGAAAGTCTGTCACCGATGTGCTAGATGGACTTGTAATGCAACATGTCGTTCTTTAGGAATGGTATCTATAAACCGTGAAGATAAAATACAATTCATTAAGGATGGCCTGAGTAAGGGGTCTTTAGATAATCTTTTGTTGACCCTTGAGACGCATCCTAGTGGAGATGTGCATCGTGCTATTCATGATTTATGGCCACAATTCCATAAAGAACATGATCAACTTAGTCTTGGGAATCTGACTAAAAAAGACCCTGTTTGCCAGTTTTTAAGAAAACTGGATGGGAAGCCTATCCCCGACCCATAGAGGGCGTTTAAGCCGTTCTTGGACGTAAAACCAAGGGAAGATGTGAGCCACAATCACAACTACGATTTGAGTTTGAGTTTGTAAAAATTTATGTCTTTCAGTTTTATTAATAGCATAATATTTTTTTCTGTTTTGTTATCTATTATATTTGTTTAAGTGTGTTTCAGGTTTGTCAGTGTTCGTTGTTTCAGGTGATGTCTTCTATACTCTATCTTTCTACCTTAGGACATTGAGGATAATGTCTCGTTTTGGTTGGGGGGAGAGGGTAGTAGTAATTAAAAAAAAAAAAACTAACCAACTAACTGTTTTTGTTTAAAAACCATTGGGCAAAACTGTTATTACTAAGATGGTAGAGTAAGGGGGAATGACTCTTGAGACGCATCTTAGTAAACATTTTCTAATGGTTATTTGCAATATTCATAACAAGGCCTATTAGAATACTTCTTGAAATATTCAGGTTTACAAACTCTCGCATTGTTATCACTTAATTCTGCTCATATACTCATTTAACAAGTATTCGTAAACCTTCATTTTCACACACACACTTTAACATATGATTGTGGGTTGCACATTGGATTATTACATTATTTATGTTCTTTTGTTAAAGGTAACAACTAAGGGATATGGATAGTCTATAATTTGCAAAAAAAAAAAAAAGAAAGAAAGAAAAAAAAAGAAAAAAAAGAAAAAGAAAAAGAAAAAGAAAAAGATGATAATAAAAACGTAGATAAGTTTGATTTCGTAGCCTCCTTAACCTAAGCAATTAAGCCCGAAGGGGTGTTTTAACACCTAATACCCTAAAGTCAACTGACTTGGGAGCTATTGGCCCAAAGCTTGTTACATGGGTTAAGGAGAAAAGCTTAAGGGAATCAAACATTGCACTATCTACATATCAGTATCTGCAACCCGAGTTACTAAGCTCGTAGGGGTTTTCTCAACACCTAATGCCCTAAGATCAACTGGTCTGGGAGTCATTAGCCGAAAGCTCGTTACATGGGTTAAAGATACATTGTGTTTTAAGTTATATGTATAGATATTAAAAAAAAAAAGTAAAATAATCCCAACCCAAGGAAGTTAACCTTAAACATTAGAATAAAATATTGTTTTCTTCCAATAAAAGCCCCATCATCTATGTTTCATACATTGAGCACATAACAAGGAAGGTTTATTAATATTTTGTTTAAGAGGTATTGAGCAGATATATAAATTTAATGAGAGTTTGTTTATCTGGATAGATTAATGGAAGTTGAATGATGAATGCCTTGCTTTGTGGAATTTGCAAATTGTTTTTCTATTTTAATGCCTTAATTACTAGGGACTAGTAATAAGCTGGTTGGGGGGTGTTATTAGTACTTAAAAGTGCATTTTTATCAAGGTTTTATATCATCATTTTGCACTTGAAGTATCAATAACTCCTTAACTAAAGCGTGTTTTATAATAACATATCTAATTATATAAGATACCTTTAATTTATGGTAAATGTTCATCTTAAATGCAGGCCTATCACATAAATGAAAGAATTGATTGATGAGTTGAAGTACTGAAATTGAAAGGACAAAAAGATGGCCAAAGAGATGCTGGTGCAGTCCAAACTGGAACACAGTTCGGTAATTAGGTCATATCTGGAGTTGTAGATCTTGGATTTAGGTCCATTTTATATGGATGGAAAGCTAAGACATAGGCCTACAACTTTCATGTGGAGCCCAAGATTTAACAAGGCCGTTTTCAAGTCCAAATTGTAGCAACAAAGAAGAAGTCTGAATCTGTCCTGCAGCCCAGACACTGTTCAGTGTTCAGCCCATATCTCGAGTTCTAGAAGTCCAAATGATCTCAAAGTTTTACCCTGGAAAGATGAGACAATTTCCTAGAACTTTCATGATTCAAGTTTGTTCAAATTATGACGTCATCAATGACGTTTTTGGCAGACAAGAAGATAAGAATTGTCACCAAGTCAAGATGTGGCCACCCACTCATCAATTAGTCAACAAATCAATAGTTCCGAATTTTGGCCTATAAAAGGAGGCATTTGCCATGTATTTAGGCATCTTAGTTTTCAGATCAAGATCATGCTCTTGCTCTCTCTTTATATTTTGTAATGCTTAAGTTTTGCTTATATTAATCTCTTGCTTATGCTTTTCATTTCCTTTCCTTGTTTATTTATGTTTCTTTCTTTCATCATGTTTAACTAAGTTTGTTATGTCAAGGTGAAAAGGGTACACTAATGGTGTAAGAATAAGTATAATATAAACTAAACATGGACCTTAATGTTGGATACTAACATGCTTTATATTTGCTATCTTGTTCACTTATAATACTTTGCTTGTTAAATGGTTAATCTAGATTTATGTTGTATAACATTTGGTACAACAAATACTTGGCACTTTCATAGCCCATACTGTATGGTATAACCGACACCTGAGCTATGAAAGGAACTTGATTTGTTGTTAACATAAGTTATAATCATGAATGCCTGACAACATTTACAAGTATTAGCATTATTCGAATAAGATAACTAATGTAATCATGTTAACAATTTATAATCCGATTGGAACCTTCTTTGTGTGTGGTTTCCAGTTGAATAATAAGAGTTTATACTATACTTGTTTGATGTACCATTAGTGGATCCTCTAACCTTGACATTTGTTGTTATCATTGTTTAATCCTTACGTTAATCTTCCATCTCAAAGTTCTCATCAACTTCTTCCTCTTCTTCTTCACTATTATTATTAACACTATTATTGTTGTTGTTGTTGTTGTTGTTATTGTTGTTGTTATTGTTACTTTTGTATTATTGTTATCTATAATTTATACAATTAACCTCCCTGTGGTTCGACCCCGGTCTTGCCGGGTTATTTATTACTTCGACACTCCTGCACTTGGGAAAAGACATCAATCTTTTGGTCGTGTCAATAATACTCATATTCTCAAAAACCAATGGGAGTTAAAAAGATCAAACACAATTTTTTTTTTTTTAGAACAACAAAGAAAACTAAAATTCTCCCAATACCCCCACACTTAAAACACAACATTGTCCTCAATGTTGAAATAAAAGCAACGGAACATAAGAGAATGACAGAAAATAAATTAAAATGCGAAAAAATAAAAGATAAGGAAAAAGAAAGCAAATCTGATTTTTTTTTGTGCTAGGCTGCCTCCCAGTAAGTGCTTTTGTTTTATGTCATTCGCTTGACATGTGGCATGCTCATTCTTCATAGATTGGTTCAGCTAACTCTATAGAAGCGGTGAGTTCTGCCGTCCAACCTTCATAGAAAGGTTTCAAACGATGCCCATTGACCTTGAGTACTTTGTTGGTTTCTAAACTTGTAATTTCAACTGCACCGTAAGGAAAAACATTAGAAACAACAAAGGGTCCAATCCAACGAGAGCGCAATTTTCCAGGAAAAAGTTTCAAACGCGAATGATAAAGAAGGACTTTGTCTCCAACATGAAACTCATTTCTTGTAAGCATTCGGTCATGAAGATTCTTAGTCTTTTCTTCGTAAATCCTTGCATTCTCGTAAGCATCATTTCGAATTTCTTCCAACTCTTGTAGTTGCAGTTTTCTTGCAATCCCAGCAGCATCATAATCCATGTTACATTGTTTAATGGCCCAAAAAGCTTTGTGTTCAAGCTCCACCGGTAGATGACATGCTTTCCCATAAATCATTCTATAAGGTGACATTCCTATAGGTGATTTATAAGCAGTCCGATAAGCCCAAAGTGCATCTCCAAGACGTAGACTCCAATCTCGCCGGTTAGGTTGCACTGTTTTCTTCAAAATGGACTTCATTTCTCGATTTCAAAATTTCAGTTTGGCCATTCGTTTGAGGATGACATGCTGTGGAAGTTCGATGAGTCACATGATATTTGCGTAGCAATGCTTCCATGGAACGATTACAGAAATGAGTGCCACGATCGCTAATGATAGCTTTAGGGATTCCAAACCTGTCAAATATGTGAGTCCTGACAAAATCTAAAACAACCTTGGCATCTTTAGTTCGTGTGGCTTTCACCTCAATCCATTTAGACACATAATCAACAGCAAGAAGAATATAAAGATTGCCAAATGAAGAAGGAAATGGACCCATAAAGTCAATACCCCAAACATAAAAAATTTCACTTACAAGAATATTCCTTAAAGGCATTTGATTCTTATGAGTGATATTACTTGTTCTTTGGCATTTTTCACATGATTTACAGAAGTGATATGCATCTTTAAAAATGGAAGGCCAATAGAAACCACTTTCAAGCACCTTGTGGGCTGTTCTTTTTGCTCCAAAATGCCCACCACTAGAATGAGAATGAAAAAAGGTGAGAATGGAATGAAATTCATCTTGTGGTACACACCTCCTAACTACTTGATCTGCACAAAATTTCCAAAGGTAAGGATCGTCCCAAAAATAATATTTAGCATCAGCTTGTAACTTATCTTTTTGGGGCTTAGACAAACCTGGAGGGAATTCTTTGGTGACTAAATAGTTTACCAAATCAGCATACCATGATCTTGTAGAGGAATGCAACATATACAACTGCTCATCGGGGAATGTCTCTCTTATTGTTTCGATTTGTATATCCTCGGTCCTCAGTCGGCTCAAATGATCAGCCACATGGTTTTCAGCACCTTTTTTGTCTTTGATCTCAAGATCGAATTCTTGTAAAAGCAAGATCCACCTAATTAGTCTTGGTTTGGACTCCTTCTTCTTCAAAAGATACCTGAGAGCTGCATGGTCAGTAAAAACAATGACTTTTGTACCAAGTAGATATGACCTGAATTTTTCAAGAGCAAACACCACTGTAAAAAGTTCCTTTTCAGTTGTATGGTAATTGCATTGTGCTTCATCCAACATGCGAGAAGCATAGGCGATAACATGCAAATTCTTTCCAATTCTTTGCCCAAGCACAGCTCCTACCGCATAGTCACTCGCATCACACATTATCTCAAAAGGTTCATCCCAATTTGGTGGTTGGATGATAGGGGCAGATGTGACACATCTCTTAAGCTCATCATGGGCATCTTTACATGCTTGATCAAACACAAAATCCACTTCTTTGGCTAATAGTTTGCACAAGGGTGCTGTAATCTTCGAGAAATCTTTGATAAAGCATCGATAGAAACCTGCATGGCCTAGAAAAGAATGAACTTCCCTCATGCATGAGGGGTAAGGCAATGATGAAATAACATCTATCTTAGCTTTATCAACCTCTAATCCATGTGAAGACACAACATGCCCAAGAACTATTCCTTGTTCTACCATAAAATAACACTTTTCATAGTTCAAGACAAGGTTAGTTTCAATGCACCTTTTCAAGATCAAAGATAAATTTTCTAGACATTTATCAAAAGAATCACCATACACCGTGAAATCATCCATAAAAACCTCAATTATTCTTTCAACATAGTCAGAAAAAATACTCATCATGCATCTTTGAAAAGTTGCAGGAGCATTACAGAGACCAAAAGACATTCTCCTATATGCATATGTACCAAATGGACATGTAAATGTAGTCCTTTTTTTATCCTCGAGATTAATAACAATCTGATTGTATCCACTATATCCATCAAGAAAGCAATAAAAGACTTACCTGCTAGGCGTTCAAGCATTTGATCCATGAATGGTAATGGGAAATGATCTTTGCGTGTAGAAAGATTGAGCTTTCTGTAATCAACACACATTCTCCATCCACTTGAGATGCGAGTAGGAATGAGCTCATCATTTTTGTTTTTTACCAACGTGATTCTGGTCTTTTTGGGCACCACATGGATTAGCGCGACCCATTTACTGTCAGTGATGGGGTAAATGACTCCTGCATCTAACAGTTTCAAAATTTCAGCTTTCACTACCTCCATCATAGGCGGGTTCAACCTCCTTTGCATTTCCCTTGTTGGTTTTGCGTTGTCCTCCAATAGTATGTGATGCATACACATTGAGGGACTAATGCCCTTGATGTTGGCTAAAGTCCATCCAATGGCCGTCTTGTGATCACACAACAACTTCACAAGCTTTTCCTCTTCCATACTTGTCAAACCTTTTGCTATGATAACGGGAAGTGTATTGTTGTCGCTAATGAATACATACTTCAAATTATCGGGCAAAGGTTTTAATTCTAACTCAGGGGCCTATAAAATAGATGGCAAAAGCTTTTTATGTGAGAGTACTAAATCAACAAAGACATTACCATGGGGAATGGTTTGCAAAGCTTGTAAGGCCAATACTGATTCGTGCACGTTTTGGGGAACACACAGGTGCCTCTCCATCTCTTCTATCTTGGTGAAATCATAGCCATAGCTCAAAGCTATGCTTAATCCGTCTTCGCAATCAAAATCACAAACTTGCTACACACACTTATCAATTTGGTCATAGCATGTGATAGAATAAACATTGCTATAAGGATATTTCATTGCATCATGAAAATTGAATTCAATTTTTTCATCTCCTACTTCCATAGACAAGGTATCCTTACCACAATCAATCTTTGTGTTGGCGGTTTTCAAGAATGGTCTCCCAAACAATATAGGAGTGCTGGTTGATGAATCACAAGAATCATGTTCCATATCAAGAATATAAAAATCACATGGAATAACCAAACTATCAATCTTGACTAGGACATCTTCTATCACACCAAGTGGGTAAACAAAACTACGATCCGCAAGTTGTATTACAATGCTAGTTTTATTCAAAGGCTCAAGATTAAAAGAATCATAAACATGTTTGGGCATAACACTAATAGATGCACCTAAATCGCATAAAGCTCTTTTAAAACTAGCATTACCAATAACACATGGGATAGTAAACGCACCTGGGTCTTTGATTAGTACTTGAAAGTGCATTTTTATCAAGGTTTTATATCATCATTTTGCACTTGAAGTATCAATAACTCCTTAACTAAAGCATGTTTTATAATAACATATCTAATTATATAAGATACCTTTAATTTATGGTAAATGTTCATCTTAAATGCAGGCCTATCACATAAATGAAAGAATTGATTGATGAGTTGAAGTACTGAAATTGAAAGGACAAAGAGATGGCCAAACTTAGAAAAGAGATGCTGGTGCAGTCCAAACTGGAACACTGTTCGGTAATTGGGTCATATCTGGAGCTGTAGATCTTGGATTTAGGTCCATTTTATATGGATGGAAAGATAAGACATAGGCCTACAACTTTCATGTGGAGCCCAAGATTTAAAAAGGCTGTTTTCAAGTCCAACTTGTAGCAACAACAAAGAAGTCCAAATCTGTCCTGCAGCCCAGACACTGTTTAGTGTTCAGCCCATATCTCGAGTTCTAGAAGTCCAAATGATCTCACATTTTTACCCTGGAAAGATGAGACAATTTCCTAGAACTTTCATGGTTGAAGTCTGTTCAAATTATGACGTTATCAATGACGTTTTTGGCAAACAAGAAGATAAGAATTGTCACCAAGTCAAGATGTGGCCACCCACTCATCAATTAGTCAACAAATCAATAGTTCCAAATTTTGGCCTATAAAAAGAGGCATTTGCCATGTATTTAGGCATCTTGGTGTTCAGATCAAGATCATGCTCTTGCTTTCTCTCTTTGTATTGCTTATGTTTTTGCTTTCATTAATATCAAGTTTATGCCTTTCATTTCCTTTCCTTTACTTAGTTAACTTTTATCTTACTTATGTTCTTATCTTGTTTATTTATGTTTCTTTCTTTCATTATGTCTAGCTAAGTTAATTATGTCAAGGTGAAAAGGTTACACTAATGGTGTAAGGATAAGTATAATATAAACTCGACATGGACTTTAATGTTGGATACTAACATGCTTTATATTTGTTATTTTGTTCACTTTTAATACTTTGCTTGTTAAATGGTTAATCTAGATTTATGTTGTATAACACTTGGTACAACAAATACTTGGCACTTTCATAGCCCATACTGTATGGTATAACAGACACCTGAGCTATGGAAGGAACTTGATTTGTTGTTAACATAAGTTATAATCATGAATGCCTGACAACATTTACAAGTATTAGCATTATTCGAATAAGATAACTTATGTAATCATGTTAACAATTTATAATCTGATTGGAACCTCCTTTGTGTGTGGTTTCCAATTGAATAATAAGAGTTTATACTATACTTGTTTGAAGTACCATTAGTGGATCCTCTAACCATGACATTTGTTGTTATCATTGTTTAATCCTTACGTTAATCTTTCATCTCAAAGTTCTCATCAACTTCTTCCTCTTCTTCTTCACTATTATTATTATCACTATTATTATTATTATTGTTGTTGTTACTATTGTTGTAGTATTATTGTTGCTTATAATTTATACAAGTAACCTCCCTGTGGTTCGATCCCGGTCTTGCCGGGTTATTTATTATTTCGACACTCCTGCACTTGGGAAAAGATATCAATCTTTTGGTCGTGTCAGTCTTTTTGTTTCAAAGGCAGATTCTTTTGAACAACGACAGATACAACTCCACCCATACTTACCGTTTCATGACCTTTCAGTTTGAAAGCTCTCTTGGTAGTACACAACTCCTTCAAGAATTTTGCATACTTGGAAATTTGCTTGATAGCATCAAACAAAGGAATGTTGAGTTCCACTTTCTTGAAAACCTCTAAAATCTCTTTTTCTTTGTCTTCTTTCTTTGACCTAGAAGAACTCACAGGAAAGGGTGGAATTGTTTTAAAACTGGAATTAATTGAGTGAGGAGTTACCTTTGGCGTGTTGGTCTTTATTTCAGTTTATGGAGGAGAAGGATGTTCCTTCTTTGTACTCAATTCAGTTTCTATCTCTTCTTCTTCCTCCATCTCAATTTGTTTCAACCTTTTCTCTTCAAGTTCTTTCCCACTTCGCAGCATGATTGCACTAACATTCTCTTTTGGATTTAATGCTTGGGAGGGCAACTTTCCATTCATTTGTGCTTCCAATTTCCCTACACTTGAAGCTACTTGCCCTATTTGCTTTTCCAAGTTGTGAATACTTGACCTTGTTTCCTGTTGAAAAGACATGACATTTTGTTGCAAGGTCACAGTGTTAGAAGCCAAAGTTTTCATCATCTCACGAAGATCATCATTGGATGATGACCCCATAACATTGGAGTTTGTAAATGGAGGGGGTTGTCTTGCTTGATAATTTTGTTGGGGCTGAAATCCATGGGGATGGAACTGTCGGCCTTGATTGCCTTGTTGGGATGGGTTGCCGTAGCGTAAGTTGGGATGATCTCTCCATCCGGGATTATACGTGTTGGAAAAGGGATCATATTTACACTGGGGCTATCCGTTGAATGCTCCATCAATTGCATGAGCTTGTTCAATGTAATCTTCTTGCATTGTTGGGCACATATCCGAAGCATGTCCTTGTAAGGAGCATATGCTACAAACTTTCACCTGCTGCACATTTTCACAAGCCAAAGAACGCACAAGAGAAGTAAGATCATTAACTTTATTTTCAAGGTTAGAAATACTTACCTCATTTACTCCTTTGTTGGAGAAGTCTCCATAAGTGCCAAACTATTTTGAGTTGGTTGCCATGTTTGAGATCAATTGGCGTGCAGCCTCGGGTGTCTTATCCACCAATGCGCCTCCACTTGCAGCATCAATGATACTACGGTCAGTAGGCATCAATCCTTCATAGAAATATTAAATGAGCAGCTGATCGGGTATTTGATGATGAGGACATTGAATGCAGAGTTGCTCAAAATTTTCCCAATATTCAGAGAGTGTCTCTCCATGAGATTGCCGAATCCCACATATTTCTTTCCTTATGTCGGCAACTCGAGATGCTGGGAAATACTTCTCAAGGAAAATCTTCTTCATAGCATTCCAAGTTCCAATAGATCCTGGGAGAATAGAGAAAAGCCATGCCTTTGCTGCCCCCTTCAAAGAGAAAGGGAAAGCTTTCAACTTAACTTGTTCTTCATCAACTCCATTCGGTTTCATGCCAACACAAACCATATGGAACTTCTTGAGATGAGTATGAGGATCTTCTCGTGCAAGACCATTAAATGTTGGTAACAAACGTATAAAACCAGATTTGAGATCAAAGTTTACATTATTGTCAATGTTTATGCACAATGGTTGATTTTCCACGTTAGGAGCAGCAAGCTCCTTGAGTGTTTGTTGTCGTGCAATAGCCATGGTATTGAGGCGAACTTCTTTTCTTAACCTGCGTAAAGTGTTTTCTATTTCAAGATCAACCTGCACTTGAATTTGATTAGTAGAACGGGTCACAGGCATAAATTGCTAAGAAAACTCAAAAGAAAGTAACCACACAAGAGATCGAAAGCAATGCAAATTGTACGAAAATCCTATGGTAGAAAACTAAAACTGCCTAAAAACACTATAAAAAAGCGGAATTTGGCCTCAATAGGGTGGGGCTAGTGATTTATCACTAGTCCTGTTCAGAACGTCGTTTCACTTCAGGAAAAAAAAGGCCGATACCTAATTCCACCAAAAACTCTGTTTTGAACAGTACCGCTGCCGCAAGTGAACAGTAACGTCGCAAGCAAAAATTCTATTTCCCTTTTTTTTTTAATCACAGCAAATAAAAATAACAGTACAAGCACAACAATCAACTAAAATTACCTCCCCGGCAACGGCGCCAAAATTTGTTGCGATGTCGCGGTCGCACAAATTAATTACCCTAGCTTAAAATACACAAGATAATATAGAGCAAGCAAGGGGTCGATCCCACGAGGAAGTTTCAAGTCAGATTTTTATGTTGTACGTTATGTAATTGGGGGGATTTGGTTTGTGATTATCTAAACTATGGCAGCAATTAAACTAGCAAACAAAATCAATTAAAACCGAAACTTATCAAGAAAACAAACCTTGGTCGCAAGCACACATCCACCAACGGAAATTAGAACCGATCCTTGAAACGAAAATTGCAGTTTATGTTCTCAAATTTTATCTTTTCTTAACGTTGATTAATTAACGGATTCGCCGTATAACTAATCCTAACCAATAAACAATCAAGTGTCCCCACTAATGATTCAATTTAATGGAAGCTTTAAGAACTAGATAATTTCATCAAGATTAACATACAAGCTGTCCGCAGCTTGTGTCACTTTGTTCTAATGTTCTCCCTAAGTTCAATAACGTAGTTCCGCCACAATTATCAAGCTTAGTTGCTTCACAAGTTCATATATCACAACTCCGGTTTTGATATTAAACTTAGCAATAGATTGTTCACAACAGTAACTTAGAGTCCGCTCTAGCAATCATCAACAACAATCATAGAAAATATGCATAGGAAAACAATCATACTCATTCATAACATAAACTGAAAATAGAAGGAAGAATAAATCTCACCGTTCTTGAAATCTGAAGGTTTGTTGTGTCCTTGCAACCAAGAAAAGAGCTTAGCCTTGCATAACTATTGAACAACTACTTCTAAAGAATGAAAAGAGCATGATTTTTTGGGTTTGTAGAGGAGAGAATTTGTGTTTATTCTCTGCTGGTTGCTGCCTCCTTCTGCTCTCCCTCTTTTCTCTGGCTGCTGCCCCTTCTCTCTTTCTTTTAATATGCTAAAAAACCCTAGTCTCTATTTTACAAAATGGTCCTTCCTTAAGTTGACAGTTTACATTCAAGTACTTCAATAACTATTTTCCCTAAAAAGGAGAAATAGCCTTGCATGAAATCTTCAAACTCTGACTTAGAGGAGCTAAATTGCTGATATAAAAACTTGGATGTCGGTTTAGATGCTTCGGAATGTAATTTGGACTCGTTTCTTCACGAAACCTATTTGCTGGCAGAATTCAGTTGTCATCTTTGGAAAATCATATCTCCCTCATGTGACATCTTTTTTGGCTGAAATTTGGCGCGTGGATAGGTCTTTGAATTAGGAATCCAAGAAAATTGAGTTTGCATCAATTGGACTTCTGTAGCTCCAGATATTAAATTTTTAATGGCCAAAGGTCAACACTGGCAGAATGCGAGATTTGACTTTGTAGGATGTGATTTCCATGATATTTCTCCTTTTATTTTTCTTACATTACATTTTCAGAAAGGTATGGATGTTAGCTTTTTAGTGCCACTGGAATCACTTCATTTCGATCTCTAGAACTCACGCTCTGCACAAAACATCGACTGAACGTCAAATCTACTAATTACCTCCAATTTACTCCTTTTTGCATCTTTCATCAAAAAAATGCCTTCAAAACATAAAACAAAGAATATCAAGGCATTTTATATATAAAACATGGACAAAACATTAGGTAAATGTGGGTGAAACTATTGAATAATATGGTTACATCAGTATTCAATATGAAAAATAAATCTTACAAAAGAGTATATATACTCTTAGAAATAAAACCTTAAGATAACTTAACGGGCTCACATGACCGAATTTGAAACTAGGCCCTAAATTAACCAAAAACTAACTAAATAATCTACAAATAATAAAATAATTATTATGAAATTCATCATATGGTGCTACAACTAATAGCTAAAAACATACAAAAGAAATATTAGTTCGGATGTAAAATCCCACCATACCACCACTTCTTTTTGAAAAATAGACTAAGAAATTTTCTTGTCCCAATAATCCTACTTTGCCACCATCTTAGTGTTCATGGTAGAGTAGGATTTTCCTTCCAATCAAATCTCTTTGATAGATTAGGCTTTCTTTCCCAAATAATTCATAATTTCCTTATTGGATTAGAAAACACAAAATACTTTACAAAACAAGCCCAATAATGCTGAAATTACTCCCTTACCCGAAACCCATAGTCCCCATGTCCATCTTGAATATAAATCAAATTTATTAAGGTCTTTTCTTCTTGGGTTGTTGCTCTTTTATAGTCCATATTGGCCTAAATGTCTTGCAAAAGCCTATTAAAGGCTTCATTGAACTTCTTTGCCCTAGACCTAGTAATTGGGCTTATTAGAACTACTAATTGATACTTTGATGTGGGTTGGATCGCATCAATATCCTTCTGTTCATTTCATTTTTATCTTGTTCTGCATCAAACTACTTGTTTCAATCTTCTTACTATATATATATTTAAAAAAAGTATTATTTCAATTTGTTATTGTATCCTAACATATCAATAGCACAAAAGTAAGGAAAAAAAGTTGTTCAAAAGATTAGTTTCAGATTCTACTACAAAACACTAAACAAGGAGAGATTGGATAAAATCAACTTGAAATTATCTCAGACTTTATATTCTGGTTATTGGAGTTTTAATCACATTGTATATTAAATTTGGGATCTTTCGGACATTGTTTTCTTTAGCTTCCAAATTCACGTATTAAAGGGGTTGTTTCATGTCAATTTTGCATCCATATATTAAAATTACTTGGAATTAGCTCAAACTTGATGTTCTACTTACTAGGGCCCTAATCGCATTATATATTAATTTTGAGATTATTTAGACATTATGTTCTTGGGGGTTCAGATTCAGGTACAAGCTTATTGTAACGGGTCTCTTTTGCATCAACTTTTAAAACATGTTTCGTTTATGTTGATTTCATATCTATTAGTATACTATCATCATTTTTTGCTTATTTGGGTGTTATTTACATAATTTTCATAAATTTTACATTTTTTTTCGTGTCTTCAAGTCATCGTAGTTTTTATATATATATTCGCTTTCTACATGCAAGACTGTAATCGTAGTTTTGTTTTTGCTTGTTTTCATAATTTATTTCTTTTGAAGTCATGTTTACTCATTTCAATTGCACAGCTAAGTGGTTTTATTTACTATTGATTTCAGTTCCGTGAGAGCCAAAAGAAGGTTAGACGAGAGGAAAAAAGCGTAGTGAGCATATTAGAGTGATAAAGCTTGATATTTGAGCGAAACACGAGAGACATGAAGATATTATATCACCACTAATCAATTTTTACAGGTACAAACATGTCAAATCAGAATAACACACCAATCCCTCCTAAAGGTGATGTAAAGCTTAAGATTCAAGGCATAATGCAGATGCTAACAATTGTCCAAATGGTGTAAGGAGACATGGATAGAATTGAGAAGGTTAAAAAACATGGGGATGACTCTAATTCTAATAATCATGATGTACATGGAGTCCCTTGTTTTTGGCTTCAAGAGAAAAGGAGTGAATGTGGTGTTAGGAGACATGAGTGACAAACTTGAGAAGGCTGAAAAACATGGGGATGGCTCTAATTCTAATAATCATGATGTATATGCAATAAGGGCTAAAAGGAGAGTGAACCATAACAATAGAGTCGAAAGGCATGTGGAGGTTGATTTTGTTGATTTTAGGGAAGACAATGATGACTTTGAGGATGGAGGTTTAGAGGCTGAGACTTTAAGACATAGGGTAGGTTTTTAATAGCCTAGAAACTGAAGGGGTTTTGGGTTTAGATAAAGAGGCCAATTCAACCGGAAGGAGTATTTTCATAACGTAGGGAACCATGATAGTGTGGATGGGGACTTGGACTCTATTAAACTAAAAAGTCCTAATTTCCAAGGTAAAAATGATCTAGAGGCTTATTTGGAGTATGAGAAAAAGGTTGATGCGGATCAACCCAACACCAAGCGTAATCATGTCAATGACCTATTGGAGGTGCCAATTGGGTCAATCACAAGAGCTAGGGCAAATAAGCTTTAAAAAGCATTAAATGAGCTTGTTCAGAACATATGGAGCAAAATGGACCTAGAGGGGCTTGGGACATTTAAGGAGCATGAAGGACAACCTTTAATTCATCCATCTAGTTCAGGTCCAAGAAGAGCCCAATTCGTGTGGAACAAGGGGTTGATGTGTCTGGCCTAATACCAGGCTTGTTAGACTTGTTATTTTTCCTAATGCTACAATGATAAAAAGTCAGCAATTTATTCTTCTAATTAAGTAAAGAAGTTGCTATATCTTATTCCTAAATATAGGAGGACTATTTAATGATTTTCCTAACTTAGAAAGGAAATTAATTCAATCAGCAACAAAGAAGGAAATTTGTTTTCTTATTTGTCCAAATTAAACAAGGAACTCCAAGATAATAAGGACATCAAAGGTGGGCAGAACACAAATTTTTCAAATCAGATTTTCCTATTTTATTTAGGGCTTCTTAAGGGTGACAAATCTGATTCTAGCATATTTAGGATGATAATTTTCGGATTTTTATTATTTTCTTCTTAGTTTTTAGGGTTATTATTACTTATTTGGATCAATTGTAAGTGGGCTTCATATAAGTCCATCTAAGCGGGTCCATTACGGTTTCTTTAAGTCTAGAGTCAATATAAATAAAGGGATAACCATACATGTAAGGTTACATAATTTTCAGATCAATAAACTTCTTTGCTGCACTTATTATGTGTTGGTGGGATAATCTTCCTTCTTTGGTTCTCTAAAGGACTAAAAACAATTTATCGAATAACAACTGTCTTCATGGTGTCATCCTTATACTTCTCGTTCGCGAATTAATATTCATTGGGTGGGGGTCTCCGTTTCCATTAGTGTTGGTGCCTAGGTACAAGTTATCTTTGTGTCACACTCCTATCAAACCTGATTTACTTGTCATTTCAGGAATTGGTGTCTTTGTGTATGGGTTGCGTGACATGATCACGAGGTTCGCATTAAAGGTTGATTGAATTTTTTTATTGCCATAACTATTCTAAATAAAAAGAGGTGAAGTTGGTGGTCGTTGAATTTACAGATTAAACATTGATTTGATGGGATCAGATTGTGATTTAGAGGAGGAGGAATAAAGAACGACTTGTAAAGACATGAGAGGAAATTAAAGGGTTATAAGACAGTAGATGAATATCACAAAGAGATGGAGATAGCAATGATTCAGGGCAAAGTTGTTGAGGATAAAGAAGCCACCATGGATAGATTTCTTAATGGGATGAATAGGGACATTGCTAATGTTGTGGAGTTACAACATTATATGGAGTTGGAGGACATGATATATATAGCAACAAAGGTGGATAGATATGAAGATAAGAGGTAGTGTAAGATGACATATTAGTTTGACATCTTCTTCATTAGCTTGGAGGCTGAATCTGAATAGAAAGGGGGCTACCCAACCAATATCCTTTATGCATGCTAATGCTGAACCACCTAAGGCCAAGAAGGAGACGCCTACTGATGGGAAAGGTAAAACCAATTCACAACCTATGTGATACGATATAAGCAAAGTCAGATTCAATTTTTGGCGTGATATTTTCTACAATCTAGTTTTATGCTATCAAGCATAACTTTCAACTCGACAATTTGATTGAGCTGATATTTTTACAGCAGTTTATAGACATGTTATTCCATATTGGGTTAAGATTTTATATCAATTGGAGTTTGGTGAGGGATTATTTTAGAGGGCCAAAGTTACTGGATGAATCTTGTCAAATTTATCTGTTTGGACCTTCATCTACTATTTGGACTATATCTAGTGATGTGATCCTCGTGGTCATGCGACATAATCAAAATTGAAATCTAATCACAAAAAGCTGAAAGAGATTTGATAGGAGTGTGATATAATAATAGAAACATGTTCCAAGGTACCATTACTATTGGAATTACATCGAATGATACCACGAAGCTAGTTAATATTTGATAAGTTGATTTAGCTCTTTCAAAAACTAAAGAATGCAAGAAACACTCTCACACACAAACTGAAAATTCAGAATGAAATTATTTAATGACTATCAAATTTAGGCTTGCAAATAGCTTAAATACCATGAGAAAATAACCCTAATAGATCTACCTTTATGGAATAAACTGACTCACTTACAAAACTAACCCAAAACATGTACTGATAAGCCCAAAACACTTATCTAAACAAGCATTGGATCTTAGCTGAAAATCAAATATTAATTAAGCCCAAATCAGCTTTGGGCTTAACTAAAATAATAAAAATAAAACCCATAAGTTAATTCTCTATATTGACATGAGAAGAAAAGAAGAAAAGAAATCAATAAAACTTTAATAAGGCTTATTTATAGCTTACGATGTCGCCCAATGATTCTAGAAACTAAGGGAGAAGTTGTTGCCCCTATAGCTTCCAAAATAGAAAATGATATTAATTTTAGCCTTGTATCTATTATTCTTTTGAAAGGAAAAGTTGTTACCTTCATTGTTTCTCTTTGCCGCCCATTAATTGTCCTTCCATCACTAGAAAAAATAATTAAAGTTGTTGAAATATTCTTTTTGCAAATCTAAGAAACTTTGTCGCCACCTTGTTTCCCTTCTAAACTTGGATTCTTTGTTTTCTTTTGATGTGTATTCTCCTCGCCTGACATGGAAATAAATTAAATAAGATATTCTAATACATAAATGATGTGAACCTCTTAATCATGTGGTCAAACAACCCCTAATGAAGATGATACTTCCCCAAGAAAGCCGAGAATCAGGTTCGAAAAGTGTGACAAAATGAAAACATGTCTCAAGGCACCAACATTATTGGAATTGAAATAAATGATGTCACAAGATTAGTTATACCTTGATAAGTCAGATTTGATCTTTGTCCCATCAAAGATAACGTGTTATATTATGCAAAACACAAGTTTATTTCATAAATTCACGTCTCTTGCTTTTCAGCATATAAAAAAACTTATATAATGTTTCAACTAACCCTAATGGATCCCATATGTGGGCTGATTTGAGCCCACTTATAAAATTGACCCAAATAAGTAATAATAAACCAAAGACTAAGAAAAAAAATAATAAAAATCTAAAATTAATATTCTAGATATGCTAGAATCAGATTTGTCACCCATAAAAAATCTCAAATAGACTAAGAAATCTGATTTGAATGTAAAATTGATTATGAAGTCTTCTTGTCGTATTATGCTTAGTTTCCTTGTTTTACACGGACAATTAATGCAAAAAAACTCCCTCTTTTATACATGCCAATTTAGTTTCCTTCCTACACTAGGAGAATCATTAATTAATCATTTCTAGTTTAGGAAATCAGATCTGGCAGCCCCCTAGCATCCTTTGTTGACTACAAAACTTCCTCCTTTTTTGATAAATATTATCCTAGATACTAGGTAAATTAATGAACGAAATTTTCCTGAATTTTAAGAGAATATTTTGCTTATTTAAGTCCTTGTAGAATTAGGAAATCAATCCCAAACAAATCTGATATGATCCTAATATCTTAATTAACCCAAGCCAACTTTGAACCCCATGTGGCCCAAACGCATATTCATTAATAGGGACCAAACCAAACCCAAAATACACTTCAAATAAACTTTCTTTGTTGCCAAAAATATCTCATGCATAGCCTGTCTTGATCTAGCCAAATTGCCCATCAAAAGAATTGGGTTGAACCTGTTATCCATAAGTAAAGACCCATCATGAAAAACACAAGGTTGAACCATATATTGAACTGTATCAACAACCAATCTCAAACACATAACTGAATGCTTACCATAAGGAATTTAAGGCTGAACCTGAACCATATCAATCAAGAAAATAATTAATGTTCTCACGCATAATAGAAAATTCATAATTAGTTTGGAATCCAAAAAGCATATAGAAAGAACACAAAAATAAAGTTGGCCAAAACTAGTGCAAAATTGGTAGCCTTGCTGCTGAATTCATGGCTCAAATATGGTTAGATTGAGCCCTCCTTACACATGAATTAAATGCACTAAAGCCTCCTCTTGATGCTCCAAAGGATCTTTAATTTCTACTTTGGCCAAAACTTAAAAGACTAGTCCATTTAATGCTTCTTTCAATACCTTCATTTTAAACCTTGTAATTGGTCCATTTGGAACATGTAATGAATCCTTGTTGATGTTCGAGAGTTGATCCACATCATCTACAACTATATAAGGAATTTGGCTAAGATTTGAATTGGGTTAGAAAAGTAGACATTCATACCTTTCCTATGATAAATTATAAGTATGCTAATTCATCCAGACAAGAGAAAACAATGTGTATAAAATCAGGACTGAAATTTGTTAGGAATGTGCAAAAATTGGAGAACCATTAATTCCTTGTGTATTATGGATTTCGATCAATACATGGATCCTTTAATGCTCTTGAAAGCATATGTGAAAGCTATTGTCTTGCCTATTCTACAAAGATTTTGTGTCAAATAAGGAGACATTTATGGCAGCAACTACTATCCATAATTTGCAAGGATTCTATATCCATTAGTTTTTTTGGATAAAGATTTCATATCCATTATTGATAAGAAGGCTTAGAATTCTTTTGTTGTTCTTTTCCTTATTTTACAGGATTTTTTAATTAAAAAAAAGATCATGGGAGGCTATTTAAAGGAATCCATGCTTGAAAGAGAAAACAAAGTGGCAGCAACTTCTCTTCCAAAAATAAGGAAGTAAGAGGTGGAAAGTTTTCTTGTTTTCAAGGATAGCAGTAGCGGCAACACGACTCTATATAAAGCCTTGTTTTAGATTTATTTTGTTTTATTTTCTTCTTCTTCTCTCACGACAGCAAAGGTGATTTATTTTCATGAGTTTTTTTTATAACTTTTATTTGGGCTATATAATGGAGTCAACATCTTTGCCATTATTTCTAACGGTTAGCTTAGTTCATATTGGGCTTGGGTTTGATTAATTAGCTAAGACCCAAGGCTTGTTTGGGCTTTAATAATTATTTCTCAACCATGGCCCAAGGCTTGTTTGGGTCCATACATTTGGGTTTATTAATATAGGTTTTGAGTTAGTTTTGATAAATGAGTCAATTTAGCTTATAAGGGTAGATCTATTAGTGTTTTTATTTTCAAAAGTATAAATATTCTTTGTAGGGACAAAATATGAAGATATCATAATACTATTGCTACTGAATGTATTCAACTTATGTGAGAGAGATTTTTGCATTTTGTGGTTCTCTAACAAACTAAATAGACCTATCACATATTAATTGGCTTAATGGTGTTTTCCTTATACTTCTCGTTCGCAAATTGGTACTTGTAAGGAGGAGTTTCTTATTCCAACAGTGTTGGTATCTTAAGACAAGTTTTCATTGTGTCACACTCCTATCAGACATGTTTCAGCTTTCCAAGATTCATTGTCAATCTTGTTATGGGTTATATGACCATGTATATAATCAGAGGGTTTGCATCACTATATGTAATCATGATATAAAATGTTTCAAGTGTTTGGAGAGTGGATACATTGCTTCTTAAAGTCCAGATAAAAGAGCAATGATCATGAAGCATAGTGAGATTGACTCTAAAAGTGACAAATCTGATGTTGATGAAATGTCACCTTTGGAGGATTGTAGTAATGTGGAGATTGCATATCCAGTTGAGAGGGAGGCCTTGGTTATAATGTGTGTTCTAAATGTACAAGTTAAAGACGATGATGTAGATCAACTAAGGGAACATCTTTCACATTAGATGTTATATCCAAAACAAGGTATGTAAATATGATAATTAATGGAGATAATTGTGCCAATGTAGTACTACTCTTATTAAGAAATTGAATTTGAATACTATATAGTATCCTGAGCCATATAGATTGTAGTAGTTTAATGAATGTGGTGAGGTGAAAGTCACTAAACAAGTGTTGATTTCCTTCGCTATTGGTAGTTATTCTAACGATGTTTTGTGTGATGTGATTCCAATACATGCTAGTCACTTATGTTAAAGTGTCTATGACAATTTGATAGGAAGCCTATTCATGATGAATTTATAAATATATATACATTATTGTAAAAGATGGTAAAACCATCACTCTTGTACCTTTATCTCCAAAATAAGTGTGTGATGATCAATTAAAGTTGAAAAGGGAATATGAGGTTAGGGAGTGTGAAAATTCATACGAGGACAATAGTGAGAGAAAACCATTAGATTCAACTAATTCTAAATCAATATAAACCAATTGAGAATGAAGGTAAGACTCTAAGAGTGAAGAAAGTAAGTGTGAATAATGATCATTATGTGGAAAAATTAAGGAAACAACTAAAATTCCATGCAAGAGAGGATGAGATCAAATCTACATTTTATACTAACAAGCTGATGATTTTACTTATTTATAAGGAGGCTTACTTTAATGCTAATGATCTTGATCATATTATTTTTATTGTAGAAGTTTGATGATGTATTTCCTAATGACATTCCTAGCGGATTACAACCATTGAGGGGAATAGAACATCAGATAAACCTTGTACCCATAGTTGTGATTCCTTTGCCTCTTAATGAAAGTGTTAGTTTGAATGGTAATCGTAAAGCATGGATGGTGAAGACACTCTATGAGAGTGTACGACAACAAATAGAAAAAAGAAACCATGTGTATACAACCAAAGCAAATAAAGGGTGCAAATAAGTTGTCTTTCACCTTGGAGATTGGGTTTGGGTGCATATGTGCAAAGAGAAGTTTTTAGCTTATAGGAAATCCAAGTTACAATCAATAAGAGATAGGCCATTTTAGATCCTTGAGAGGATCAATGACAATGTTTATATAATTGATTTGTTAGGCAAATATGGTGTTAGTGCTATAATTCATGTTTCTAATCTTACTTTGTTTGATGTAGATGTTGATTCAAGATTGAATCATTTTGAAGAGAGAGGGGATGATGAGGAAACACACCATTGACCATTTAGAGGTGTCAAGTGGACCAATTAAAAGAAGCTTAAGGAAGCATTGAATGAGCTTGTTCATCATGTTTGGGTCAAGATGAACTTAGGGGATCAAGTGGTGCCAATGGAGCTTAAAGAGCAACATTTGATTCATCTAATTCAAGTGCAAGAAGGGCCCGATCCATGTGTAACATGGGCCTGGTGTGTTCGACCCTATGACAACCTTGTTTATGCAAGATTTTCTAATATAACAAGGATTAAAAGTCAACAATTATTCTTCTTTTTGTGCAAGGTAAAATCAACCAGATTAGATCCTTAATGGGAGAGGATTCTTAGCATTCAAAAAAAGTTTCCTAGTGTACTAAGGAAACTAAGGGGCAACATATTTGTTTTCTAAGTTAGGGAGGATTATTTAATGATACTTCTTATCTAGAAAGGAAACTAATAAAGTTAGCAACTAAAGAGAAATGAATCATTATTTTTGTCGAAGTAAAGTAAGGAAACCAAGCTCTACAAGGAAAAGCTAGAGGCGATAACAAATATTTCCAAGTAAGAATTGATTCTCGTAGTCTATTTAGAATTTCTAACGTCGACAACTGATCGTAGAGCTACAAGGAATGATTACTTGGCTAATAAGACTATTTAGGTTAGGAAATAAGATTATTTTATGTTATTTTCTTTGTTATTTGCAGCATCATGCTTTATACCTTTATTTTAATTTTTGTTTTCGTGTTTTAGGCTTGCATAATTAAGGGTTTAAGTGTAATTGTAACAAGTCCTTATAAAAGTCCACATCTTTGGTATTATAGGATTTAGCTTAGGTTATTGCACATAAAAACATCTTTGTGACCTACATATCAGTTTCATGTTTTTTTCTTAACAATAAGTTTAGATTGCTGCATCTATCTTTGTGAGTGTGTGAATGTGATTTTTCTTTTCTACTTTGGTTCTTTAACAAACTAAATCGACTTATCAAAGAATAATTGTCTTCGTCGCATCATCCTCTACTTCTCGATTATGAATTGCTATTCATTGGGTGGGGGTTTCATATTTCAATAGTTTTGGTAATTTGGTTCAAAGTAATCTTTGTGTCACACTTTCAAACTTGATTTCTTGACTTTCTAAGAGTTGTATCGTTTACATGTAGGTTACGTGACCAAGTGTTTACAGGTTTCATGGATTTAGTTTTTTTTTTAATTTCGACTTTAACCTTAGATTTGTTGGAAATAGAGCTTTGTATGTTTTTATTTTCTTTCTATGAATTTGTCCCAATCTAGTGAACCATGTCACATGTTTAAGTTAACCTCAGTTGACTCGAGTCATTTTGTTTTGCCACCTTATCCAATTAAATTTTTTTTTCACATTCAGTCAGTTGGAAATTGGGCTTCATAATTGTTAATTATTTTTTCTATAAGATTATCATGATTTTATAACCAAGGTAGCGAGTTTGGTAGGTTGATCCAGGTTGTCTTAATTCTTTTTTTTTTGTTCTTTTTTCATTAAATATTTTTTTAATTGGGTTTCATATTTTTTTTTATATGGAATTATCCTAATTTCATGACCTAGGTTGCGAGTTTAGTTGGTTGACCCGGGTTGATTCGATTTATTTTTAAATTCTTTTTTAATTGAATATTCTTTTTTCAATTTCACCCTCTAACAACTCAATCTTATTTTTTTTTATTTAGTTTTTTAAAAAAATTTATCTTTCAATGTTAGGTTAAGGAATTTTTTTTGTAATTTTTTTTGTAATTTTCTTTATTTGGAGTTATTCTAGTTTAATGGATTTAGTTTCTTTTTCCTCGATTTCAACCTTCAACATTGAATCTGTTAAAAATGGAGTTTCAAAATTTTTTTTATTTGCCTTTTGTGATTTAATATGTTAGTTCGAGTTGACTTGGGGTTTCTAAGTTATTTTTTTTATTTCATCATTCAACACCGAATTGATAAGGTTTGAGCTTTGTAATTTTTTATTTATTTGCTTTCTATAGAGTTATCCCGATCTAATAACTTAGATCATGAGTTTAATAGGTTAACCTAAATAAACCTCAAGTAGTTTCTTTTTCTTTTTAAATTTAATATTTTTTTAATTCCATCATTCAACATTAAATTGATTAAAAATTTACTTTTTATAATTTATTTTAATTTGTTTTTTTATAAGATTATCAGAGTTTCATGACTTGATTGCAAATTTAACAAATTAATCAATGTTGATTCAATGTCTTCTCTATATTTGAAAAAAAATATCATTCATTGTCTAGTTATTAATATTTAAAACAATGGAAACAAGGCTTGAACCTTTTTTTACATTAAAAAAAAATAATTCGATCACAGTGCAATGCGGTGATATTGGTGATCGAAAACGAAAGATGACTGAAAACTATCAGATGAATCCAGCTTACCATGAGTCCGTCTATTTGGTGAACTAGGCCTTCAACATGACATGTGCAATATTTCTCGATGATGACCCGAGATTTCGTAATATTTTTTCCATGCAGGATCCCAGCAGCCAGAAAATATCATGCATGGTCAAACATGTCAAAATAGAGAACCAAAGAAGTCTCAAATAGCATAGATAATGAGAGAGTAGATAATGAAATTGACCCTTTAAATCATAATGACTGCCAAAACATAATCAAAAAGAAAAGGAGCCGATTTGCAATTTGCAGCTAGAAACACAATTTGCTGCACATCCCTAAACTTGAGCCAATGCCTAGGGGACACCTTGAAACCAGTTTCAAAATGCCCACAGTTTGAGTTGGCAAAGATGACATAAACGAGAACTAGCTAGATATATACAAGACTTCAAATGTATACAACTGACAAAATAAATAGCTCTTGTTTTCTACCTACAATACTGGATTACCAGTGCACTTGCTACGCAACCAAATTAAGCGCTTCTCAACTTTGAGAGACAAGAAGATCTCCCTTGCACTAGGTTTCTTGAATAGATCCAGAGCAGCAAAGTAGACTTCTTCCTCAACTCGTTGAATCTCATCTAGTTGCTTAATACAGTCAGCTATACTGTATCTCGCATTAATTTGCCTTATAGCAGCTGTCCTCAGCTTTGATGCAGCTGCCATCTGAAATATACCCGCAGCAATAGCATCTTCAATGCCCTTGCGACCTCTTTTACGATTAGCAGTAGTAGCAGAAGTACCATAGGTAAGCGGTTGATATGTGTCTTGATCATCTGCTACATCATCTGCTTCATCAGATTCTGAAGAGGATGATTCCTCTTCCATAGTGTTCAAAGGAACCTTACTGCAAGCTGAAGGAATCCCTCCCTCTTGTCTATGCTTCCCATTGGTCATTGGTTCAGAGAATATCATGCAAAGTTGTTCGTACATAGGGCAGCCACTGCTTCTTATAGTCTCAGCATCAGGGCGTTCCTAATGTGTACATTTCACAGAGTGTTTAAGGCTGACATTCAAAGAACATAAATCAGCCTCCTGCCCCAGGTTTGGAGGAACTCCAACCCCAATAATATGCATCACAGGCTAGTACTGGAACTAGAAGTTGCATTATACATCATTTAATGGCATTATCAAGGAAGTAATCATTGGTACCAGTTTTAGCATAATTAAATAAAAAAGACATATAAATCCAATAAATATATATCTATTGTAGCCGCAAAGGACGGGTTCAAGGAGGCTTCCTCAATCTAAGGCAGGAGAGGTTTTCAATTGCAAAAAGCAACAACAGAAAGAACATACCTTTATGTATGCAGCCCATGCTTCATCATTGGCACTAATCATCCCTGTAGATTCATCCAAACTGAATTCACTTCGTTCAAGTAGTGAGCTTGCAATAGCATATTGC
The DNA here is from genome assembly GCF_951802175.1 of Populus nigra. NCBI lineage: Eukaryota > Viridiplantae > Streptophyta > Magnoliopsida > Malpighiales > Salicaceae > Populus > Populus nigra. Next base: position 8,588,437 of record NC_084865.1, on the reverse strand, counting down.
CTCCTCAAGACTGCATATTTGCTCTTCAACTGCTCCAAGTCCCATCTCAAACTTGTTTTCCGGTAGAATTCAGCACTCATATGCTTCCATGCTTTTTTGCTAAAAGAATTGCTAATTCTGTTCCCTCTTTGAACCTGATCAACCATCATGTCCAAAAATACCTTCGTGACACCATTTGTCCATCTAGCCCGTGGTTGTTGTTCTGGCTGCTGAGGTACTTGTCTCCTTGACCTCATAATTCGACTCACCATCTCCAATTCCATTAAAAAAATTTAACTTAAAAAAAAAAAAAAAACACCTCTGATCATGAAAGGCAACACTTTGCAAGGCTATACAGAAAACCCAGATCATACATGGAGCAATATTCAAGATTTTTCATAACACACCCTTTAAATGGCCATTGGAAGAGATATGATATCAAATGCCCATCAGCTTAAACATGAACGTAAGAGGTAAAAAAGTTGAATACTACTAACTACTTTTCCACTCTAAACACATGATTAACTTTTCAGCAAAGCAAGTACTGCCTTGTTTTTACTAGATCATGTTAACAAGTTATCAACAAAACAAATTACCGATGTTCAGTATTTTACTTCGAAAATATAAATGGACTACATAATCTCCATTATCAAGAAACAATTCCTATGCTTAGTGGTCTCCCCATGTCATCAACAGCGAGGAATTGATCGAAGAATGACAATATTTTAGTGAATATACTTGAAAAAGGATCACTAAGCTCAAATTTATTCTTAAGTCCCAAGAAATAACCAAAATCAAGTCTGCCAACTGATAACAGTATCCATCAGAAAGTAGAGAAGTAAAATTATCCAAATCAAGAACACTAGGACATGCATCGATCTCATAAACATGAATTTAAAAAATTCACCACTCAACATATCAAAACCAGGTAAAATTGAGCTCATTTTTATGAACCTTTGTTAAAAACACAGGAATAAAAAACACCCACCAAATTAAAAGAATTGAGAGATGTAATTTACCTTAAAAGAATGATCTATCTTTCAGCAAATTAGTTGGGAATTATGCAGAAACACATAGCGCTTCGAAATCTCCCAATTCTAAAACACGCTGCTTCGTTCTTGAAGATCTTTTAGACGAGACTGCTGTTAGGCTGGTTTATACTTCAGTGGGCTTTCCTTATTGAATGATTTGGGCTTTCTATCTGTTGGGGCCTACGGCCTAGGTCCGAGGCCGACGTGCATTACAGCAACGGCAGGACAAAAGGTTATACAATAGGGGTGTTCAAATTCGGTTCGGTTCGGTTTTGACCCGAAAAAAACACCCAAACCGAAAAAAATAATAATAAAAAAAGAGACCCGAAATCGAACCGGAACCGGCCCAAACCGGCCGGTTCCGGTCCGGTTCCGGTCCGGTTTTTTATCCAAAAAACCGGACAAACCTATAGGCTTATTTTGGGCTTTTTAATGGGCTTTGTAATGGGCTTCTAATAGATTTCTATTAGGCTTACAATTAATATTGATATTGTCTCATTTTCTTTGAAGATTCCAAATATATTTAATTTTTTTACCCCTAAATATTCATTTATATGAAATTATTAATGTCAATCTGTTCAATATACTTTTTTAACTTACTAATATTTTTCTACTTCTGAAAAGTTTAAATAAATAACACACACTCACAATCACACAACAATAAGTTTAAATCCAAATTACAAATCATTGCCTTCAAAGGGCTTAACAAAAAAACAACAAATAACATTACATTATCGTAAAACACTCCAAGCCACAAAAAATAAATCTTCATGTGCACATCGTCTCAATAAAAAAGCACTTCAAGAGCATTGCACTTTGATTTCTGAAATTCATAATCTAGAATTATAACATGATAAATTAAATCAGAAGATATAAAAATAAAAAAAGATATTTATACCATATGCATCACAATTTGTGAACTAATTATCATCCGTTGCTAAATGCAACTTTCCATCAAATTCTACAAAATAAAATATTAAACATGTTAGAATAAAAATGTGTTAATTAATAAATCATAAAATAAAAGATGTAAGTTTTTAAGAAACATTACCTGATTCAAGGTTTTCGTAGGTTTCAAAATCATTCATCAAGGTTGTATTATCAACTGGAATTGGACCATGATGCAACCAATTTTGACAACAAATAAGTGCTTGAACTGTTGCTGGAGATAGAGAACTTCGAAATTGGTCGAGTATACGACCACCTGTGCTAAAGGCTGATTCGGAAGCCACTGTGGATATAGGAATAGCCAGAACATGTTGTGCAACTTTCGAAAGTATCTTATATTTTGAAGCATTAATCTTCCACCAACCCAAAATATCTAATTTATCATCATTAGGATCCTCACAACCATCAACCAAATACCTCTCAACCTCATTTCTATTTTCCACACTATCTTCCTCTAGCAAGTGCCTTTTGAACCGAGCTAAAGTGTTAACATCTATCTCCATGTCATCAATAGCATCATTAACATCTTGTTTATGCCTATTATCATCCACCACTTCATCGGCTTTCAAATAAAACTCATACAAGCTCACCAAATGATCTCTCACTTTTTTTGTTAGCAATTGTGCTTTGTCATGATCATACAACTCACCAAAACAAAATTTCACATATTTCAATTTAAGACGTGGATCCAAAACATTAGCCACATACAATAAAAAATTCTGATTTGCTCCATAACCCCAATACTTCTCAAACTTACTCATCATGTTCATCGCCATTCCACTCAAAAGATTATCTCTACTTTTACACAATTGCAACAAGTTTGTATGCATGTAAATCAATTCATTGAAGAAAGAATTTGATGTAACATGCAATGAGCTAGAAAATTTCAATGTAACCATGTAAAAGATCTTTAAAAACTTCAGCAAAGTTCTAGCATTTTCCCAATCCTCCAAACTAGGTGGCCCTATGTTTTTTTTATTCCCCTTTGAATCAACCTCCAAAAAGTAACTCACATACCTAGGTTCATTTTGACCTAACCTCACAAACACCTTTTCAAACTTTTCAGCAGCTTCTAACATAAGATAAGTTGAATTCCATCGAGTTGCAACATCCAAACACAATGATTTCTTACACTCTATATGCAACTTTTCTGCACACTTCTTAAATGCAAGTAGCCTAGAGGGTGAAGATCTCACAAACCTAATTGCATTTCGAATCTTAACAACCGAAACATTCATCTCTTTCAAACCATCACATACAATTAGGTTTACAATGTGTGCACAACGTCTAACATGCAAATGTTCATTTGACAATATATTAGTTGGCCAATCTTTCATCACATTCTTTAAATATGAAAGAGTAACACTATTAGAGCTTGCATTGTCTACTGTAACAGTTAAAAGTTTATCAATCCCCCAATCTAACAAACAATTCTCAATAACTTGACCAATTGTCTCACCCATATGATTGGAAACTTGACAAAAATTCAGAATTCTTTTATGCAAATTCCATTCATTATCAATCCAATGAGCCGTTAAGGACATATAGTTAATGTTTTGGATTGATGTCCATGTATCTGTTGTTAAGCATAATCGTTGACCCTTAAGAGCTCTCTTTAATCTTTCCTTCTCTTCAACATAAAGTTTCAAACAATCTCTCATAACAGTGAAACGAGAAGGAGCGTCAAATCTAGGCTGCAAGGTCCTAGAAAATAATCTAAGTCCCTTACCCTCCACAAAATTAAAAGGCAACTCATCAATTATAACCATTTTTACTAGTGCCTTTCTGCATTCATCATAATCATAACCTATTGCCTTAAGAGTTCCCACACTTCGATCTCCTAATTCACCCCCTACTTTATTAGGTTCTAATACCAAATTTTTTTGCTTCTTATCAACCACAAAAGGAAACTTTTTGCATACTTTCAAATGACTCCACATATTACTTGTCCCATTAATAATAGTATGACATGCATAATCCTTTCCACAATAATTACATTAAGCTCTAGGGGTTGTAGGATCACCATCAAGTTTTGTAAAATGATCCCAAATTTGTGACCTTTTTTTATCATCAACATTTCTTTTCCTAGATACAGGGACTTGAAGTTGTTTACCTTTACTATCCGTGGTGGATCCTGCAGTAGTTGATGTTGGGTTAGTGTTTGAAGCTGGGGCATTGGTTGATGTTGGGGTAGTGCCAGTGGATGAAGCATTTTGATTTTGAAGGTTTTCCATCTGTAAATTACCAAATGCAAACATGTTCATTATCACTTGCACAATTCTTTTCAGCACTTAATAAACACAGATTAAAATCAGTTTAAAAATTAAAATGAAACAAATATTACAGAAGTTAAGTAATATGTCAAAACAAGCTTAGAAAATGTGTCAAAACAAGCTTAGAAAATCTATCAATGGAGGAAAAATAATTACAGAAGTAACAGAACAATGAATACAAGAATAACATGATTTTAATGACTACAAAATGCCAATCAAGATCATCCAAAACAGAATAATGAATACATTGTACAGAATGACAGGGGTTTCAAACTAAGAAACAAGTTCAACCCATATAGGAAAAAAAAATTCGTTATCCAGTGGTTTCAAACTAAACCAAAATTCATCACCCAACAAAATTGATTAAAAATAACAATCCAATATCTTCCTAGCAGGGAATGAGCACAAAAAGTCTGAACCAAAATCATTACTGCAATTAATAAGTTAATGTTGAGCCTTTAATTAAACTAGGAGAATTTAAATGATTTTATATGACTAATTGAATTCTGTAATCTGTTAATTAGGAAAGCCGAATTAAGAAAATTTACTTCAGATTAACTTTGTTTTAGGAAATTAATCATGGAGGGGGAGAAAAGCAAAAGGAGGAAAATCAAATACTAAGTACTTTCTGCTAATTACTGTGATATTTTACTAATTAATTCTACTAATTTATCTATCCCAGCTAGTGTTGTACATCATGGTTAAACAAAAATGATCATGGATAAGTAGAGTACTGCTAGCTATGGAGTTCAGTAGGGAAGAAATCATAGGCAAACACAGTTAACAGTCAACAAATCATGGATAGAAAGAGGGGAGTCTCTATTCTACTGTGTTAATTACTATTTTCTCTTAAAGGGTCCAGCTACATATTACCGCCAGCCATCACCTAGTTTACAGTGGACCAGTTACCTGAGTTTTGCAAAAATATTGATGAAGAATTGACACTGGGCTCAAACATATTATCTAGCATATTTAGATAAAGAAAACCAAAGCCACAAGAGTACGGTACTATAAACTATAAAGCAGTGTAATCTTAAAAGTTCATGCAATTAAAACTCACCGGTTTTGAGAGGCTTGGTCTGATGGAAACACTGAGTCACCGACTGTGTTGATCCAGTGGAGACTGAGGAAGAAACGTGTAAAAAATAAGTTTAACTGTATTTAAAATAACAATAACCTTAACTGAATTAATTAATTAGAAAGGAGAAAAAAAATTAAAACTTACTGGTTTTGAGAGGTTGAGGAACCGTCGATCTGATGGAAACACAGACTATTTTGGTCCAGTTGAGACTGAGGAAACGTCGATCGTCGATCTGTGTTTATGTTTTCTACGTTTCTTAGTCTAAGGAGAGTGGACAGTGGAGAGGGAGAGGCGAAGAGGCGAGAGTGGACGGGTTGTGGGTGCTCTGGTACGGGGACGGCCTTAGCGAAGGCCGGAGAGGGTGGGGGGCGAGGGGGTGGGACGGTGGGGGGCGAGGGGGTGGGACGGCGAGGGGCGAGGGGGTCGTGAGAGGAGAGATTGAAATGTTTAGGTTTAGGGATTGCAATGCGCACAGTGGAGTGGAGAGTAAACTGGACGGCGCGGCTCGATAAAATTTTCTATTTATACTAGGGACCGAAATTTTTGAACTGGTCCGGTCCGGTCCGGTTAACCCGGTTTTTGCACTACAAAACCGAAAACCGAACCGAACCGGGGTTTTTTCTACATAATCTAATCGGTTTAATCGGTTTTACTTTTCGGTTCGGTTTTTTCGGTTAATTTATTATCGGTTTACTCGGTTTTCCGGTTTTTTTGAACACCCCTATTATACAATTTAGAATTTGTACTCCATTATTGGCATCTGTTGGGCACGTGTGGGTCAGATTTTTTTATTTTTAATGTAAAAAAATTGTTCAAGCATGGATATGTGCTTTATAATAAAAAAAAATTAATTATAAACTCAAAATATAATACATATTGAATGATATATTTTTAAAATATTAATATGGCGAGACATATTTGATGATATTTTATTTTTAAATATCGAGATTATGATATGTTAGATCAATATGGGTTAACCTATCAAATCTACGAACCAAGTCATGAGAGCATGATAATCCTATAAAAAGCAAATCAAAATAAACTATGAAGGTTAATTCCTAATCAACCCAATGTTAAAAGAAAAAAATAAGAAAAATATACTCAATTAAAAAAAAACTATCCAAGTTTACCTACCAACCTTGTAACCCAGGTCATGAGATCGGGATAACCTCATAGAAAAAAATATAAAGCCCAATTTCCAACCAACTCAAGGTTGAATGATGAAATCGAAAAAAATTAACAAAAAGAAAAAAAAAACTCAAGCTAACCTATAAAATATATGACTTAAGTCATTAGACTGAGATGACTTCATAAAAAAAAAAAAAATATGAAGCTCTATTTCCAACAGATCCAATGTTGAAGGTCAAAATCAAGAGAAAAATAATTAAATCTATGAGACCTAGATAATTCTACTTAAACAAAAAAAAATTATAAAATTCAATTTCCAAACAACCTAATATTAAAAGATAAAATTGAAAAAAAAAATTGATGAGGATCAGCTCAACACCAAGCTTAATCATGTCAAAGTTCCATTAGAGGTGTCAAGTGTGTCAATTACAAGAGTTAGGGTAAAGAAGCTTAAAAAGGTATTGAAAGGGTTTGTTTAGAATATATGGAACAAGATGGACCAAAGGAGCTTGGGATGCCTAGGGAGCATGAAGGACAACCTCTAATTCATCTAATTCAAGTCCAAGAAGAGCTGTGGATCAAAGAGTTGCCAAATCTGATTTCCAAAGTTAGGAAGGATTAATTAATGATTTTACTAGTCTAAGAAGGAAACTAAATTGGCAGGTATAAAAGAGAGAGATTTTCTTCATTAATTGTTCATCCAAAATAAGGAAACCAATCACAAAAAGGCAAGAAGACTACATAATTAATTTCACATTTAGATCAGATTTCCTACTCTATTTGAGACTTCTTAAGGATGGAAAATTTAATTCTAGCATATCTAGGATATTAATTTTAGATTTTTATTAATTTTATTATTTTCTTCTTAGTCTTTGGTTTCTTATTAGTTATTTGAATCAATTGTATGTGGGCCTCGTATAAGTCCACATAAAAAGGTCCATTAGGGCTATTTCTGTTACTATCCAAAATATATCAGTAGCATAAAAAAATGAAAAAATATAAGAGAAAAGGTCGTTCAAAAAGACACTTATTTGATTCTGCTGTAGAAAACTAAACAAGAGGAAATTAGATCAATCAACTTGGAAATAGCTCAAATTTAATACTTTGATTATTGGGGTCCTAATCACTCTACATATTAATTTTGGGATCAATTAAATGTTGTTTTCTTAAGTTTTTAATCTCAGGTCTGATTCATAACGTTTTTGTGTCAGCATATCAAACCTTATTGTAAATTGTTCAAATTTAATATTCTATCTATTTGGGTTGAAATAGCACTATATCTCAAATATTAACTCAATTGGACATAATTTACCTTAGGTTTCAGATTCAGACTTAAATTGTCGTAAACGGGTTTGTTTTTACGTCAACTTTTGAAACTCGTTTTGTTTTTGTTGTTTTTGTTTTTTGCTGTATATTTACAATATATCTAAAATATTCAGGTTTTGTTCCATCATATTGCATACTTCGTTCATATTTTTATTTGAGTCTTCAGTTTTGTTCATATTTCGGATAGATTTGCTTGCTACTCGCGAGACTATCATCGCAGTTTTATTTTTTTATGTTTTTATTACTTCTTAAGTCTAATTTGGATTGTGCCACTGAGTTGGTTCTATTTGGTGTTGGTTTCAATTCCGTAAGAGCTGAAAAAAGGTGAGACGAGGGGAAAAGCCTAATTTTGAGTGAAACACGAGCGACGTGAGGATAGTTTTATAATACTAACCAATTTTTATAGGTACTATCATGTCAGATCAACACAACACACCACCCGCTCCTGAGGGTGAACTTAATTTCCAAATTCAAGCTATAACAAAGATAATAAAGAGGATGAATTTTGTGATAGGGAACGTGTGTGACAAACTTGAGAGGGTGGAGAAATGTGGTGACGAGGTTGGTACAAGTACCCAAGACATGAGAAAGGTTGGGGCTGATCCAAAATTAAACAATGATAGTAAGGCCAAAAGACCAAGATGTGCTGATTATGAGGATTTTGAGGAGAACATTGATGATATTGGTGTAGTTTTGAGGATGAGACCATAGGCCATAGAGAAGGTTTTTGGTAGCCTAGAAATTAGAGGGATTTTAGGAATAGAACCGAGGGCTAATTCGGCCAAAGGGGAATTTTTTGTAACTTTAGGGGACATGATGATGATTTAGATGATATCAAACTAAAAACACCTACTTTTCAAGGTAAAAATGATCCCAAGATGTATTTGAAGTGGGAGAAAAAGGTGGATTGGATACTTGATTGCCATAACTATTCGGAGGCAAAGAGGATGAAAATGGTAGTCAATAATTCAAGGATTACGCACTGATTTGGTGGGATTAGAATGTGATTAATAGGAAAGGGAGTAGACAAAAGGCCAATAACATCATGAGAGGAGATGAAAGTGTTGACGAGGAGGTGATTTGTAACTAACAACTATTATAGAGATTTGTATATGAAATTCCATGGTTTGAATCAGGGTTCGAAGTCTGTGAATGAGTATTTCAAGGAGATGGAGATCGCAATGATTGAGGCCAATGTGATTGAGGATGGAGAAGCTACTATGGCTAGATTTCTTAATGGGTTAAATTAGGGACATTGTGAATGTTGTAGAATTACAATATTATGTGAAATTAAAGAACATTGTGGGCCATATGACAATGAAGCTGGAGAGGCAAATAAAATGAAGGTGGCCTCGATTTCATTGGTTAGGAATTGCCTTGATCAATTTCGGGTTGCTTCAGGTTTATCCCCAAATCTCGATAAGAGTACTATGTTCTTGTGTGGTGTTGAGCCTAATACTAAACTACAACTTCTTAGTGCTCTCGGTTATAGGGAAGGAAAATTGTCAGTTAAGTATCTTGGTGTTCCTCTTATTACTATAAAGTTATCTTCTTATGATTGTTTAATTCTTGTGGACCGAATCATGGCTAAGCTAGGAGTTGGTTGAACCACTATCTTTCTTATGCAGGTAGACTTCAACTTCTCAACTACATCCTCTTCTTTATTCAGGTGTATTGGTCTTATGGATCAAAGGGTTGCCATATCTGATTTTCTAAGCTAGGAATGATTAATTAATGATTCTCCTAGTTTAGGAAGAAAACTAAATTAGTAGATACAGAGGAGGAAGATTTTCTTCATTAATTGTCCATGCAAAATAAAGAAACTAAGCACAACAAAGCAAGAAGACTTCAAAATTAATTCCACATTCAGATCAGATTTCTTAGTCTATTTGGGACTTCTTAGAGGTAGCAAATCTGATTCTAGCATATCTAGGGTATTAATTTTATTATTTTCTTCTTAATCTTTGGTTTATCATTACTTATTTGGGTCAATTATAAGGGGGCCTCATATAAGTCCACATGAGGGGGGGTGCATTAGGGTTTATTTCAGTCTAGAGTCACTATAAATAAAGTCATAACCAAATGTGTGAGGGGCAATGAAATTAAGATTAATAAAAACTTCTTTGTTGCACCTTGTTGTGTGAGTTGGTGAGATATTTTCCCTTCATTAGTTCTTTAAAGAACTGAAAACAACTTATCAAAAAACAACTGACATAGTGAGTCATCCTTATACTTCTCGTTCTCAAATCGATATATACATACATATATATATATATACATATATATATATATATACATACATATATATATATATATATTAGGTGGGGCTTTTCGTTTCCAATAGTGTTGGTGCCTAAATACGAATTATCTTTGTGTCACACTCCTATCAAACCTGATTTACTTGACTTTCCAGGAATTGATGTCTTTGCGTGTGGGTTGCTTGACCATATGTTCAATACATTCACAGAAAAAACCTAAATAAAAAAAAATGATTGATTTGTTAAAGGGTGAAATTAGAAAAAAATATTCAATTAAAAAATAACCTCAAAAATAAATAGAGTCAACAAGCCAAACGCACGACTCGGGTCATGAGCTCAAGATAACTCCATGAAAAGCAAATAAAAGATATCACGAAGCCCAATAAAAAATATTCAATTAAAAATGGACCCAAGAAAAATAAACATAGTTAATAAAGTTCAACTTGCCAAACTCATGAATCAGGTGATGAGATTAGAATAATCTTATAGAAAGCAAATAAAAAAAATATAAAACTCAATTTCCAACTAACTCAATGTTAAAGAGTGAAATAAAAAAAAATTAATTACATAAAATAGCCCAAAGAAAACACTCGAATCAACTTAGGTCATGAGATCAAGATAAATTCATAAAAAGCAAATCAAAATAATTATGAAATCCATTTCTAACAGTTCTACTATTGAAGTTAGAAATTGAGAAAAAAGATTAAATTCATAAGACTAATACATAATCCAATAAAAAAAATACAAAGCATAATTTCCAAAACAATCTAATATTAAAGGATGAATTTGAAAAAAAAAATAGATTGTTGAAAGGTTAAATTAAAAAAAAAATATTAAACAAAAAAAGCAAAAAAACACAAAATAATATTACAATAAATAGTGTTTTATGGATATGGCAATGATGATTTAGTCACATCCTGTAGTGTTTTATTGATTAAATTATTACTAGCTAACTTTCTCATATGAAAGAGCTTCTTTGGAAAAAGAGATGCTACTGGGATAAGATTAAAAGTTGATTTTAAAAATATAAATAAGCATTGTTAACATGTTTTTTGCATCGTATTAAAATTCAATTGTGAATTAAAAAATTGATACTTGAGTTTAATAAAATAAATAAAAAATCACATGAGCTATTTTTTTAACAAAAACATTTTTTTTTCAGAAACATTGTTTTTTCAAATAAAAAACTTGAATAAAAATAAAATTATTGAGGCCCAATCTAGTTTTTTTGACAAGACGAGGACACCTAAATGAAACTTCTCTCACCAAATAGGACCCAATGACACCAATATCGTATATTTTGGTTGTTGGAAAATGGATAACTGAAAACTTTATCTCTACTCCACCATTTCATATGTGACTATTTGTCTCTTCTCTCAAATACAAGGACTATAACATGAGTAGATTAAAGTTTTGGACCAAAAACCAAAAGTTTCAAACTAAAAAGACAAAAAAAAACATAAAAGCTAAAATATGTAAAATTGAATTTAATTTCGCACAATCAAGCATTAATCCAATATCATGATTTTTTTGACACTGTGATAACCCAATAGAAGACAGATTGAGACAAATTATTAAGCCCAAATTATAGCCAACACAACATGCATGGAAAAGAATAATCATTGAGAAAATGTGTTTTTTGTCTTGACAAAGAAAAAAACCTGATGTATCAAGATATAACTGACCTTATGGCATCAATTTACGAATTTCAATACCCTTGGTTCTTAGTTACAGGTTAACTCCGAATCAAGATTCCCAAACCTAATTTTCAACTTTCTTGGAGAAGTATCACCTTCATTGAGGGTTATTAGGGTTGTTTAACCATGTAATTAAGAGGTCCGCATCAATACCTTAAGTACAATCTGATCCCATTTTAAGGCAGTTGAAATTCACAACAAGGAAATCATTAAATAGTCCTAAGATAATTAACCTTAATGGACCCATATTGGGTAGCAAATCATTGGGCTTTTAGCTAACACGGGCCTAATGCCTAAAACAAACCTAAAACACTTAATTTGGGCCATAACGTCAAGTAAACTTAAAAACCTAAACTAAAATATTATGGTTCAAATAATACTTAAAACCACATAAAAACTTAGTAAAATATTTAGAAGAATACAAGAAAACAATTAGCTCCTAAAACCATCCCTAACTTAATTTAATTTTCTTGTGTAGTCGGGTTTGGCATCCGTAGGAACAATGTGTGTCTGCCAACCATTTTAGACCTCTTTCCATACTTGGAATATGCTACCTTGAATGCTTAAACTTTTCCCTTATTTGGTTGAATTAATTCTCTCAAAAATAAGGAAGAGAGTTGATGAATTCTTTCCTTTCAAAAGCTTTCCACAATCTTCCTTTAAAAAAGTAAGGAAATCCTGCAAGAGAAAAGAAACAAAACAACAAGGGAAGTTCTCGAAATATGGTCACCTGTTGTTCTTTTTGTAAGGAAAGGAATCCTTAATGGACAAATAAATAAGGGAATTTACTCTCACATGTTGTCGCCCTTTGGATTCTATATTAGATATGGAATCCTTGTCCAATATGAAGACACTATAATCCTTCTCTAATTCAGCATGCTATCATGAACCCGAACTTAGCTAAGATTTTTGACAAATCCTTGTAGGAAAAGGACCTCAACACCCAAATTAATCCTAGCCATTTTTGGGCCCCGTGTAGCCTAAACGCATGCACATCCATAAGGCTCAAATCAGATCTGACCGAAACCAATTCCTTCATAATTAGGTCAAACCCATCAACACTAAAAAACTCAATCTTGGCTGAATGGTTTTCCCCTCAAACCCAGGCTCTCAACTGAATCCCAATGATGTTAACCCAAGGTCGAATTGTATCAATTGTGCCAAAGGAGCTATAAACGTGCGATGAGGATAGTTGATCCTTGTAGATGAGGTGTTTCTCAATCCATTAGTAGTGGTATGAGCCTCTGAGGTGGTCGGAGATTCCATGTTTATTTGCTGAAGATGCAACCCAATCAGCCTTTTCCGTTAAAGAAGATGACAAACAAGGACTTAGACAACATGTCACTCATTTTCTTCATTAGATATTTATGACATGTCATTCAGATTAAACCCTGAAAATTAAAGTTTTCTAATGGGATCTTGCAAACTTCAAATTGGTCTATGTTGTTTCAATTATGGCATATACACTTTCAATTGACCTTGAAACTTTTTAAATTTTGCAATTTCACCTTTAATTTCATCCAATTAAGCTTGTAAAAATTAAATATGGTCCTCTAAAATTCTAATATTATCAATGAAGCTCAAATTAAGCTTCCAAACTTATTTTTTCACCAATTAAGTCCTTGTACTTAATTAATTATTTTAATTTTAGCTTAAATTAATTTATAAATTTAATTAAACCTTTAACACCTATGATTAAATCAAATCAGTTTATTAAAAATCTAATTAAGTCCTTAGACTTAATTTTTATGCAAAGTTATCCAATTTTTTTAAGTTAACCTTGAATTTGCACTGCCTTTCATATTTAGGTCCTTCAATGGTGCAATTGAGTCTTTAAAAAAAGTCAAAATCCAATTTGATCCATCCATCACTCATTTATGTATGTAGATCATTTTTCAACCTGTTCTTGCCAACCAAATAGCTTGTCTTCTTGCATTTTGTTTTTATTTTTTTAACCTTTTTTCTTTCTTTTTTATTTGAAAAAGATAGTTGTGCGGGAATCCAAAATTGACTTATGACAGTTGCCCCTTATTTATAATACTTAGGATAAAAAGTCTCGTAAGAGACTTTAGAAAGTAACCTTGTAAAGAAGAAAAGATAAAAAGATGTCAGGATAAAAAGCTTCAATGGGGATATGCGGAATTACCTAAACAAAAGTGGTTAATCCTTCTCAAAATGATGAGATATTCAAAGATATCTCCAAGCATGATAAATTTAACAAAATTTGTCAGAAATAAGGGCTTAAAAAGTGCATATGAAAGGTGATAGTGCCGCAAGTGCTATTCAAATGAGATAACGGCTAAAAAATGCACTATCTGAAAGGTGAGGACTTAAAGAAGCATTAAAAAACTAATAGTATCAAAAGCACTATTCAAAGAAAATAAGAGCTAAAAAGTGCATTATCTGAAAGACAAGGGCACAAAACTCAAAAATTGATAGTGTCAAAAGCATTATTCAAAGAAAATAGGGGCTAAAAAGCACATTATCTGGAAGGCAAGGGCTCAAAGGTGCACTTAGAAACTAATAGTGTTAAAAGCATTATTCAAATGAGATACGAGCTAAAAATCACACTATCTGAAAGGCGAGGGCTTAAAGGCCCACTCAGAAGAAAATAATGTCAGAAGCACTATGTCAAATAGATAGTGCTCAAAGGCGAGGACTCAAATACACACTTAAAATGTGATAATTTCAAATATGTTATCTAAAAGTGAGTGGCTTAAAAGTGCACTTGAAAGTTGAAAAAATCAAAGATGATGTTTAAAGGCGGGTGTCTTAAAAGCACACTTGATAGATGATAAAATCAAAGATGTTGTCTAAAAGCAAGTGACTTAAAAGCACACTTGAAAAGGTATGGATCAAAGTTGGGTTCACATAATATCTCATATTTTGAAAATTTGACATCTTTAGCCTTTGTATCAACAAGAATTGAACCTCTAATGGATTTCCTTTGCTAAAAAAAGAATTGGAATCCGTCAAAGATTTTTTCCTTAGACTTCATGCAATGATCAAAATGTAATGCTTTGAGGTTAATATGCATGAGTTATTACGTGAGAAACACAAATCCCTTTTCTTCATAGACTCTATCTCTCATAGTTTCAATCTTTGCGGCATGTTTTCATGACTTCTCTGCTTTGGTCTTGATGCGAACCTCGTGATCACGTGGTCATGCAACCCACACGTAAAGACACCATTTCCCGGAAAGCCAAGTAAATCAAGTTTGATAAGAGTGTGACACAAAGATAACTTGTACTTAGGCACCAACACTACTGGAAACAGAAACCCCCACCAAACGAACATTGATTCGCGAACGAAAAGTATAAGGATGACGCCATGAAGCCAGCTGTTCTTTGATTCCCAAAAATACAGTCTCTATTGACTAGTATTGTGGTGCCTTTTCGAACTCCAAGTGACCTAAAATTTTAACCTATGGTAAGAAAACATATCAGGAGACTCCACATACAATTTCAACTCGATCCAACTGTCAGATTGAGAATTATGACTGTTGTTGTAAAACTGGACAATTGCATTTTTTACGTTAGAATCTGAATCTAATTGTTTTTTCATTGCCCGGATCGTATCATTCCCTTTTCTCTTTAAGATGATTCATTCTCATATCACCAACAGGTTTGATGAACAATTCCTTAGCCTCTTGTTTCAGTCGTTGGAGTTCTTTTCTTGCACACAATTGCCTGTAACAACATTGTATAAATATAGTAGCCGATAATAATTTCAAATAAACACATCTTGCCATCCACTTGCATGTATATTTTTGAATGACAACCACTGATGACCTCTTCCATTTTTTATCCCTTTGGCGCTTAACTGAAACTCTCTATTCTTCATGTTCTTTATTTGTTTTTTTATAAACCTTTGCAAGTCGTTCAGCCTCACGCTCTTATCTAACATCATAAAAGCATTATAAGTATAAATATTTGAAACTCAAAACCTCAGTTTCTCCACCTTACTCATAGTGAATCTCCTCCAATCAACCTCACTAATCTTTTGCCTCATTGAATCTATATCATCTTCCATCTTCTTTGCCTCCCAATAGTTATCATCATGTCCTCCAACACTACGTAAAGTTCTCCTTTAGCCGAATTGACCCCTAGTTTTATACCCAAAATCCCTTTGGTTTCTAGGCTGCCGAAAACCTTCCTGATAGCCTACGACCTCATCCCCAAAACCACCATCACCAGTATCATCAATGTCCTCCTCAAAATCCTCATAATCAACCCACCTTGGCATTTCGGCCCTACTGCCACTGTTACCTTGCTGTTCAGCCCCAACCTTCCTCACGTCTTGGGTATTTGTACCAGCCTTGTTACCAAGTTTATCTGTCACACACGTTCCCCATCACAAAATTCATCCTTTCCATCATCTGCATAATGGCTTGCATTTGGAACTTAAGTTCTACATCGGGAGGGGGTGGTGTGTTGTTTCGATCTGACATGATAGTACCTATAAAAATTGGTTAGTGGTAAAAAAAATCCTCACATCGCATATGTTTCGCTCAAATACTCTAATATCCTCACAACCTCACACTTCTCGTCTTACCTTCTTACGGTTCTTGAAGAATTGAAACCAACACCAAATAGAACCAACTTAGTAACATAATCCAAATATGTATATATGACTCAAAAACAATTAAAAAAACTAGAAAACAAGCAAAATAAAACAGCGATGATAGTCTCGCGAGTAGTAAGCGAATCTATCCAAAATATGAACGAAACTAAAGACTCGAATAAAAAGAAAAATGAAATATGCAAAATTATGAAAAAACACCCAAATATGCTAGATATGTTGAAAACTATAATGCAAGAAATGAAAACAATAAAAAGAATGCGAATTTCAAAAGTTGACACAAAACAGACCCGTTTACGACAAGTTATGTCCGAATTTGGAATCTAAAGTAAATGATATCTAATTGAGCTAAAATTTCAGATAAAGTGCGATATCAACCCAAATAGACAGATTGTAAGCTTTGAGCAATTTAAGATAAGGTTTGATATGTTGACGCAAAAACATTATGAATTAGACTTAATTAGACCTGAAATTAAAAACCAAAGCAAACGATAGCCATTTGACTCCAGAATTAATATTTGGTGCAATTTGGACCCCATTAATCAGAGTATCAAATTTGAACTAATTTCGAGTTGACTAGATTGAATTTTCCCTTGTCTAGTTTTGTATGGCAGAAACCAATAAACGTCTTTTTGAACAATTTTTTTCTTTGTTTTTCTCTTTTCTCTTTTCTCTTTGTTTTTTGATAGTACTGATGTATTTGAACAGTAACAAAATGAAATAACAAATTTTTTTTATATGCCGTAAATTCAAGGAGAAGAAGAAATTTGATACTAAAGAATTTTTGCGAAATCATTAAGAAACAAAAATTTTAGAAGGATATAACCTGATTAATGGAGCCAGGCTCTGATACCAAATGATGCGAACCTCGTGATCACGTGGTCACACAATCCACACAAAAAGACATTAATTTCCGGAAAGCCAAGTAAATTAGGTTTGATAGAAGTGTGACACAAAGACAACGTGTACCTAGGCACCAACACTATTAGAAACGGAAACCCCTACCCAACGAATATTGATTAGCGAACGAGAAGTATAAGGATGACGCCACGAAGACAGTTATTCTTCGATAAGTCATTTTTCAGTTTTTTAGAGAACCATGGAATGGAGGTTATCTCACCAACACACATATAAAATGCGGCAAATAAGAAGTTTTATTAATTTGAATTGTCTAACTTACATGTCTGGTTATGCCTTTATTTATACTTACTCTATACTTAAATAAACCGTAATGGACCCCTCTTAGGTGGACTTATATGAGACCCACTTACAATTGACCCAAATAAGTAATAATAACCTAAAGACTAAGAAAAAAATAATAAAAATCTGAAAATTACTATCCTAAATATGCTACAATCATATTTTTCACCCTTAAGAAGTTCCAAATAGATTACAAAATCTGATTTAAAGGTAGAATTAATTCTAAAGTCTTCTTTCCTTGTTGTAGCTTGGATGAATAAGGAATCCTTGTAAGAAAATGATTCTGAAACATTTATGAATCCTCACTACACTTGGAAACTATGATGCAACCCATTAAAGATCTTTGTAGAACTAGGAAATTCCCAAAACAAGTTGCCACATCTTTTTAGGCGAATAATCCTAGACATGTAGGAAGTCCAAAAGTCAAAAGGAAGTAAATAATAAAATTCATATAACCTATGTTAACCAGTATTGTGGTACCTTACCAAACTCTGAATAACCTGAAAGTTTTAACCGAAGGTAAGAAAACATGTCAAGAGACTCCATGTACAATTTCAGTCTGATCCAATTATCGGATTGAGAATTATGACTGTTATAAAATTAAACAGTTATATATTTTATGTCATAATTCGAATCTGATTGTTTTTTCATTGTCCGGATCGTATCAAGTCTACTCAAGCTTCAACTTGTAGATTTGATATATAGGAAAGGTATTCTCATTTGATGAGCTCTGAGGATCTTTATTTATCCCATTATCTGAACACCTTTGTTTCATTGATTGTGACCTTTCAAGGCTCTCCTACTTATCATTGTAATCATATGAGTAGCACTATTATGGTGTCATAACCACCACCCAATATTCACCATAACTTCTCTATGATAGCTTTCCTAGTTATATCTTGAGTTCTCAAAAGACGTTAGAGGATTTAAATAACTTACTATTTTTTATCTTCTTAGAAAAAGAGTTATATAGCTACTCCTGTCGGGTTTCTTGAATTGACCCTAGCCTTATCATACTCCCAATTACTTTATCTTGCTTTGTTTGCTTGGTTTTCTCAAGGATAATATTATACAGAAGATGTTTGATTCCTGCAAAAATCAAATCATAGATTTTATCTTTGAAATTTAAAATCTATTACTAATTGCAAAAACCATTTTGATACAAGTTTAAAACAAATTTGTTTCAAAAAATTCAAGCAACTTCCATAGAAAGGGTTTCATGAATGTTGGATTTTAGATTTTGGTGCAGGTTTTTTCGTTAGTAAAAATTTGAGGTGACTTTTTGTTTTCAAGATTTTTTTGTTAAAGAGCTCGAGTTTCAACTCTAGAGTTTCAGAGAAAAGAAAAATCTTTGAGGTATTCATTTTACTTTTATGAATAATAAAGCATAACCATAATCTTTTTTGAAGATCTCATTTAGCATAGGAGAGCTTTGCTTACCAACCTAGATTGCTTGCTTTCGATTAGAAACGACTTTATCAATCACACTATATAGGCTTTGACTCTTAGCTATGAAAGAAAAGGATATTTATGGGCTTAAAAGGTGTTTAAGGGCTCTCGGGATTAAGGATCACTAGCGCTCATTCTCAAGCCTTTTATTGAACTTTTTTTTTTTGTTGTAAAAACGATGTTTTTTAAGACTATAAGATCATGCAAAAGGCTATTCGAAGTTTTTCAGAGTTTATAAAGAGGAAAATACATATAAGAATTCATAGCCAAGCTTTTGATCTTTATTGATTTATCGATACAATTTAAGTAAATCATCCGTTTTGGTCAAAATCAAGGCTCCTATGCAAAAGACATTCTTCACCATATATGGTCTTTTATAGTTTGGCACCTATTTGCTCCGGTCTTCTCCTAGGGTTGGCAAGATCTTTTTAAATAAAGTCTCCTTAATTGAATACACTTGGTTTGACCCTCTTGTTATACGCCTTAGCTATTATGCTCTGGTATAGCTGGTGGTGACAAATTGTTGCCAGTCTTTTCTCACTAATTAGACCCTCTCAATGATAGATGATTTCTCTTGTTTTGATGTAGTGGGTATATCCTCTTAGCATTTCCTTTGGGTATGCCCCAATTTCTTTGTGTTTGTTTCTCTAACTTAGTTTTAGTTGGGTTCGTTGACTAGGCTTTGAGGGATTGTCCTCCTAGCCTTATTTTGTTGGGCTTTTCCCTTTTCTGTTGTTTAGTTTTCTTTTCGGTTATTATACTTGTTTTATCCAAAAAAAACCTTAATGGATCTATCTTTATGAGTTGAATTGACCCACTTATAAAATTGACTCAAATTCTATTTTAATAAGCTCAAACCTAGATCCAAACAAACCATAGATCCTAGTTGCAAACCCAACTAACTAGAGTTATAACTAATGTAAAAGAAATAAAGTCTATAGGTCTGATTCTTATGCTGTCGTGATAAGAGAAGAAGAAAAGAAAATATTGCCGATCTAATACAAGGTTTATTTATAGTTTACAATGCTTCTCGATAATCCTAGAAACTAAAGAAATTTTTTTTGCCCAAGTAGTTTCCTAGATAGAAGAGGATTTTAATTGCAACCTTTTATTAATCATTCTTTTGAAAGGATACTAGTTATTGTTCTTAACCTTCCTTGTAGGATTGAAAAACTCCTCCAAATAAGCTAATTTTTTTTTTAAATCAAATGTAAGTAGTGTATAGATCAAAAAGTTGCAAGACAAGCTTGCGGAACAAGTTGGAAACCAGCAGTACATATGGATATTTATATCCAGACAAAGGAAACAAAACAATCTTGTGGGAACAAACTCCCACCAAGCACAAGAGAAAAAACAGCCTATGTAAACAACCTTCGTTTAAACCGAAAGGAACAAAAGCAATAACAATACAGTTACATGAGCTAACAACATAGAAAGCCAGCCACCATCAACAAGAGCTCATAAGCCGTCCAGGGGCCCCAGCAGCAAAATGAATCACGTGAAACCAAAATGCATGAGCCATGCAGAAGTGGAGTAGCAATACACAAGGTGAAAAAAGGGGGTCTTCAGCAGGAACAAAACAACACCACACAGCACCCTGCATGTACAAGAGAAACACACAGATGATAGCAACAACCAGCAGCGGATAAACCAGTATCGTCCACTATTCCTAGTACATAGAGGGCAGCATCAACCAGTGAGAACCACTGATCCCAATCAAACAACCCCAACCGGTACAGAACCAAAATGGCATCCCATAAGACTCCCAGACAGATATATTACAGAAATTTTTAGGAATCTCTAATTAATATATCATTAAATACCATCAACTCTTCTTTCCTTGTATAGTTAGGATGAATAAGGAATCTTTGTAAGAAAAAGATTTTGGAACATTAATAATGAGTCTTTGTCATACTTGAAAATTATATTACAACTCATTAAAGATCTTTGTAGAACTAGAAAGTTCTCAAAACAAGCTACCATGTCCTTATAGAAAAAGGCTCATTGACATAGAAAGTCCACAATTCAAAAGGAAATCAATAAAAAAACTCGTACAACATGTTCTAACCAATATCATAAGACCTTCCTAAAATTTGATTGACCTGACATTTTACCTCAATGAAGAACAATACTAAGGGAAACTTTAGGTAAATTAACAGCCCAATCAAACTATTAGATTAAGAATTAGATTGTTTCTTTAAAACTGGATAGTAGATACAATTACTTTAGAATTCGAATTTTCTTGTTCAATTCTTTTTTGGATCGTATCACCTAATGAACCCAAAACTTATAGGCAACTTACAATAAACTCAAAGTATGTTAACTAAGCCCAAACATGAAGAAAATAATAAAAATAACAAATCTAACATACAAAGTAAAATTGTTGCACCTAATTAAACAAAATAACCTAAAATAGATAATTTTTCGAGTTTAAATAATGTCATGAACAAAATTCTCATCCAAGAAACACTAGGATCTTTGTTCCCACTTTTAGATATCCAAAACACTAGGAAATTGATTGTTGAAGTTGTCTCCCCTTTAGCTTCCTTATTTGTCTACGATAATTAATTGTAACTTTAAAGAATCCTCTAAAAACTGGAAACCTTTGTTGCCTTTCTTAACCTTTCTTGTAGGATTAGGAAACTCCCCAAAATAAGCTAACAAATTTGACATTAAATACCGCCAGCCCTTCTTTCCTTGTATAACTATGATGAATAAGGAGTCCTTATAGAAAAAGATTTTGCAACATTAATGAATCCTTACTGCACCAGTAAACTATGTTGCAGTCCATTAAAGATCCTTATAGAACTAGAAAATTCTCAAAATACGCTGCCACATCCTTGTAGGAAAAGGATCTTTGCCAAATAGGAACTCCACAAGTTAAAAGGAAGTAAATAATAAAATTCATACAACCTGTTTTAACCTATATCGTAAGGCATTCCTAAACTCTAATTGACCTGAAGGTTTACCCCAACATATAACATTATTCTAGGAAACTTTGGGTAAAGTTTTAGCATGATCTAAAGGCCAAATTGAGAATTATAATTGTTACCATAAAATTGGATGGTAGGCATAATTACCTTAGAATTCGACTTTTCTTGTTCAACCTTTTCTTGGATTGTATCACCATAAGCGTGAAGTGAATATAGGATCTTGATTAGAGACAATAAACACTAGCACCCCCATATAATCTCACTACTTCATTCACGTATAGCTTTGTCAATTTATCAATCGAGTCTTTCATTTTCACATGCAAAAAATGTGCAAAACTTATCAAACAATCCACAACAATCCAAATGGCATCATTGCCTTTCTTTCCCCTAGGCAAGCCTGACATCAAGTCCATAGTGATATCTTCCCACTTCCATTCAAATATTAACAGTCGCTAAAGAGGCCCAACTAGCTTATGATGTTCCACTTTTATGTACTGAAAAATTCCACACATTGCAACGTACTCAGCTATTTATTTCTTCATGATTGGCCATGAGTAAAATTCTTTCAAGTCTCTATATATTTCTTCACTTCCCGGATGTACAACAAGTCTTAATTCATGAGTTTCATTTAACACTTCCTCTTTCAAAGTCTTGTCCTCGGGCAGCTGCATCCACCTACCCATCACTATATTCCTATCTTCCAAAATATGAAAAGGAGTCTTAACCCCTGAGTTCACCTTGTTATTCACTTTATCTACTTCAACATCTCTTCATTGAGCTTCTAGTACCCTATCCTAGAGTACAGACCATACTCTCAATTGAGCCAACAAAGTGCCCTCAATCCCCACTTCTAACTTCGCATTAATCTTTTTCAATTCTAGCAACTATTCTCATTCCAATATTCTAGTTCGTTTGATATTACCTTGTTTTTATGAATAAGGGCATCAACAACCGCATTCTCTTTTCCTTAGTGATAGTCTATAATACAATCATAATCCTTGATCAATTTTACTGGTCTTCTTTGTCGCATATTCAACTTCTTCTACGATATTAAACATCTCAAGCTTTTATGATCATTGGAATCTACACTTGACACCTATTCAAATAGTGTCTCCATACCTACAAAACAAATATCACCGTCGCTTGTTCTAGATCATGAACTAAATAATTTACTTAATAACGCTTAAGTTGTCTTGATGCATATGCTATTACCTTTTCATGTTGCAACAAAACACAAGTTAATTTTTTCTTTGAAACATCACTGTAAACCGCAAATCCTTTGGATAACGTATTGGGGCAATAGTAAGCCTTTTCCTTAATTCCTGAACGCTTTGTTCACATTACTTTGGCCATTCCCGCTTCATCTTCTTCCATGTCTGTCATAACCTAATTTCGAGTTTGTCTTAAAATTTTCCTTTTCTTTTAAAAACAAAAATGAAAAAAGATTGGAAACTTGGCAACACCAGGCCAAGAACTATTTCAAATGCATGGAAGAACCAAGATGGAATTTTAGACAAAATTAAGAGCCCAATTAATTTGTGTCATATTAAAAGAATTAATAAGTGCAAGGTCTTAATTAGACTTTTAATGGGTCAAATTAATTTTATTAGGGACTTAATTGGTAAAAAAATAAGTTTAAAGGTCTAATTTGGGTTTAATTGAGAAAATTGAAATTTTAAAGGACCAAATTTCATTTCTACAAAGTAAATTAGGTGAAATCAGAGACAAAATTGCAAGAAAATTAAAGTTTGATGGTTATTTAGGGGTCAAATTGAAGAATTTCGATACCATTGACCACTCTATAAAAAGCGTAGAAATTTGAGGGTCTATAATTGAAGAAGATCAAGGATGAAATTGCTAGGAATAAAAAAGATTAGGGTTGATTAGAGGTTCCATTACAAAATTTCAAAGGTTTAGGGTCTAATTTAAAAAATACCATAATTTTACAATTCTTTTTTTTTTGGTAAGTTGACGTATGTATTAAAAGAAGAAGATACAAACATTATAAGGGGCATACCCCAGATTTACAATGATAACAGAAACATAAAACAACAGATGGCTACAAGCTAGCCACCGACCATAACACTGAAACCTCACTGGATTCGTTAGGGAAACCAATACAACCAGCTAACTAACAAATTAAGAATCTATGGTATTCACCCTCCAAGCTCGTTGGATCCTTTTGTTTTCATTTGTTGGTGCGACATTCCTCATCAAATCAAGCTTATCACGAATGATACATTCGATTTGATTAAAGACCAAATTCGAAGTTCTAGACATTCCAGCAAAGATCCTTGCATTCCGTTCTTGCCATACATGATACACTGTAGCTGCAAAACTCAGTTTACGAGAAAAATTGACGAAACTCTTGCCATGCCAAGAGACAGTGGCCCATCGAATCCATTCATCCCAGCCTTTTGTCATTCTTGGAATGTCGCATCTGTCACAAACATCCCACCAGATCGCTATAATTTTACAATTCATCATGTTCTTCTCATTAAAACAAGAGTAAAGGATGCCCAAGTGCCCACATTTCAGCCCTAATTTCTCCTTCACCCCTTCACCATACCACACAAATATTATGTCAACTTATACCCTGATATTTGTACTTCACTTTAAGTCAAAATTCTAGTTCTAATGGCACCAAAAACACTTGCAGATTCTCTCATAAAACACTACCTAACATTATTCTGCCTACAACAGTAGCCTTGGTTCTCCATTTGTCAATTGCAGAGCAGGACAAGTTTTTGTCCATAACACACAAATCTTATGCCAAATTATACCCTGATACACTTCACTCCATGCCAAAATTCTATAGTCCTTTTGTACTTAAGATAAAATAACACAGTACATAAAATATTTAAGAAACCAACATAGTTTAGAGAGTCGCAGATGACATCTGTAACTTGCAAGTTGTAAGTGTCATCTGCGACTCTCTCCAATTCTAAGAAGAAGTCGACACAATTTATAATAAAAAGAGAGGAGAGAACAATAAGGGTTTTATGGCATCTACCCTTTTTGATACGATCCTGGCAAGGTCAAATTCGGATTTTAACATAAAATGTGCAGCTATCTAGTTTTATGGCAACAATCATTATTCTCAATCCGACCGTTGTATTGAGCTGACATTTTACATGAAGTCTACTAACATGTTGTCCTGCCATATATTAAAATTTCAGGTCAATCTGAGTTCGGGAAGGCATCAAAACACGGGTCAACAGAGGCTGTACGAATTTTGTTATTTACTTCCTTTTGACTAGTAGACTTCCTATTTGGCTAGGATTCTTTTCCTAAAAGGATGTGGCAGCTTATTTTGAAAATCTGCTAATTCTACAAAGATCTTTAATGGGCTGCAACATAGTTTCCAAGTGTGGCAGGATTCATAATTATTTCAGAATCCTTTTCTTACATGGATTCCTTATTCATCCTAGCTACAAAAAGAAAAGAAGACTTCAGAATAAATTCTACCTTCAGATCAGATTTCCTAGTCTATTTAGGACTTTTTAATGGTGACAAATCTGATTCTAGCATATTCAGGATGATAATTTTCATATTTTTATTATTTTCTTCTTAATCTTTGAGTTATTATTACTTATTTGGGTCAATTGTAAGTGCTTTTCATATAAATCCACCTAAGGGAGGTCCATTAGGGTTTATTTAAGTCTAGAGTTAGTATAAATAAAGGCATAACCAGACATGTAAGTTAAGCAATTTTCATATCAATAAACTTCTTTGTTGCACTTATTATGTGTGTGTGTGTGTGTGTGTGTTGGTGAGATAATCTCCCTTCCATGGTTCACTAAAGAATTGAAAAACCACTTATCGAAGAACAACTGTCTTTGTGGCGTCATCCTTATACTTCTCGTTCATGAATCAATATTCGTTGGGTGAGGGTTTCCGTTTCCAATAGTGCTGG
The DNA here is from genome assembly GCF_951802175.1 of Populus nigra. Classification (NCBI taxonomy): domain Eukaryota; kingdom Viridiplantae; phylum Streptophyta; class Magnoliopsida; order Malpighiales; family Salicaceae; genus Populus; species Populus nigra. Next base: position 8,562,637 of record NC_084865.1, on the reverse strand, counting down.
TGCCTAGGTACAAGTTATCTTTGTGTCACACTATTATCAAACCTGATTTACTTGGCTTTTCAGGAATTGGTGTCTTTGCGTATGGGTTGCGTGACCACGTGATCATGGGGTTCGCATCATTTGGTATCAGAGCTTGGCTCAATTAATCAGGTTATATCCTTCTGAAATTTTTTGTTTCTTGTTGTTTCCGCAAAAAGTTCATTAGTGTCCAATTTTTTCTTGTCCTTGATTTGCAGCATATATATATATATATATATATATATATATATATATATATATATATATATATAAATTATTTCTTTTGGTTTCTGTCCAAAATATATCAGTTGCATAAAAAAAAAGTCGTTCAAAAAGATATTTATTGGTTTCTACCGTAGAAAACTAAATAAGGGAAACTTAGATCAAATCAACTCAGAATTAGCTCAAATTTGAGAATCTGATTACTGGGGTCCTAATCGCACCAAATATTGATTTTGGGGTCAATTGGATATGTTTTCTTTGAGTTTCAAATTCAGGTCTAATCAGGTCTGATTCATAACGTTTTTGCGTCAGTATATCAAACCTTATCGTAAATTGTTCAAACTTTATATTTGATTAGTACTTAAAAGTGTATTTTTATCAAGGTTTTATATCATCATTTTGCACTTGAAGTATCAATAACTCCTTAACTAAAGCATGTTTTATAATAACATATCTAATAATATAAGATACCTTTAATTTATGGAAATGTTCATCTTAAATGCAAGCCTATCACATAAATGAAAGAATTGATTGATGAGTTGAAGTACTGAAATTGAAAGGACAAAGAGATGGTCAAACTTAGAAAAGAGATGTTGGTGCAGTTCAAACTGGAACATTGTTCGGTAATCGGGTCAAATCTGGAGCTGTAGATCTCGGATTTAGGTTTACTTTATATGGATGGAAAGGTAAGACATAGGCCTACATCTTTCATGGGAGCCCAAGATTTAACAAGGCTGTTTTCAAGTCCAAATTATAGCAACAACGAAGAAGTCTGAATCTGTCCTGCAGCCTAGACACTGTTCAGTGTTCAGCCCATATCTCGAGTTCTAGAAGTCCAAATGATCTCAAATGTTTACCCTAGAAAGATGAGACAATTTCATAGAACTTTTATGATTGAATTCTGTTCAAATTATGACGTTATCAATGACTTTTTTGGCAGACAAGAAGATAAGAATTGTCACCAAGTCAAGATGTGGCCACCCATTCATCAATTAGTCAACAAATCAATAGTTCTGAATTTTGGCCTATAAAAGGAGGCATTTGCCATGTATTTAGGCATCTTGGTGTTCAGATCAAGATCATGCTCTTGCTCTCTCTTTTGTAATACTTAAGTTTTGTTTATATTAATCTCTTGTTTATCCCTTTCATTTCCTTTTCTTTACTTAGTTAACTTCCTTCTCATTTATGTTCTTATCTTGTTTATTTATGTTTCTTTCTTTCATTATGTGTAGCTAAGTTAATTATGTCAAGGTGAAAAGGGTACACTAATGGTGTAAGAATAAGTATAATTTAAACTTAACATGGACCTTAATGTTGGATACTAACATGCTTTGTATTTGTTATCTTGTTCACTTTTAATACTTTGCTTGTTAAATGGTTAATCTAGATTTATGTTGTATAACATTTGATACAACAAATACTTGGTACTTTCATAGCCTATACTGTATGGTATAACCGACACCTGAGCTATGAAAGGAACTTGATTTGTTGTTAACATAAGTTATAATCATGAATGCCTGACAACATTTACAAGTATTAGCATTATTCGAATAAGATAACTTATGCAATCATGTTAACAATTTATAACCTGATTGGAACCTCCTTTGTGTGTGGTTTCCAATTGAATAATAAGAGTTTATACTATACTTGTTTGAAATACCATTAGTGGATCCTATAACCTTGACATTTGTTGTTGTTACTATTGTTGTTGTATTATTATTTTTATAATTTATACAATTAACCTCCATGTGATTCGACCCCGGTCTTGCCGGGTTATTTATTACTTGGAAACTCCTACACTTAGGAAAAGACATCAATCTTTTGGTCGTGTCAATATTCTGTCTATTTGGGTTGATATCATAATATATCTGAAATGTTAACTCAATTGGACATCATTTACTTTAGATTCCAAATTCGGACTTAACTCGTCGTAAATGAGTCTGTTTTGTGTCAACTTTTGAAATTCACTTTCTTTCTGTTGTTTTCGTTTCTTGTAGTTTATTTTCATTATATCCAACATATTTGGGTGTTGTTTCATCATTTTGAATTTTTTTTGTTTTTGTTTTTATTCAAGTCTTCAGTTTCGTTTATATTTTGGATAGACTCGCGAGGCTATCATCGCAGTTTTGTTTTGCTTGTTTTCTGGTTTTTATTGCTTCTTGAGTCATATATATTTGGAAAGCATGAATTTCATGATGAGGAACGTGTGTGACAGGCTTGAAAAGGTGGGAAAACATGGAAACATAGCTGGAACATGTACCCAAGATGTGAGAAAGGTTGGGGTTGAACCGAAATTAAACAATAGCAGTGGGGTTGAAAGGCCAACGTTGGCTGATTATGAGGAGGACATTGATGATATTGGTGATGGTGGTTTTAAGGATGAGAAAACAAGCAAAACAAAACTGCGATGATAGTCTCACGAGTAGCAAGCGAGTCTATCCGAAATATGAACGAAACTGAAGATTCGAATAAAAAACAGAAACAAAACAATGAAACAACACCCAGATATGTTGGAAATAAACTGCAAGAAACGAAAATAACAGAAAGAATCTGAATTTTAAAAGTTGACGCAAAACAGACTCGTTTACGATGAGTTAAGTCCGAATTTGGAACCTAAAGTAAATGATGTCCAATTGAGGTAAAATTTAAGATATATTGCGATATCAACCCAAATAGATAGAATATAAAATTTGATCAATTTATGATAAGGTTTGGTATACTGCCGCAAAATTCGTTATGAATCAGACATGATTAGACCCGAATTTGCAAGCCAAAGCAAACGATATCCAATTGACCCCAAATTTCATATGTGGTGCGACTAGGACCCCGGTAATTAGAGTATCAAATTTGAGATAATTCGAAGTTGATTTGATCCAATTTTCTCTTGTTTAGTTTTCTACGGCAGAATCCAACAAACATCATTTTTAAACGATTTTTTTTCTCTTTTCTCTCTTTTTTTTTTTGTTTTTGATGCTACTTATATATTTTGAACAATAACAGAATGAAATAACAACTTTTTTTTATATGCCGCAAATTCAAGGAGAAGAAATTGGATACTGAGGAATTTTTTTGCGGAATCAACAAGAAACAAAAATTTTAGAAGGATATAACCTGATTAATGGAGCCAAGCTCTGATACCAAATGATTCGAACCTCGTGATCACGTGGTCATGCAACCCACACGTAAAGACACCAATTCCTGGAAAGCCAAGTAAATCAGGTTTGATAGGAGTGTGACACAAAGATAACTTGTACCTAGGCACCAGCACTATTGGAAAAGGAAACCCCCACCCAACAACTATTGATTCACGAATGAAAAGTATAAGGATGACGCCACGAAGCCAGTTGTTCTTCGATAAGTTGTTTTCAGTTCGTTAGAGAACCAAGGAAGGGAGATTATCCCACTAACACACAACAAGTGCAGCAAAGAAGTTTATTGATCTGAAAATTGCGTAGCCTTACATGTTTGGTTATGCCTTTATTTATACTGACTCTACACTTAAAGAAACCCTAATGCACCCCCCTTAGGTGGACTTATATGAAGCCCACTTACAATTGACCCAAATAAGTAATAATAACCCAAAAACTAAGAATAAAAATATTAAAAATCCAAAAATTACCATCCTAAATATGCTAGAATCAGATTTGTCACCCTTAAGAAGTCTTACATAAACTAGGAAAAATCTGATTTGAAAAATTTGTGTTGTTGCCCCTTTTCCTTTGATATCGTTGATTAGCTTGGATTTCCTTGTATAACTTGGACAAATAAGAAAATAAATTTTCTCCTTTGTTGCTGATGTGATTACTTTCCTTCCTATGTTAGAAAAAGCATTAAATAGTCACCCCCCCTTTAGGAATAAGATATGGCCAACTTCCTTACTTAATTAGGAGTATAAATTGTAGACTTTTTATCCTTGTAGCATTAGGAAAAAAAACAAGCTCAACAAGGCTGGTATTGGGCCGGACATATCAACCCCTTGTTCCACATGAATTGGGCTCTTCTTGGACCTGAACTAGATGAATTAAAGGTTGTCCATCATGCTCCTTAAATGTCTCAAGCCCCTCTAGGTCCATCTTACTCCATAAGTTCTGAACAAGCCCATTTAATGCTTCTTTGCCTTAGCTCTTGTGATTGGCCCAATTGGCACCTCCAATGGGTCGTTGGCATGATTAAGCTTGGTGTTGGGCTGATCCGCATCATGTGGACTTATATTAAAGGTTTTTTTTTTAAGTCTAGAGTCGGTATAAATAAAGGCATAACTAAACATGTAAAGTTACCCAAATTTCATATCAGTAAACTTCTTTGCCACACTTGTTGTGTGTTGGTGGGATAATCTTCCTTCCTTAGTTCTCTAAAGAACTGAAAATGACTTATCGAAGAACAACTGGCTTCATGATATCATCCTTATACTTCTCATTAGCGAATCAATATTCGTTGGGTGAAGATTTCTGTTTTCAATAGTGATGGTGCCTAGGTACAGGTTATCTATGTGTCACACTCCTATCAAACCTAATTTACTTGGCTTTTCTGGAAATTGGTGTCTTTGCATGTGGGTTACGTGACCACCTGATCATGAGATTTGCATCATTTGGTATCAGAGCTTGACTCCATTAATCATGTAATAACCTTTTGAAATTTTCGTTTCTTGTTTCCACAAAAAAATTCCTTAGTGTCCAATTTCTTTTTCTCCTTAATTTTGCAGCGTATGAAAAAATAATTAAAATAATTTAGTTATTTCGTTTGCTTACTGTCCAAAATATATCACTAGCATAGAAAAGAAGAAAACAAGCCTAACAAGGCTGGTATTGGATCGGACACATCAACCCGTTGTTCCACACGAATTGGGCTCTTCTTGGACCTCAACTAGATGAATTAAAGGCTATCCTTCATGCTCCTTAAATGTCCCAAGCTCCTTTAGGTCCATTTTGCTCCATATGTTATGAGCAAGCCCATTCAATGCTCCCTTAAGCTTCTTTGCCCTAACTCTTGTGATTGGCCCATTTGGCACCTCCAATGGGTCGTTGGCATGATTACACTTGGTGTTGGGTTGATCCGCATCGTGTTGGTTTCAGTTCTGCAAGAACCATAAGAAGTGACGAGAGGTGTGGGCGTGTGAGGATATTAAGAGTGTTTGAGAGAAACAGGAGCAACGTGAGGATATATTTTTTTACCACTAACCAATTTTTGCAGGTACTATCATGTCAGATCAAAACAACAAACCACCCTATCCTGAAGAAGAACTTAAGTTCCAAATGCAAGCCATGATGCAGATGATGAAGAGGATGAATTTTGTGAGGGGGAGGCCTTGGTTATAAGGCGTGCGTTGAACACGCAAATCAAAGAAGATGATGCAGATCAACAACGGGAAAATATATTTCACACTCGATGTCACATCTAAAACAAGGTATGTAGCATAATAATTGATGGAGGTAGTTGTGCTCATGTTGCCAGTGATACTATTGTGAAGAAATTGAATCTGAGTTGTATTAAGCATCCTAGGCCTTATATATTGCAATGCCTGAATGAATGTAGTGAAGTGAGGGTTACTAAGCAGGTTTTGATTGTGTTTGCTATTGGGAAATAATCCGATGAGATTTTGTGTCCTGTAGTCCTAATTCATGCTAGTCACTTACTTTTGGGGCGGCCATGGCAGTTTGATCGAAAAGCGATTTATGATGGGTTTAGAAATGGGTTTACTATTGTAAAGGATGGTAAAACCATCACTCTTGTACCTCTTTCTCCAAAACAAGTGTATGATGATCACATGAAATTAAAAAAGGAATATGAGGATGGGAAGAGTGAAAATTCACGTGAGGACAATGGTGAGAGTATGAGTCCTTGTGCTTTGTTGTGCTATCGAACCTTATGGTCACGCAACCCACACACAAAGACACCAATTCCTGGAAAGTCAAGTAAATCAGGTTTTAAAGGAGTGTGACACAAAGATAACTTGTACCTAGGCACCAACACTATTGGAATCGAAAACCCCCACCCAACGAATATTCATTCGCAAATGAGAAGTATAAGGATGACGCCACGAAGACAGTTGTTCTTCGATAAGTTATTTTTCAGTTCTTTAGAGAACCATGGAAGGGAGACTATCTCACCAACACACACACACACACACACACAAAATGTGACAAATAAGAAGTTTTTATTAATCTGAATGGTCTAACCTTACATGTCTGGTTATGCCCTTATTTATAGTGACTCCAAACTAAAAATAACCCTAATGGACTCCTTATGTGGACTTATACGATGCCCATTTACAATTAAACCCAAATAATATAAATAAACCCTAAACTAAGAAGAAAATAATAATAACAATAATAAATACAAAGTTAATATCCTAAATATGATAGGATCAGATTTGTTGTCCTTTAAAAGTCCTATATAAGCTAGGAGAATCAAATCTAAAGGTAGAATTAATTCTGAAATCTTCTTTCCTTTTTGTTGCTAGGATGAATATGGAATCCTTGTAAGAAAATGATTCTGAAACATTTATGAATCCTTGCCACACATGGAAACTATGTTGTAGCCCATTAAAGATCTTTGAAGAATTAAGAGATTCCCAAAATAAGTTTCCACAACCTTTTAGGAAAAGAATCCTAGCCAAATAGGAAGTCCACAAGTCAAAAGAAAGTAAATAACAAAATTCATACAGCCTTTGTTGACTCGTCTTGCGATGCCTTCCCGAACTCCGATTGATCTGAAATTTTAACCCAAGGTAGAACAACATGTCAGGAGACTCCATGTAAACTTTTAGCCCGATTCAACAGTCGGATTGAGAATTATGACTATTGCTTTAAAACTGGATAGTTGCACATTTTACATCAAAATCCGAATTTGACGTTGCATGGATCGTATCACAACCTTATTTGGGCCATGAGGTTAGGACAGCAAAGGAAACAAAAGAATCCTTCTACAACTTGGAAACAACATGGGTGGCTACCTTTTCCTTTTGCTTATAGGAAACAACTTGAATCAGTTCTATAATATTTTACTTCCTTCTCTTCTTCTCATGACAGAACATGGATTTAATATTATGGGCTTTGTTTTATTTTGTTAGCTACAGCCCAAGGCTTGTTTGGGCTTAATTAATACTTTGTTTTCAGTTAGGATCCAAGGCTTGTTTGGATTAAGTTATGGGCTTTTCAATTTAGGGTTTTGGGTCAATTTTGAGTGGACCTCATTTAAGTCCACATATGGGGTCCATTAGGGTTAACTTTTCAAGAACTATTTAAACTCATGTAAGCCAAAATTTCGGCAGCTTTGGATGATAATTACTTCTTAATTTTTTTCAGTTTTAACGTGTGAGAGTGATTCTTGCATTCTTCAGTTCTTGAATGAACTGAATCTGACTTACCAAAGATTAACAGGCCTCGTGGCGTCATTCTACTCAATCCAATAGTGTTGGTGCATTGGGGCAGGTTTCCATTGTGTCACACTCCGATCAGATCTATTTGGGCTTTTCGGGATCAGATCTCAATCTTGATTGTGGGTTGCGTGACCATGTGATCACGAGGTTCGCATCAATTATTTTATCTACTTTGGATGCTAGATTTTTAGTATTTGAAAACATAAAAGAATTGTACAAGGATGATAGTGATTTTGCTAATGTTTACAATGCTTGCGAAGCTTCGGCTTTTGGAAAGTTTTATAGGCTTTAATGAATATTTGTTTAAACAGAGTCATTTGTGTGTTCCATTAAGTTCTATGCGTGAATTGCTTGTACGTGAAGCACATGGAGGCAGGTCGATGGGTCATTTTGGTGTTGTTAAGACTTTGGATGTGCTGCATGAGCATTTTTATTGGCCTAAAAAGAAAAAAGATGTGCAACATATATGTGATAAATGCATAACTTGTAGGAAAGCAAAGTCTAGGACTCAACCACATGGCTTGTATACCCCTTTGCCTGTACCGAAAGAACCATGGGTAGACATTTCGATGGACTTCGTCTTAGGTTTACCTAGGTCAAAATGGGGTAGGGATTTAATTTTTGTAGTTGTTGATTTGTTCTTTTAGGAGATAGTACGACTTCACGGGGTCCCTAAGAGCATTGTTTCTGATAGAGATGTTAAGTTCCTTAGCTATTTTTGGAAGGTGTTATGGGGCAAATTGGGTACTAAACTGTTGTTTTCAACTACTTGTCACCCCCAAATAGATGGACAAACCGAAGTAGTTAATAGGACCTTAACACAACTTCTGCGTGCTGTCATTCAAAAGAACTTAAAGAATTGGAACAAGGGGTTGATGCGTCCAGCCCAATACCAGCCTTGTTAGGCTTGTTATTTTTCCTAATGCTACAAGGATAAAAACTTAGCAATTTATTCTTCTAATTAAGTAAGGAAGTTGGCCATATCTTATTTCTAAAGAGGGGAGGACTATTGAATGCTTTTCCTAACTTAGGAAGGAAAGTAATTAAATCAGCAACAAAAGAGGAAATTTGTTTTCTTATTTGTCCAAGATAAACAAGGAAATCCAAGCTAATTAAGGACATCAAGGGGGGCAGCAACACAAATTTCCAAATCAGATTTTTCCTAGTTTATTTAAGACTTCTTAAGGGTGACAAATCTGATTCTAGCATATTTAGCATGATAATTTTTGAATTTTTATTATTTTTATTATTTTCTTCTTAGTTTTTGGGTTATTATTACTTATTTGGGTTAATTGTAAGTGGACTTCTTATAAGTCCACCTAAGGGGGGTCCATTAGGGTTTCTTTAAGTCTAGAGTGAGTTTAAAGAAAGGCACAACCAAACATGTAAGGTTACGCAATTTTCAGATCAATAAATTTCTTTGCTGCACTTCTTGTGTGTTGGTGGGATAATATCCCTTGGTTCTCTAAAGAACTGAAACGACAGATTAAAGAACAACTGTCTTCGTGGCGTCATCCTTATACTTCTCGTTCGTGAATTTATTTTCATTGGGTGGGGGTCTCCGTTTCCAATAGTGTTGGTGCCTAAGTACAAGTTATCTTTGTGTCACACTCCTATCAAACCTGATTTACTTGGCTTTCCGGGAATTTGTGTCTTTATGTGTGGGTTACGTGACCATGTGATCACGAGGTTTGCATCGGATTGGAATTTTTATTTTCATAACTATTCAAAGGCGAAGAAAGTGAAATTGATAGTCATCAAATTCACGGATTATTCACTGATTTGGTGGAATCAGAATGTGATTAGTAGAAAAAGGAGTGGAGAGAGGCCGGTAGCATCGTGGGAGGAGATGAAAGTGTTGATGAGAAAGCGATTTGTGCCTAACCACTATTATAGAGATTTGTATTTGAAATTGCAGCGTTTGAATCAGGGTTCTAAGTTAGTGGATGAGTATTTCAAGGAGATGGAGATCACAATGATTCGGGCCAATGTGATTGAGGATAGGGTACTATGGCTAGATTTCTAAATGGGCTGAAGAGGGACATAGCGAATGTTGTAGAATTACAACATTGTGTGGAATTGGAGGACATGGTCCATATAGCAATGAAGGTGGAGAGAGAAATAAATAGAAGGGGCAGTACACGTTTTCAGACCAATTCGGCTTCATCTTCCTCAACATGGAGATCGAATTTGAAGAGAGAGGGGACTGTCCAACCAAAGTGATGTGGACCAGCCCAAAAACACCAGCAAGGACCCATTACATGTTCCAAATGGTCCAATGACTCGGTCCAAGACAAAGGCATTAAAAGAGGCATTGAATGCATTGGTTTTGAATGTTTCAACCAAGTCAAAATTGAAAGGTCCATTAGAGTATCAAGAGGAGACCCTAGTACATCTTATCCATGTGCAAGAGGGGTCCAATATAACCTTATTTGGGCCATGAGGTGAGGACAACAAAGGAAACAAAAGAATCCTTCTACAACTTGGAAACAACATAGGTGGCTAGCTTTTCCTTTTGTTTCTAGGATTAAAGGGCTGCATGGAAGGCTATAAATAAGCCTTGAATCAGTTTTATAATATTTTACTTCCTTCTCTTCTTCTCATGACAGAACATGGATTTAATATTATGGGCTTTGTTTTATTTTGTTAGCTACAGCCTAAGGCTTGTTTGGGCTTAATTAATACTTTGTTTTTAGTTAGGATCCAAGGCTTGTTTGGATTAAGTTATGGGCTTTTCAGTTTAGGGTTTTGGGTCAGTTTTAAGTGGACCTCATTTAAGTCCATATAAGGGGTCCATTAGGGCTAACTTTTCAAGAACTATTTAAACTCATGTAAGCCAAAGTTTCGGCAGCTTTGGATGATATTTACTTCTGAAGTTTTTTCAGTTTTAACGTGTGAGAGTGATTCTTGCATTCTTCAGTTCTTGAACGAAATGAATCTGAATTATCGAAGATTAACTGGCTTCGTGGCGTCATTCTACTCAATCCAATAGTGTTGGTGCCTTGGGGCAGGTTTCCATTGTGTCACACTCCTATCAGACCTATTTTGGCTTTCCGGGATCAGATCTCAATCTTGATTGTGGGTTGCGTGACCACGTGATCACGAGGTTCGCATCAGTTGGTATCAGAGCTAGGGTCTGAAACATGGTCATATCCTTCTGTTATTTTCGTTTTTTTTTGTGTTCCTTTAAGTTTTTCAGTGTTTGCGTCCATCTTCTTGTTCTTCGTGTCTGCGTCATCTAAGCAAAAGAAAAATTTATATTTCATCTTGTTACTGTCTCTAATCATATCAGTATATTAAAAAGAAAGGGAGATAGGGAATAGTTGAAATTTTAAGGATCATTCAATTTTTGCCGCAGAAACACAACTCTTGTTGAACCATAAGTAAACCACCTCAGAATCTATTAAAACTTCATATTCAGTCTATTGGGGGTGAGATCGCATCATATGTCAAATTTGGGCTTATTCTAATATTGTTTACTTGAGGTTTTAATTTGAGGCTCAATTTTGCCGCAAAAACACTACTCTTTGTGAACCATAAGCAAACCACCTCATAATCAATTGAAACTTCATATTTAGTCTATTGGGGGTGAGATCGCATCATATGTCAAATTTGGGCTTATTCTAATATTGTTTACTTGAGGTTTTAATTCGAGGCTCAATTTTGCCGCAAAAAAACTACTCTTTGTGAACCATAAGCAAACCACCTCATAATCAATTGAAACTTCATATTCAGTCTATTGGGGGTGAGATCGCATCATATGTCAAATTTGGGCTTATTATGATTTTTTTGCTTGAGGTTTTAATTCGGGTTCAATTCTGTCGCAAACTGATCATACAAGGGGTTTGGGTACCTAGACATAAAAAGAACGACCTATGAATTGATTTTTGTTGTTTTTTTAGTATTATAATACTAAATATTGAATTTTAAGTCATTTCAAGATCGTCTGGTTTGGGTTTCAATTCTGTTACGTAAAAATTGCGTAACAGGTTAGATTTGCATCAAGTTTCAAAACGTGATCCTTACTGTTTAGTTTTGTCCAAATCTTTTTGTTTCTATTATATTTGGGTTATCTAGGAATCAAGTAACTGTTTTTCCTAATATTCGCTTCTGTTTTATTTCGTGTCTTCGTTTCGTCCACAATTCTTACGAATTTGCATTACTACTCACAAAATCGTAATCGTAGTTTTGTTTTGCTTTGTTTTCAGTATATTTATTGATTCTTGAGTCTGAAAATTATAATTAGAGTGCACTGCGAAGGCTGCTGACTTTGATTTGTTGATTTCAATTCCTAAAGAACCAAAAGAAAGCAAATTGTGAGGTAAAAGGCATTGTGAGCTTATTAGAGTGAAAAGCCTTGATTTTTTTATGTGATACATGAGGGGTGTGAAGATATATTTTGTGCTGCTATTCAAATTTTGCAGATTCAAAGAATGTCCGAAAACAACGAGTCAGCAACACAAAACGCTGACGTAGCTTTTCAATTACGAGCTATAGGCTAGCAACTCGAGCTGTTTTCTAGGACGTACAAGGATTTGAAAGACGAGGTGAATTCGATAACGCAACAGAATAATGGGGCTGATCGCGGAGGAAATACAGTCCGTATGGCCGTACGGAATGTCAGATATGATTTTGAAGAGTCTGTGGGTGAAGAGGACTATGATTTTGCATCTGCTGGCCGAGGGATCAGGTTTGGACCGAACAGGGCTAGGAGGAATGTGAATTTCCGTGGCATGGGCGCTTATGAAGATATGGATGGGGACTTAGACACCATTAAACTGAAAATTCCTAACTTTCAAGGTAAAAACGATCCCGAGGCTTATTTGGAGTGGGAGAAAAAGGTAGATTAGATTTTTGCTTGCCATAACTATTCTGAACAAAAAAAGGTGAAATTGGTGATAATTGAGTTTACGGAGTATGCATTGATTTGGTGGGATCAAATTGTAATCAGTAGGAGGAGGAATAGGGAGCGACCCGTTCAGACTTGGGGGGGAGATGAAAGTCTTAATGAGGAGACAATTTGTGCCAAACCACTATTAAAAAGACTTATATCTGAAGCTCCAAGGTTTGAATCAAGGTTATAAGACAATAGATGAATATCACAAAGAGAAGAGATGGAGATAGCAATGATTCAGGCCAATGTTGTTGAGGATAGAGAAGCCACCATGGCTAGGTTTCTTAATGGGTTGAATCGGGACATTGCCAATATGGTTGAGCTACAACACTATGTGGAGCTAGAGGACATGGTTCACATGGCTATGAAGGTGGAGAGACAACTTCAGAAGGGACACGCTCGGCCAGCGTTTAATTCGGGCTCTTCATCATCTTGGAAGCCGAATCTAAAGAGAGAGGGTACTGTCCGGCCAAGATCCTTTTTTCCTTCTAGAACTGAACTACCAAAGGCTAAACTTGATGTTCCTACTGATGCCAAAGGTAAATCTGAAACTCAACCTAAACGTACCCGTGATGTTAAATGTTTCAAGTGTCAAGGACATGGACATTACGCTTCAGAGTGTCTAAACAAGATAATCATGATGATTAGAGATAATGGTGATATGGAATCTGAAAGTGACACATCTGATTATGAAGGCATGCCACCATTGGAGGATAGTGATGGGGATGAGTTAGCATTACCGGTTGGAGAGTCCTTGGTTATAAGACGAACACTTCAGGTTCAGGTAAAGGAAGATGAAATTAATCAACAAATGGAGAACATCTTCCATACGCGTTGTTATGTACAAAGCAAGGTGTGTGGTTTAATTATAGATAGTGGAAGCTGTGTTAATGTTTGTAGTATCACCCTTGTTAGTAAACTGAATTTGTGTACTGTTAAGCATGCTAAACCATATAGATTGCAATGGCTGAATGATAGTGGTGAAGTGAAAGTGACTAAACAGGTCTGTGCTCACAAAGTTTCAAGACCTATCAGGTCTGTATCCAAATCCAAACAAAAGTGACATCTTCTTGAGCGGTGTGTTAAATGTTGAGAGGGAACAAATTATTCATATTCTTGGGTTTAGAGAGGGGGAGCTCCCTATGAAATATTTGGGAGTATCTCTTCTCTCGTCTAGACTAAAGGCTGTTTATTGTAAGGGCCTCGTGGATCGAATCACCTCTAAAGTTCAACATTAGACTTGTAGAACACTCTCTCGTATGCAGGACGGGTACAACTGATTAATTCAGTCTTATTTTCCATACAAGTCTATTGGGCATCTCTCTTTCTCTTACCTGGGCAAGTAATTAAAAATGTGGAGCAAATTATGAAATCCTTTCTTTGGTCAGGTTCAGATATGAGAACTACTGGGGCTAAAGTGGCTTGGGATCACGTATGTCTTCCAAAAAAGGAGGGGGGGCTAGGAATAAAAAGGATAACAGAATGGAACAAGATTGCTTTGTTGAAACACATTTGGAACCTGTGCAATGACTTAGATGGCTCAATATGATCGACTTGGATCAGATCCAATCTGTTGCAAGGTAGGAATTTCTGGACAATCAAGACGCCACAAAATTGCTCTTGGGCTTGGGGAAAGATTCTAAAGCTCAGATCCTTAGCATGGCTGAAGATGAAGTACATCATAGGAGATGGAATGACAACCTCTCTATGGTTTGACAATTGGCATCCTCACAGCCCACTCACTGATTCTTACAGGGAAAGATTCATCTATGATTCAGGTATGGCTAAGAACGCGAAGGTGAATGTGCTAATTCATAACTCATAATGGAAAACTCCTACCACCCAAGCTATTGGCTGGCACCCCATTATAGAAGCTATTCCTTCCAATTCTAATCCTAAAATGGGGCAAAAGGATGAGATAGTTTGGTTGGATTCGCCAAATCACAGATTCTCGATCAAAGTAGCTTGGGAACAACTAAGACGTCATCGTCAGATGGTTGAATGGCATGACATTGTGTGGTTCAAGAATGCTGTTCCAAGACATTCATTTCTTCTATGGATGGCTGTCCAACAGAAACTCACAACTCAAGATAAACTTCATCGGTTTGGTATACATGGTCCCAATAGATGCTCCCTCTGTCTCCGCAACAATGAGGATCACAACCACTTGTTCTTTGAATGCTCCTATACTAAAGCGATCTGGTGGGATGTTTGTGACAGATGCGACATTCCAAGAATGACAAAAGGCTGGGATGAATGGATTCGATGGGCCACTGTCTCTTGGCATGGCAAGAGTTTCGTCAATTTTTCTCGTAAACTGAGTTTTGCAGCTACAGTGTATCATGTATGGCAAGAACGGAATGCAAGGATCTTTGCTGGAATGTCTAGAACTTTGAATTTGGTCTTTAATCAAATCGAATATATCATTCGTGATAAGCTTGATTTGATGAGGAATGTCGTACCAACAAATGAAAACAAAAGGATCCAACGAGCTTGGAGGGTGAATACCATAGATTCTTAATTTGTTAGTTAGCTGGTTGTATTGGTTTCCCTAACGAATCTAGTGAGGTTCCAGTTTTATGGTCGGTGGCTAGCCTGTAGCCATCTGTTGTTTTATGTTTCTGTTATCATTGTAAATCTGGGGTATGCCCCTTATAATGTTTGTATCTTCTTCTTTTAATACATACGTCAACTTACCAAAAAAAAGTGACTAAACATGTTGTGGTTCCATTTTTTATTTGGAAATATGTTGATGAAGTTCTGTGCGATGTGGCACAAATGCAAGCAAGTCACATCTTGTTGGAGACCATGGCAAATGATAGGAAGGCAATTCATGATGGGGTTAAAAATAGGTATACCATTGTAAAAGATGGTAAAACCATCACTTTTGTACCTCTTACACTCAAACAGGTGTATGATGATCAAATAAAGCTAAAAAGTAAGCATAAGGCGATGGGGAGAGAAAATCAAGGTGAGGAACAAAGGGAGAGAAGACCATCAGATTCGACTAGAACTCAAACCACTACAACCCATTCGGCCACCCATCCAAACACAAACAAATATTCAGCCAACACTCTAAACAAATCAAACCATTTGACCACAACTCAAAAACACCCAAATCTGGCCGAGAGTGGAGGTAAAGACAAGAGGAGTGAAGAAAGTCAGTAAGGGTGATGAGAATTGTGTGGAAAAACTAAAGAAACAACCCAATTTTTATGCTAGAAAGGGTGAGATATGCATTTTTCACTAACAAGCCAATGATTTTACTTGTGTACAAAGAGGCTTATTTTAATACTAATGATCTTGATCATATTGTGCCTAGTGTTGCTATTGCTTTGTTGCAGGAGTTTGATGATGTGTTCCCCGACGATACTCCTAGCGGATTACCACCATTGAGGGGGACAGAGCATCAGATTGATTTCGTACCCGGAGCTTCAATTCCTAACCGACCAGCCTATAGAGAAGCAATCCCGAGGAGACGAATGAGCTTCAAAAGCAAGTTGATGAGCTGATGGAAAAGGGCTACATTCGTGAGAGTATAAGCCCGTGTGCTGTACCCGTGCTACTTGTGCCTAAGAAGGATGGAACATGGAGGATGTGTGTTAATTGTCGAGCCATCAACAATATAACGGTAAAGTATAGACACCCCATTCCTAGGGTTGATGACATGTTAGATGAGTTACATGGATCCTGTATTTTCTCTAAAATCGACTTGAAAAGTGGGTACCATCAAATTAGAATGAAAGAAGGTGATGAGTGGAAAATAGCATTTAAGACTAAGCATGATTTGTATGAATTGTTAGTAATGTCGTTTGGACTTACAAACGCACCTAGTACATCTTATCCATGTTCCAAATGGTCCAATGACTCAGTCCAAGACAAAGGCATTGAAAGAGGCATTGAATGCATTGAAGGTCCATTAGAGTATCAAGAGGAGACCCTAGTACATCTTATCCATGTGCAAGAGGGGTCTAACATAACCCTATTTGGGCCATAAGGTGAGGACAGCAAAGGAAACAAAAGAATCCTTCTACAACTTGGAAACAACATTCGTGGCTACCTTTTCCTTTTGTTTCTAGGATTAAGAGGCTGCATGGAAGGCTATAAATAAGCCTTGAATCAGTTCTATAATATTTTACTTCCTTCTCTTCTTCTCATGACAGAACATGGATTTAATATTATGGGCTTTGTTTTATTTTGTTAGCCACAACTCAAGGCTTGTTTGGGCACAATTAATACTTTGTTTTCAGTTAGGATCCAAGACTTGTTTGGATTAAGTTATGGGTTTTTCAGTTTAGGGTTTTGGGTCAGTTTTAAGTGGACCTCATTTTAGTCACATAAGGGGTCCATTAGGGTTAACTTTTCAAGAACTACTTAAACTTATGTAAGCCTAAATTTTGGCAGCTTTGGATGATAATTACTTCTGAATTTTTTTCAGTTTTAATGTGTGAGAGTGATTCTTGCATTTTTCAGTTCTTGAACGAACTGAATCTGACTTATCGAAGATTAACTAGCTTCGTGGCATCATTCTACTCAATCCAATAGTGTTGGTGCCTTGGGCTAGGTTTCCATTGTGTCACACTCCTATCAGGCCTATTTCGGCTTTTCAGGATCAGATCTCAATCTTGATTGTGGATTGCGTGACCACGTGATCACGAGGTTCGCATCACAAAGCCTTATGCGAAGACCGAACCACCTAAGGCCAAAAAGGATACTCATCCGGATGGGAAAGGTAAATCTGAATCTCAACCTACTCGTGATAGAGATATTAAATGTTATAAGGTGTGTGCTGAACATGCAAATTAAAGAAGATGTTGTAGATCAGCAACGGAAAAACATATTTCACACTCGATGTCACATCCAAAACAAGGTATGTAGCATGATAATCGATGGAGGTAGTTGTGCTAATGTAGCTAGTGATACTCTTGTGAAGAAATTGAATCTGAGTTGTATTAAGCATCCTATGCCTTATAGAGTGCAATGGTTGAATGATTGTGGTGAAGTGAGGGTTACTAAATAGGTATTGATTGTGTTTGCTATTGGGAAGTATTCTGATGAGATTTTGCGTGATGTAGTCCCAATGCATGCTAGTCACTTACTTTTGGGGCGTTCATGGCAGTTTGATCGGAAAGCGATTCATGATGGATTTAGAAATAGGTTCACTATTGTAAGGGATGGTAAAACCATCACTCTTGTACCTCTTTCTCCAAAACAAGTGTATGATGATCAAATGAAATTAAAAAAGGAATTTGAGGATGGGAAGAGTGAAAATTCACGTGAGGACAATGGTGAGGCAAAACCATCAGATTCGGCTAAACCTAAATCATTAATTAAACCGGTTGAGAGTGGAGGTAAAACCCAAAGAGTGAAGAAAGTAGGCTTGTGTGATGATAACAGTGTAGAAAAATTAAAGAAACAACCTAATTTTTATGCAAAAGGAGCTCAAATCAGATGTGCATTTTCACTAATAAGCCAATGTTCTTACTTATAAGGAGGCTTATTTTAACACCAACGATCTTGATTGTACTATTCCTAGTGTGCCTGGATCTTTGATGCGGGAGTTTGATGATGTATTCCCTGAAGAAATCCCGAATGAATTACCACCATTAAGGGGGATTGAACATCAAATTGACCTTGTGCCCGGAGCTTCGATTCCTAACCGTCCAGCCTATAGAAGCAACCCCGAGGAGACGAAGGAGCTTCAAAGGCAAGTAGATGAGTTGATGAGGAAGGGGTACATTCGTGAGAGTATGAGTCGTTGTGTTGTGCCAGTGCTACTTGTGCCTAAAAAGGATGGAACATGGAGGATGTGTGTCGACTGTCGTGTCCTTAATAACATAACGGTAAAGTATCGACATCCTATTCCTAGGCTTCATGACATGTTAGATGAGTTACATGAATCATGTATTTTTTCTAAGATTGACTTAAAAAGTGGGAACCATAAAGATGAAATTAACATTAAGAAAAACACAAAAACTAAAGAGAGAAAGAGAGAGAGAGAGTGGTGCTGTCGGAGCTACATCAACTCCGTCCACCGTTGGATTATTCTCATTTTTAACTATGTTGTTCCTTCCAACCTTCTCTCAACATTGACCGAACGGATTTGTTATCCAATCAACGAGGTAAGAGATATTGATCTCGCAATATTTCTACTATTCTGCATTTTCAGTTCTGGAACTATAGAGAAGTGGTGAAATTGCAGCATATTGCATGGATTTTCTTCATGATTTCTGTTATGGCTGTCATAGACATGAAGGCCTTTGCCATAAGTGAAGATTAAATCACAGTTCTTTGGAAAAGTCTCATTTTTCTTGCTAGTTTCAGAGTGGTTTGTCGTAGCTTGATCTCATTTGTTCACCGTTGGATCGTTACCATATTTTAGTATGTTGTTCTTCGGAACCTACTCTACGTCTTGACCGAACGGATTTTTGTTACAATCAGTGTGCTGGGAGATATTGGCCTCGTAATTCTGTTATTTCTGAGCTTAGGTTGCTTCTTGGACTCAGTTTATCTTATTAGAATTTTGCTCTCTATAATATTTGTATGCTACTATAATGTCTCTATGTTCTTCTGCGGAAAATGTTCCAATGGTCAGCTCTCACATTGAACAACACAATCAAGTTAAGTCTGGACATACATTAAGATTAGAACTGCAAGATATGTTGAATAGCCATGGGATGAGGATTTCTCAGTTTCAAGCTGATTCTGATGCTAGTATAGAGAAACACTCTACTGTCCAAGCTTCTAATGTTGTTCCAGAAATGAACCATGTGTTGGGTTCTAAAGTTGATGAGGTGAAGGTAGGGTCTCATCAACAAGAACAACTAAAACCTAGACCCAAATTGAATTTTTTAAATGCTTTGAAGGGTTCTGATGTTGATGACAATGAGGGTAGCAAGACCCTTGGCATTAGTTCAGTCCGTAATCTGCACTTTGCTCCCCCTACTATGACTGATGGTCGTGTGACAGTAGCTCCTCCACTTGATGTGTTTGAAGATGGCTGCGAATTTTGGAAATCCACCCTAGTTGGTCATTTTGTGGGGCAGAAATTACCGTATCCCGTGGTTAATTCTATTGCCAAAAGAATATGGAGCTCCTACGGTCTATCAGAAGTTTTGTCTTCGGATAATGGCTTCTTCATCTTCACCTTTGATTCGGTTGATCATGCCACTAATGTGCTGGAAAGAGCCCCATGGCACATGGCAAACAGGCCTTTGGTGCTTAAACGTTGGCAACCGAACATGCAATTTTTGAAAGATGATTTGGCAAGAGTTTCGGTATGGGTTAGGCTGTATAATGTCCCTCTCGAGTATTGGACTATTAAGGGGTTGAGCTGTGTAGCGAGTGCTATTGGAGTCCCCCTTCATGCGGATCATACGACATTGTTGCGTAAAAGGCTTAGTTACGCAAGAGTTTGCGTTGAGATAGATGCTTCGAAGACGTTGGTTAAGGAATATGATCTTCGCTGTCCAAATGGGTTATTCATAACAATTTCAGCTGAATACGAATGGATACCGTCGAAGTGCAGTAATTGCAATGTCTTTGGACACACCACAGCGCTATGTGCTACTAATAACATTGATAATCTTAAAGTGGTGGCAGAGGGTAAGAGGAATCTAGGAGCTATGAACTCTAAATCTGCGGATAACAAGCCGAATCAGTTTCAGTGGCAGGTAGTTGGTAAACGAAACAAGGGTTCTGTGAGTGGGGAGAATGCTCCCTTGGCATCTAAAGTGGGTAATTGTGATGAGAATGGTTGTTCAATATCTGGTATACATATGCCTGATTGTAATATGAATGATCATGCGACATCAGATGTGTGCAATGCTGCTTGTCATGAAGATGAAAATCCTTCCTCTCCTCTTGTCTTGAAGAGTTTACGAGAAGACATGAAACAGGAGCAAGGGGCTGCAAGTACTGCTTTAGATCAAGATATGGACGCAATGGGAGGTGATACAGATGGGGAACCAACCGATATCATGACAACCCCTCAAACCCTGAATTCCACCGAAAGGGAAACTGTTAATCAGTTAGCTATTAAGGCTAGAGACTCTCTAGAGAAAAAGAAAAGGGGTTCAAAAGCCTCTTTAAAGAAGAATCAGAAATCTGGCTCCTCTCCAGGAGGCACGTCAAGGTAATCTTTGTGTTGCTGTTTGTACACCTCTCTATTTTCCTATGATTATTGGATGTTGGAATATTAGAGGTTTGAATGATCCTATAAAGCATTCAGAATTGCGTCGACTCATCCATCAAGAGAGGATAGCTTTTTTTGGTTTGGTTGAAACTCGAGTTAAAGACAAGAATAAAGATAATGTTTCTAAACTTCTTCTGCGTTCTTGGTCCTTCTTGTATAATTATGATTTCTCTTGTCGTGGTCGTATTTGGGTTTGTTGGAATGCTGATACGGTGAAGGTGGATGTTGTTGGAATGTCAGACCAGGCTATTCATGTTTCTGTCACTATATTAGCTACCAAAATCAGTTTCAATACTTCAATTATTTATGGAGACAACAATGCTTCCTTACGTGAGGCATTATGGACTGATATAGTGAGTCGTAGTGATGGATGGGAGTCAACCCCGTGGATTCTTATGGGTGACTTTAATGCTATCCGCAACCAGTCGGACAGGTTAGGAGGGTCTACTACGTGGGCTGGTACTATGGACAGATTGGATACATGTATTCGAGAAGCGAAAGTAGATGATCTTCGGTATTCAGGTATGCATTATACTTGGTCGAACCAATGTCCTGAGAATCTGATCATGCGGAAACTAGATAGAGTGCTTGTTAATGAGAAGTGGAATCTGAACTTTCCATTATCGGAAGCGAGATTTTTGCCTTCGGGTATGTCAGACCATTCTCCTATGGTGGTAAAGGTTATTGGCAATGATCAGAACATAAAGAAACCATTCAGATTCTTCGATATGTGGATGGATCATGACGAGTTCATGCCCTTGGTGAAGAAGGTATGGGATCAGAATTCGGGGGGTTGTCCAATGTATCAGCTGTGTTGCAAACTAAGAAAGCTAAAGCAGGAATTGAAACTTTTCAATATGGCTCACTTCTCTAACATTTCAGATAGAGTTAAAGATACAAAAAACGAAATGGAGAAGGCTCAACAGGCTCTGCATACAGCGCATGAGAATCCAATTTTGTGCATGCGAGAAAGGGATGCTGTTCGTCAATACGCTTCTACCGTCAGGGCTGAAGAGAGTTTTTTCAAACAGAAGGCAAGGATACAATGGCTTAGCTTGGGGGATCAGAATACTAGCTACTTTCACAAATCAGTAAATGGAAGACAGAATAGAAATAAGCTTCTATCACTTACAAGGGAGGATGGAGAGGTTGTCGAAGGACACGAGGCAGTCAAATCAGAAGTAATTGCATACTTCCATCATGTGTTAGGAGTGGATCAGATGCCTAGGGTTCTGAACGAGGAAGTGATGGACTCGGCAATTAACTTGAAACTGTCTTCAACGCAACAGCATCTACTCGCACAAGATGTAACAAAGGGAGGAGATTAAGCATGCTATGTTTAGTTTGAAGAACAACAAAGCCCCTGGTCCGGATGGCTTTAACGCAGGTTTCTTCAAAAGAATGTGGCACATAGTTGGGGAAGATGTAATCAACGCTGTTAGATCCTTCTTTCAGACTCGTAGAATGCTTAAAGAAATGAATGCTACATCCATTTCCCTTATTCCTAAAGTTGCTAATCCTACAAGGTTGATAGATTTTCGTCCTATATCTTGCTGCAATACAGTGTACAAATGCATCGCTAAGATTCTAGCTGGGAGAATCAAAGTTGTTTTGCCATCCTTAGTTGGTCCATATTAGACTGCTTTTATCTCAGGACGGAGAATCAGTGATAACATTCTTTTGTCTCAGGAACTAATGAAAGGCTATCATAAATCAACGGGACCTGCTCGTCGTGCTATGAAAGTTGATCTGATGAAGGCTTATGACTCGGTGCGGTGGGATTTCGTTGACGTTATGTTAATAAAAATGGGATTCCCTAGAACAGTAATTGATTGGATCATGGTTTGTGTTACATCATGTCAATTCTCTATCAACGTCAATGGTGAGCTTGCAGGTTACTTTCAAGGGGGAAGAGGGCTGAGACAAGGGGATCCATTGTCCCCATATTTGTTTGTCCTATGTATGGAAATCCTTTCGGGGCTATTCTGCAAGATGAGTGCCAACCAAGAATTCAAGTTCCACTGGAGATGCAAGAAGGACAAAATTTCTCATCTTTGCTTTGCGGATGACTTGATGATGTTTAGCAACGGGGATGTAAACTCAATTTGTATGATCAGAACTGTGCTCACACAGTTTCAAGACCTATCAGGTCTGTATCCAAATCCAAACAAAAGTGACATCTTCTTGAGCGGTGTGTTAAATGCTGAGAGGGAGCAAATTATTCATATTCTTGGGTTTAGAGAGGGGGAGCTCCCTATGAAATATTTGGGAGTACCTCTTCTCTCGTCCAGACTAAAGGCTGTTTATTGTAAGGGCCTCGTGGATCGAATCACCTCTAAAGTTCGACATTGGACTTGTAGAACACTCTCGTATGCAGGACGGGTACAACTGATTAATTCAGTTTTATTTTCCATACACGTCTATTGGGCATCTCTCTTTCTCTTACATGGGCAAGTAATTAAAAATGTGGAGCAAATTATGAAATCCTTTCTTTGGTCAGGTTCAGATATGAGAACTACTGGGGCTAAAGTGGCTTGGGATCAGGTATGTCTTCCAAAAAAGGAGGGGGGGCTAGGAATAAAACGGATAACAGAATGGAACAAGATTGCTTTGTTGAAACACATTTGGAACCTGTGCAATGACTCAGATGGCTCAATATGGTCTACTTGGATCAGATCCAATCTGTTGCGAGGTAGGAATTTCTGGACAATCAAGACGCCACAGAATTGCTCTTGGGCTTGGGGAAAGATTCTAAAGCTCAGATCCTTAGCATGGCCGAAGATGAAGTACATCATAGGAGATGGAATGACAACCTCTCTATGGTTTGACAATTGGCATCCTCACAGCCCACTCGCGGATTCTTACGGGGAAAGATTCATCTATGATTCAGGTATGGCCAAGAACGCGAAGGTGAATGTGCTAATTCATAACTCATAATGGAAAACTCCTACCACCCAAGCTATTGGCTGGCACCCCATTATAGAAGCTATTCCTTCCAATTCTAATCCTAAGATGGGGCAAAAGGATGAGATAGTTTGGTTGGATTCGCCAAATCACAGATTCTCGATCAAAGTAGCTTGGGAACAACTAAGACGTCATCGTCAGATGGTTGAATGGCATGACATTGTGTGGTTCAAGAATGCTGTTCCAAGACATTCATTTCTTCTATGGATGGCTGTCCAACAGAAACTCACAACTCAAGATAAACTTCATCGGTTTGGTATACATGGTCCCAATAGATGCTCGTTCTGTCTCCGCAACAATGAGGATCACAACCACTTGTTCTTTGAATGCTCCTATACTAAAGCGATCTGGTGGGATGTTTGTGACAGATGCGACATTCCAAGAATGACAAAAGGCTGGGATGAATGGATTCGATGGGCCACTGTCTCTTGGCATGGCAAGAGTTTCGTCAATTTTTCTCGTAAACTGAGTTTTGCAGCTACAGTGTATCATGTATGGCAAGAACGGAATGCAAGGATCTTTGCTGGAATGTCTAGAACTTCGAATTTGGTCTTTAATCAAATCGAATGTATCATTCGTGATAAGCTTGATTTGATGACGAATGTCGCACCAACAAATGAAAATAAAAGGATCCAACGAGCTTGGAGGGTGAATACCATAGATTCTTAATTTGTTAGTTAGCTGGTTGTATTGGTTTCCCTAACGAATCTAGTGAGGTTTCAGTTTTATGGTCGGTGGCTAGCCTGTAGCCATCTGTTGTTTTATGTTTCTGTTATCATTGTAAATCTGGGGTATGCCCCTTATAATGTTTGTATCTTCTTCTTTTAATACATACATCAACTTACCAAAAAAAAAAATATCCATCAAGTCTATAAAACTTTCCAAAAGCCAAAGTTTCGCAAGCATCGTAAACATTTGCAAAATCACTATCATCCTTGTACAATTCTTTTATGTGTTCAAATCCTAGAAATCTAGCATCCAAAGTAGATAAAAGAACATACCTGCGCGAAAGTGCATCAGCCACAATGTTTTCTTTCCCTTGCTTATACTTGATCACATACGGAAAGGTTACAATAAATTCAACCCATTTGGCATGTCTCCTACTCAACTTACCTTGCCCTTTCAAGTGCTTCAATGATTCATGATCAGAATGTATCACAAACTCCTTGGGCCACAGGTAATGGTGCCACGTCTCTAAAGTTCTCACCAAGGCATAGAGCTCCTTGTCATATGTAGGGTAATTCAAGGCTGCCCCATTAAGTTTTTCGCTAAAATACGCAATGGGCCTCCTATCCTGCATTAGCACAGCTCCTATACCAATACCTGACGCATCACATTCAACTTCAAAAGCTCTCGTAAAGTCTGGCAAAGCTAAAACAGGTGCCGAACAAAGTTTATCTTTCAACAAATTAAAAGCCCCATCCTGTTCATCATTCCATTTGAATCCAACAGATTTTTTTACAATTTCAGTTAAAGGTGCAGCAATAGTGCTAAAATCCTTCACAAACCTTCTATAAAAACTAGCAAGTCCATGAAAACTCCTTACCTCACTTACCGATTTTGGTGTAGGCCAATCCCGGATGGCCTTAACTTTCTCCTCGTCCATCTCGATAACCTGCGCAGTTACGACATAGCCAAGAAACACAATTTTTTCCATGCAAAAGGTACACTTCTTAAGATTAGCATATAATTGCTCACTACGCAACACACTAAGTACATTACGCAAATGATCAAGATGCTCCTTTAAGTTCTTGCTATAGATCAAAATGTCATCAAAATACACAACAACAAACTTACCTATAAACGTACGCAATACATGATTCATTAAACGCATAAACGAGCTAGGTGCGTTTGTAAGTCCAAACGGCATGACTAACCATTCATACAAACCATGCTTAGTCTTAAATGCAGTTTTCCACTCATCACCCTCTTTCATCCTAATTTGATGGTACCCACTTTTTAAGTCGATCTTAGAGAAAATACATGATCCATGTAACTCATTTAACATGTCATCAAGCCTAAGAATAGGATGTCGATACTTTACCGTTATGTTATTGACGGCTCGACAATCGACACACATCCTCCATGTACCATCCTTTTTAGGCACAAGTAGCACTGGCACAGCACAAGGACTCATACTCTCACGATTGTACCCCTTCATCATCAACGCATCTACGTGCCTTTGAAGCTCCTTCGTCTCCTCGGGGTTGCTTCTATAGGCAGGACGGTTAGGAATTGAAGCTCCAGGCACAAGATCAATTTGATGTTCAATCCCCCTTAATGGTGGTAATCCATTAGGGATGTCTTCAGGGAATACATCATCAAACTCCTGCATCAAAGAAACAGCCACACTAGGAATAGCATAATCAAGATCGTTAGTGTTAAAATAAGCCTCCTTATACACAAGTAAGATCATTGGCTTATTAGTGAAAAATGCAGATCTGATTTGAGATCCCTTTGCATAAAAATTGGGTTGTTTCTTTAATTTTTCCACACTATTATCATCACACAAGCTTACTTTCTTCACTCCTCGGTTTTTACCTCCACTCTCTACCGGTTTAATTAATGATTTAGGTTTAGCCGAATCTGATGGTTTTCTCTCTTTTTTTTTTTGGTAAGTTGACGTATGTATTAAAAGAAGAAGATACAAACATTATAAGGGGCATACCCCAGATTTACAATGATAACAGAAACATAAAACAACAGATGGCTACAAGCTAGCCACCGACCATAACACTGAAACCTCACTGGATTCGTTAGGGAAACCAATACAACCAGCTAACTAACAATTTAAGAATCTATGGTATTCACCCTCCAAGCTCGTTGGATCCTTTTGTTTTCATTTGTTGGTGCGACATTCCTCATCAAATCAAGCTTATCACGAATGATACATTCGATTTGATTAAAGACCAAATTCGAAGTTCTAGACATTCTAGCAAAGATCCTTGCATTCCGTTCTTGCCATACATGATACACTGTAGCTGCAAAACTCAGTTTACGAGAAAAATTGACGAAACTCTTACCATGCCAAGAGACAGTGGCCCATCGAATCCATTCATCCCAGCCTTTTGTCATTCTTGGAATGTCGCATCTGTCACAAACATCCCACCAGATCGCTTTAGTATAGGAGCATTCAAAGAACAAGTGGTTGTGATCCTCATTGTTGCGGAGACAGAGCGAGCATCTATTGGGACCATGTATACCAAACCGATGAAGTTTATCTTGAGTTGTGAGTTTCTGTTGGACAGCCATCCATAGAAGAAATGAATGTCTTGGAACAGCATTCTTGAACCACACAATGTCATGCCATTCAACCATCTGACGATGACGTCTTAGTTGTTCCCAAGCTACTTTGATCGAGAATCTGTGATTTGGCGAATCCAACCAAACTATCTCATCCTTTTGCCCCATCTTAGGATTAGAATTGGAAGGAATAGCTTCTATAATGGGGTGCCAGCCAATAGCTTGGGTGGTAGGAGTTTTCCATTCTGAGTTATGAATTAGCACATTCACCTTCGCGTTCTTGGCCATACCTGAATCATAGATGAATCTTTCCCCGTAAGAATCCGCGAGTGGGCTGTGAGGATGCCAATTGTCAAACCATAGAGAGGTTGTCATTCCATCTCCTATGATGTACTTCATCTTCGGCCATGCTAAGGATCTGAGCTTTAGAATCTTTCCCCAAGCCCAAGAGCAATTCTGTGGCGTCTTGATTGTCCAGAAATTCCTACCTCGCAACAGATTGGATCTGATCCAAGTAGACCATATTGAGCCATCTGAGTCATTGCACAGGTTCCAAATGTGTTTCAACAAAGCAATCTTGTTCCATTCTGTTATCCGTTTTATTCCTAGCCCCCCCTCCTTTTTTGGAAGACATACCTGATCCCAAGCCACTTTAGCCCCAGTAGTTCTCATATCTGAACCTGACCAAAGAAAGGATTTCATAATTTGCTCCACATTTTTAATTACTTGCCCAGGTAAGAGAAAGAGAGATGCCCAATAGACTTGTATGGAAAATAAGACTGAATTAATCAGTTGTACCCGTCCTGCATACGAGAGTGTTCGACAAGTCCAATGTCGAACTTTAGAGGTGATTCGATCCACGAGGCCCTTACAATAAACAGCCTTTAGTCTGGATGAGAGAAGAGGTACTCCCAAATATTTCATAGGGAGCTCCCCCTCTCTAAACCCAAGAATATGAATAATTTGCTCCTTCTCAGCATTTAACACACCGCTCAAGAAGATGTCACTTTTGTTTGGATTTGGATACAGACCTGATAGGTCTTGAAACTTTGTGAGCACCGTTCTGATCATACGAATTGACTTTACATCCCCGTTGCTAAAAATCATCAAGTCGTCAGCAAAACAAAGATGAGAAATTTTGTCCTTCTTGCATCTCCAGTGGAACTTGAATTCTTGGTTGGCACTCATCTTGCAGAATAGCCCCGAAAGGATTTCCATACATAGGACAAACAAATATGGCGACAATGGATCCCCTTGTCTCAGCCCTCTTCCCCCTTGAAAGTAACCTGCAAGCTCACCATTGACGTTGATAGAGAATTGACATGATGTAACACAAACCATGATCCAATCAATGACTGTTCTAGGAAATCCCATTTTTATTAACATGGCGTCAACGAAATCCCACCGCACCGAGTCATAAGCCTTCATCAGATCAACTTTCATAGCACAACGAGCAGGTCCCGTAGATTTATGATAGCCTTTCATTAGTTCCTGAGACAAAAGAATGTTATCACTGATTCGCCGTCCTGAGATAAAAGCAGTCTGATATGGACCAACTAAGGATGGCAAAACAACTTTGATTCTCCCAGCTAGAATCTTAGCGATGCATTTGTACACTGTATTGCAGCAAGATATAGGACGAAAATCAGTCAACCTTGTAGGATTAGCAACTTTAGGAATAAGAGAAATGGATGTAGCATTCATTTCTTTAAGCATTCTACGAGTTTGAAAGAAGGATCTAACAGCGTTGATTACATCTTCCCCAACTATGTGCCACATTCTTTTGAAGAAACCTGCATTAAAGCCATCCGGACCAGGGGCTTTGTTGTTCTTCAAACTAAACATAGCATGCTTAATCTCCTCCCTTGTTACATCTTGTGCGAGTAGATGCTGTTGCGTTGAAGACAGTTTCAAGTTAATTGCCGAGTCCATCACTTCCTCGTTCAGAACCCTAGGCATCTGATCCACTCCTAACACACGATGGAAGTATGCAATTACTTCTGATTTGACTGCCTCGTGTCCTTCGACAACCTCTCCATCCTCCCTTGTAAGTGATAGAAGCTTATTTCTATTCTGTCTTCCATTTACTGATTTGTGAAAGTAGCTAGTATTCTGATCCCCCAAGCTAAGCCATTGTATCCTTGCCTTCTGTTTGAAAAAACTCTCTTCAGCCCTGACGGTAGAAGCGTATAGACGAACAGCATCCCTTTCTCGCATGCGCAAAATTGGATTCTCATGCGCTGTATGCAGAGCCTGTTGAGCCTTATCCATTTCGTTTTTTGCATCTTTAACTCTATCTGAAATGTTAGAGAAGTGAGCCATATTGAAAAGTTTCAATTCCTGCTTTAGCTTTCTTAATTTGCAACACAGCTGATACATTGGACAACCCCCCGAATTCTGATCCCATACCTTCTTCACCAAGGGCATGAACTCGTCATGATCCATCCACATATCGAAGAATCTGAATGGTTTCTTTATGTTCTGATCATTGCCAATAACCTTTACCACCATAGGAGAATGGTCTGACATACCCGAAGGCAAAAATCTCGCTTCCGAAAATGGAAAGTTCAGATTCCACTTCTCATTAACAAGTACTCTATCTAGTTTCCGCATGATCAGATTCTCAGGATATTGGTTCGACCAAGTATAATGCATTCCTGAATACCGAAGATCATCTACTTTCGCTTCTCGAATACATGTATCCAATCTGTCCATGGTACCAGCCCACGTAGTAGACCCTCCTAACCTATCCGACTGGTTGCGGATAGCATTAAAGTCACCCATAAGAATCCACGGGGTTGACTCCCATCCATCACTACGACTTACTATATCAGCCCATAATGCCTCACGTAAGGAAGCATTGTTGTCTCCATAAATAATTGAAGTATTGAAACTGATTTTGGTAGCTAATATAGTGACAGAAACATGAATAGCCTGGTCTGACATTCCAACAACATCCACCTTCACCGTATCAGCATTCCAACAAACCCAAATACGACCACGACAAGAGAAATCATAATTATACAAGAAGGACCAAGAACGCAGAAGAAGTTTAGAAACATTATCTTTATTCTTGTCTTTAACTCGAGTTTCAACCAAACCAAAAAAAGCTATCCTCTCTTGATGGATGAGTCTACGCAATTCTGAATGCTTTATAGGATCATTCAAACCTCTAATATTCCAACATCCAATAATCATAGGAAAATAGAGAGGAGTACAAACACCAACACAAAGATTACCTTGACGTGCCTCCTGGAGAGGAGCCAGATTTCTGATTCTTCTTTGAAGAGGCTTTTGAACCCCTTTTCTTTTTCTCTAGAGAGTCTCTAGCCTTAATAGCTAACTGATTAACAGTTTCCCTTTCGGTGGAATTCAGGGTTTGAGGGGTTGTCATGATATCGGTTGGTTCCCCATCTGTATCACCTCCCATTGCGTCCATAGCTTGATCTAAAGCAGTACTTGCAGCCCCTTGCTCCTGTTTCATGTCTTCTCGTAAACTCTTCAAGACAAGAGGAGAGGAAGGATTTTCATCTTCATGACAAGCAGCATTGCACACATCTGATGTCGCATGATCATTCATATTACAATCAGGCATATGTATACCAGATGTTGAACAACCATTCTCATCACAATTACCCACTTTAGATGCCAAGGGAGCATTCTCCCCACTCACAGAACCCTTGTTTCGTTTACCAACTACCTGCCACTGAAACTGATTCGGCTTGTTATCCGCAGATTTAGAGTTCATAGCTCCTAGATTCCTCTTACCCTCTGCCACCACTTTAAGATTATCAATGTTATTAGTAGCACATAGCGCTGTGGTGTGTCCAAAGACATTGCAATTACTGCACTTCGACGGTATCCATTCGTATTCAGCTGAAATTGTTATGAATAACCCATTTGGACAGCGAAGATCATATTCCTTAACCAACGTCTTCGAAGCATCTATCTCAACGCAAACTCTTGCGTAACTAAGCCTTTTACGCAACAATGTCGTATGATCCGCATGAAGAGGGACTCCAATAGCACTCGCTACACAGCTCAGCCCCTTAATAGTCCAATACTCGAGAGGGACATTATACAGCTTAACCCATACCGGAACTCTTGCCAAATCATCTTTCAAAAATTGCATGTTCGGTTGCCAACGTTTAAGCACCAAAGGCCTGTTTGCCATGTGCCATGGGGCTCTTTCCAGCACATTAATGGCATGATCAACCGAATCAAAGGTGAAGATGAAGAAGCCATTATCAGAAGACAAAACTTCTGATAGACCGTAGGAGCTCCATATTCTTTTGGCAATAGAATTAACCACGGGATACGGTAATTTCTGCCCCACAAAATGACCAACTAGGGTGGATTTCCAAAATTCACAGCCATCTTCAAACACATCAAGAGGAGGAGCTACTGTCACACGACCATCAGTCATAGTAGGTTTTCTCTCACCATTGTCCTCACGTGAATTTTCACTCTTCCCATCCTCGCATTCCTCTTTTAATTTCATTTGATCATCATACACTTGTTTTGGAGAAAGAGGTACAAGAGTGATGGTTTTACCATCCTTTACAATAGTGAACCTATTTCTAAACCCATCATGAATCGCTTTCCGATCAAACTGCCATGGACGCCCCAAAAGTAAGTGACTAGCATGCATTGGGACTACATCACACAAAATCTCATCGGAATACTTCCCAATAGCAAACGCAATCACAACCTGCTTAGTAACCCTCACTTCACCACATTCATTCAACCATTGCAATCTATAAGGCCTCGGATGCTTAACACAACTCAGATTCAATCTCTTCACAAGAGTATCACTAGCAACATTAGCACAACTACCTCCATCAATTATCATGCTACATACCTTCTTTTGGATGCGACATTGAGTGTGAAATATATTTTCCCGTTGCTGATCTATATCATCTTCTTTGATTTGCAAGTTCAGCGTACGCCTTATAACCAAGGCCTCCCCCTCAACAGGATATGCAATCTCCTCATCACTACAATCCACCAAAGGTGGCATCTCTTCACTTTCAGATTTGTCACTTACAGATTCAACCTCCCCATTGTCTCTTGTAAGCATAACTCTTCGGTTTGGATACTGAGATGCAATGTTGCAATTCTACAACATTGGACCATGTCCTCCACTTCCACACAATGTTGCAATTCTACAACATTCGCAATGTCCCTATTCAGCCCATTTAGAAATCTAGCCATGGTAGCTTCCCGATCCTCAATCACATTGGCACGAATCATGGCAATCTCCATCTCCTTGAAATACTCATCCACGGACCTAGAACCCTGATTCAAACCCTGCAATTTCAAAAACAAATCTCTATAATAGTGGTTAGGCACAAATCGCCTTCTCATCAACACTTTCATCTCCTCCCACGACGCTACCGGCCTCTCTCCACTCCTTCTTCTACTATTAACATTCTGATCCCACCATATCAGTGCATAATCTGTGAATTCGATGACTACTAATTTTACTTTCTTCACTTCCGAATAGTTATGGCAATCAAAAATCCAATCCACCTTTTTCTCCCACTCCACATATGCATCTGGATCGTTTTTACCTTGAAAAGAAGGTATTTTCAGTTTGATGGCATCCAAATCACCATCTAAATCAACATGTCCCCCAACACTACGGAAATTTTCCCTTTGGCCGAATTGGCCCCTAGTCTATTCCCAGAATCCCTTCGGTTTCTAGGCTGCCGAAAACCTTCCCGATGGCCTATGGCCTCATCCTCAAAACCACCATCACCAATATCATCAACGGCCTCCTCAAAATCCTCATAATCAGCCCATCTTGGCCTTTCGGCCCTACTGCCATTGTTTGCTTTCGGTTCAGCCCCAAGCTTCCTCATATTTTGGGTGCTTGTACCAGCCTCGTTACCACGTTTCTCTACCCTATCAAGTCTGTCACACACATTTCCCATCACAAAATTCATCCTCTCCATCATCTGCGTCATGGCTTGCATTTGGAACGTAAGTTCTCCCTCGGGATGGGGTGGTGTGTTGTTTTGATCTGACATGATAGTATCTGCAAAAATTGGTTAGTGGTAAAAAAAAAATTATCCTCACGTCGCTCGTGTTTCGCTCAAACACTCTTAATATCCTCACACGCTCACACCTCTCGTCTCACCTTCCGCGGTTCTTGCGAAACTGAAACCAACACCAAATAGAACCAACTTGGCAGCGCAATCCAAATATATATATATGACTCAAGAAGCAATAAAAACTAGAAAACAAGCAAAACGAAACTGCGATGATAGTCTCGCGAGTAGCAAGCGGGTCTATCCGAAATATGAACGAAACTGAAGACTCGAATAAAAAACAGAAACAAAAAATATGCAAAATGATGAAACAACACCCAAATATGTTGTATATGATGAAGATAAACTGCAAGAAACAAAAACAACAGAAAGCAAGTGAATTTCAAAAGTTGACGCAAAACAGACTCGTTTACGAAGAGTTAAGTCTGAATCTGGAACCTAAAGTAAATGACGTCCAATTGAGTTAAAATTTCAGATATAGTGTGATATCAACCCAAATAGACTGAATATAAATTTTGAACAATTTACGATAAGGTTTGATATACTGACGCAAAAACGTTATGAATCAGACCTGATTAGACCCAAATTTGAAACCCAAAGCAAACGATATCCAATTGACCCCAAATTTGATATGTGGTGCGATTAGGAGCCTAGTAATCAGATTATAAAATTTGAGCTAATTCCGAGTTGATTTCATCCAATTTTCTCTTGTTTAGTTTTCTGCGGCAAAATCCAATAACATCTTTTTTTGGACGATTTTTTTTTTGCTTTTCTCTTTTCTCTTTTTTTTTTTGTTTTTGATGCTACTGATATATTTTGAACAAAAGGATCCAACGAGCTTGGAGGGTGAATACCATAGATTCTTAATTTGTTAGTTAGCTGGTTGTATTGGTTTCCCTAACGAATCCAGTGAGGTTTCAGTGTTATGGTCGGTGGCTAGCTTGTAGCCATCTGTTGTTTTATGTTTCTGTTATCATTGTAAATCTGGGGTATGCCCCTTATAATGTTTGTATCTTCTTCTTTTAATACATACGTCAACTCAACAAAAAAAAAAAAGATATATTTTGAACAATAACAGAATGAAATAACAATTTTTTTTTATATGCCGCAAATTCAAGGAGAAGAAGAAATTAGATACTAAGGAATTTTTTTGCGGAATCAACAAGAAACAAAAATTTTAGAAGGATATAACCTGATTAATGGAGCCAAGCTCTGATACCAAATGATGCGAACCTCGTGATCACGTGGTCACGCAACCCACACGCAAAGACATCAATTCCCGGAAAGCCAAGTAAATCAGGTTTGATAGGAGTGTGACACTAAGATAACTTGTACCTAGGCACCAGCACTATTGAAAACGGAGACCCCCACCCAACGAATATTGATTCGCGAACGAGAAGTATAAAGATGATGCCACGAAGACAGTTGTTCTTCGATAAGTCATTTTCAGTTCTTTAGAGAACCAAGGGAGATTATCCCACCAACACACAACAAGTGGAGCAAAGAAGTTTATTGATCTGAAAACTGCGTAACCTTACATGTGTGGTTATGTCTTTATTTATACTGACTCTAGACTTAAGAAAACCCTAATGGACCCCCCTTACGTGGACTTATATGAAGCCCACTTACAATTGACCCAAATAAGTAATAATAACCCAAAAACTAAGAAAAAAATAATAAAAATAATAAAATTCCGAAAATTATCATGCTAAATATGCTAGAATCAGATTTGTCACCCTTAAGAAGTCCCAAATAAACTAGGACAAATCTGATTTGGAAAATTTGTGTTGCTGCCCCCCCTTGATGTCCTTGATTAGGTTGGATTTCCTTGTTTAACTTTGACAAATAAGAAAATAAATTTCCTCCTTTGTTGCTGATTTAATTACTTTCCTTCCTAAGTTAGGAAAAGCATTAAATAGTCCTCCTCTCTTTAGGAATAAGATATGGCCAACTTCCTTACTTAATTAGGAGAATCAATTGCTGACTTTTTATCCTTGTAGCATTAGGAAAAAACAAGCCTAACAAGGCTGGTATTGGGCCGGACACATCAACCCCATGTTCCACATGAATTGGGCTCTTCTTAGACCTGAACTAGATGGATTAAAGGCTGCCCTTCATGCTCAAATTTCTCAAGCCCATCTAGGTCCATTTTGCTCTATATGTTCTGAACAATCCCATTCAATGCTTCTTTAAGCTTCTTTGCCCTAGCTCTTGTGATTGGCCCAATTGGCACCTCCAATGGGTCGTTGGCATGATTACGCTTGGTGTTGGGCTTATCCGTATCAGTAAGGTTACGCAATTTTAGATCAATAAACTTCTTTGCTCTACTTGTTGTGTGTTGGTGGGATAATCTCCCTTCCTTGGTTCTCTAAAGAACTGAAAACGACTTATCGAAGAACAATTGGCTTTGTGGCGTCATCCTTATACTTCTCGTTCACGAATTAATATTCGTTGGGTGGGGGTTTCCGTTTCCAATAGTGCTGGTGCCTAGGTACAAGTTATCTTTGTGTCACACTCCTATCAAACCTGATTTACTTGGCTTTCCGGGAATTGGTGTCTTTGCGTGTGGGTTGCGTGGCCACGTGATCACAAGGTTCGCATCAGTATAAATAGGGCATAACCAGACATGTAAGGTCACATAATTCAAATTAATAAGACTTATTGTTTGCCGCACTTTGTGTGTGTGTGTGTTGGTGAGATGATCTCCCTTCCATGGTTCTCTAAAGAACTCAAAATGACTTATCGAAGAACAACTGGCTTCATGGTGTCATCCTTATACTTCTCATTCATGAATCAATATTCGTAAGGTGGGGGTTTCCATTTCTAATAGTGCTGGTACCTAGATACAAGTTATCTTTGTGTCACACTGCTATCAAACCTGATTTACTCGGCTTTCCAGGAATTGGTGTCTTTGCGTATTGGTTACGTGACCAAGTGATCACGAGGTTTGCATTAAGAGGAATGCTTAACTTCATGGAGAGACTCCTCACAACTCTAATATGATTTATACGGATATTGTTAACTGTATTGTATCAAAAGTTAATTTCCTTCATATTATGGCTAATACGAATACTAATAGAAGGCTTCATATTGCTTGGAAATTTTCTGATGATGTTTTTTGCTAATAGTTGAGTCTTCTATTTTTTAAGGGCATGCTAGCCCTAGGTTCTTTTGTTTTGTTGTTTTGGGGTTAGCGGGGTATGTCCACTTTCATAATGTTTAATAAACAATTCATTAATACATAATCATTAATTTTATAATGTTATTTTATACAAGTTTCAATGCCACCATCGTGCCTAATTTACTAAAACCCAGCTTTGATACTAGTTCAGACATCATGATATGGTTTTAGCCTTGTGATTCGACCCAAGCAAGGTCAAATTCGGATTTTGGTGTAAAATTCTCTACCGCCTAGTTTTATGCTATTGAGCATAACTCCAAATTCAACTGTTGGATCATGTTGAAACTTTACCAGAAGATTCCAGTGATATTGATCTATGTTGGGGTCAAGTTTCAGGTTAATCGGAGTTCACAAAGTACTTGCGATATAGGTCAGAACAGGCTATATGAATTTTGTTATATACTTCCTTTTGACTTGTAGACTTCCTATTTGACAAGAATCCTTTTCCTACAAGGATGCGGGAGCTTGTTTTGGGAATTTCCTAGTTCCACAAAGATCTTTAATGAGCTGCAATATAATCTAAGTGTGGTAAAGATTCATTAATGTTTCAAAATCCTTTTCTTGTAAGGATTCATTATTCATCCTAGTTACACAAGGAAAGAAGGGCTGGTGGTGTTCAATGATAGATTTGTTATTTTTATTATTTTCTTTCATGTTTGGGCTTAATTAATACTTTGTTTTTTAGCTAGGATCCAAGGCTTATTTGGATCAAGTTATGGGCTTTTCAATTTAAGGTTTTTGGGTCAGTTTTGAGTAAACCTCGTATACGTCCACATAAGGGGTCTATTAAGGTTATTTTTCAAGAACTATTTAAACTCTTGTATCCAAAATTTTGGCAGCTTTTGATGATTATTACTTCTGAATTTTTTTAGTTTTTACGTGTGAGACTGATTCTTGTATTCTTCAGTTCTTGAACAAACTGAATCTGATTTATTGAAGATTCACTGGCGTTGTGGCGTTATTCCACTCATGCCAATAGTGTTGGTGCCTTGGGGCAGGTTTCCATTGTGTCACACTCCTATCAGACCTATTTTGGCTTTCCGCGATCAAATCTCAATCTTGATTGTGGGTTGCATGATCACGAGTGATGCGAACCTCGTCACCACGTGGTCACGTAACCCACACGCAAAGACACCAATTCCCGGAAAGCCAAGTAAATCAGGTTTGATAGGAGTGTGACATAAAGATAAGTTGTACCTAGGCACCAGCACTGTTGGAAACGGAGACCCCCACCCAACGAATATTGATTCGCGAATAAGAAGTAAAAGGATGATGCCACGAAGACAGTTGTTCTTCGATAAATTGTTTTCAGTTCTTTAGAGAACCAAGGAATGGAGATTATCCCACCAACACATAATAAAGTGCAGCAAAGAAGTTTATTGATATGAAAATTGCGTAACCTTATATGTTTGGTTATGCTTTTATTTATACTGACTTTAGACTTAAAGAAACCCTAATGGACCCCCTTTAGGTGTCCTTATATGAAGCCCACTTACAATTGACCCAAATAAGTAATAATAACCAAAAAAACTAAGAAGAAAAAAATAAAAAAAATAAAAATCCAAAAATTATGATGCTAAATATGCTAGAATCAGATTTGTCACCCTTAAGAAGTCTTAAATAAAATTAGAAAAATTCTGATTTAGAAAATTTTGTTGCTGCCCGCTTGATGTCCTTGATTAGCTTGAATTTCCTTGTTTAACTTGGACAAATTAAAAAATAAATTTTCTCCTTTGTTGCTGATTTAATTACTTTCCTTCCTAAGTTAGGAAAAGTATTAAATAGTCATCTGCTCTTTAGAAATAAGATATGGCCAACTTTCTTAGGAGAATAAATTGCTGACTTTTTATCCTTGTAGCATTAAGAAAAATATCAAGCCTAACTGCTTTTATTTCTAGAGATCTGTTAGGTGTCTACTATTCAATGTCTTTATGTTTTCTGTAGTGGAAAGTGGTTATATGTTTGTAGTGGTCTTATATTTATATTTTTGAACTTTAAATTTTGGTTAAAAGTTTCCAAACATAGCATATAGGTGTGCGAACAATAAATTACAACCCATGGGGGCAAATCCTCCCATTCATGTAGCATTCTTTTTTTTTTTATGGGTTTCCTGAAAAACATACATGCAGCGGAAACTGTAAATTTAAAAATTTTCTAATAGTTCTAAGGATCTTGTTAGACAGATGTAAATTTGTTTAGGATTTATGTGAAGATTACTTGAAGATCATATGTTCTTTTAGGCTTTAAATATTTGCTTTAAGACTGAGTTATCACAAACCATAAGTCGTCCAAGTGTCCGACTTCTCTCCAAACGAACCACTTGTGAAAAATCTCTTAAACCCTTTTAGGAGAGAGAGAGATTGGTGTACCTTAAAGTGCTTGCACTTTTTTGTGTTTTAGGTATTTACGTATTGTGCTTTTCTCACTTTAGGAAATAAGAGGGATAACTTTTTATTTATAGGGAATCTAAAAATTCTATAGATGACAAAATATTAATTTCCTCTTAAATACTATCACATATATTATTATAGGTTAAATGTCAATCTTTCTCTTAAAAACCTACTAACATCCAAAGAGTTTTATCCTTTCAAGTGGATCAATCAAGGTCTATACTTGGTTGGTGTACATAGAATTCATTTTAGATTTCACGACCTCAAGTCATTTCTTAAAATCAATATAAGATATTGATTCCATGTAATTGGTAAGCTCATTAAGTATATGCAACTCGTTACTTTCAACTTTTATAAGAAGTCCAAATCTCATTGGTTCATGACATATTCTACCAAATCTATGAAGTTCTCATGTTTCTTATGTTTCAACTTTTATTTGGATGTCAATTTATGGTTCTTGAACTTTTTCAATTTCTATTTCCCACCCAGTTCTACTTTAAAGAACAAGTTCGTTTTCTATTTTCCACTGTTGGATCGCGCTCAAATTTTTACATGAGTTTCCGGATGCTATTTTCCTCGGGGTAGCCACTGAATCGCTACTTGGTTACGAGGAGGTCTGGTCGGCAAAGCGTGAGTAAAGGGTCAAAAGGGCGAAAATGTTTGATCCCATCGTTGGATTGCGCTCAAATGTTTACACGAGTTTCTGGAATCAGTTTTCCTGGAGGTAGCTATTGAATCGCTACTCGATGACGAGGAGGTCTGGTCGGCAAACCTTGAGTAAGGGGTCAAAAGGGCCATAATGTTTGATCCCACTGTTGGATTGCGCTGAAATTTTTACATGAGTTTCTGGATGCAGTTTTCTTGGGGGTAGCTACTGAATCGCTACTCGGTGACGAGGAGGTCTAGTCGACCAACCTTGAGTAAGGGGTCAAAAGGGAGATGATGTTTGATCCCACCGTTGGATTGCGCTCAAATTGTTACATGAGTTTTCAGATGCAGTTTTCCTCGGGGTAGCTACGGAATCGCTACTCGGTAACAAGGAGGTCTGGTCGGCCACCCTTGAGTAAGGGGTCAAAAGGGCGATAATGTTTGATCCCATCGTTAGATCGAGCTCAAATTTTTACACGAGTTTCTGGATGCTGTTTTCCTCGGGGTAGCTACTGAATCGCTACTTGGTGATGAGGAGGTCTGGTTGGCCAACCAACTTGGATATGATGAAAACAACACCAAATAGAACCAACTTGGTAGTGCAATCCAAATATGACTCAAGAAGCAATAAAAACCAGAAAAGAAGCAAAACAAAACTGCGATGATAGCCTCGTGAGTAACAAACTTGGAAACTATGTTGCAGCCCATTAAAGATCTTTGGAGAATTAGAAGATTCCCAAATAAGCTGCCACATCCTTTTAGAAAAAG
This sequence comes from Populus nigra, assembly GCF_951802175.1. NCBI lineage: Eukaryota > Viridiplantae > Streptophyta > Magnoliopsida > Malpighiales > Salicaceae > Populus > Populus nigra. The sequence goes on along the minus strand of NC_084865.1, from coordinate 8,522,684 downwards.
AATCCTAGCCAAATAGGAAGTCCACAAGTCAAAAGGAAGTAAATAACAAAATTCATACAGCCTCTGTTGACCCATGTTTCGATACCTTTTCGAACTTCGATTGACCAAAAATTTTAAACTAAGGTAGGAAAACATGTTAGAAGACTCCACGTAAAATTGAAGCCCGATCCAATGGTCGGATTGAGAATTATGATTGTTGCTGTAAAACTGGATAGTTGCCCTTTTTACGTCAAAATCCGAATTTGACCTTTCCTGGATCGTATCACCTCTTCAGCAAACTGGACAGTAAGTTAAATATCGTGAATGCAGTTAGAGGTGAGAATAGCTTAGACAATGGTGCTGGCTCTTCTTGGTGCGAAGCTCGTGATCACGTGGTCACACAACTCATAATCAAGATTGAGATCTGAACTTGGAAAGCCGAAATAGGTCTGATAGGAGTGTAACACAATGAAAACCTGTCTCAAGGCACCAACACTATTGGAATGAAGTAGAATGACATCATGAAGGCAATTAATCTTCGATAAGTCAGATTCAGTTCGTTCAAGAACTGAAGAATGCTTCACTCACACGTTAAAAATGAAAAAAAAATCAAAAGTAATATTCATCAATGGCTTCGAATTTTAGGTTATATGTGTTTAAATAGTTCTTAAAAATTAACCCTAATGGATATACCCTAGTGGGCTAAGCTGACTCACATACAAAACAAACCTAAAGAACCCTAAACTGAAAAGGCCCATAGCCTAATCCAAACAAGCCTTTGATCTTAGCTGAAAAACAGAGTATTAATTAACCAAACATGAAAGAAAATAATAAAAATAACTAATTTGTCATTAAATACAATCAACCTTTCTTTCCTTGTGTAACTAGAATGAATAAAGAATCCTTATAAGAAAAGAATTCTAAAACATTAATGAATCATTGCCACACTAATGAGAATCAGCCCAACACCAAGCGTAATCATGCTAACAACCCATTGGAGGTGCCGATTAGGCCAATTACAAGAGTTAGGGCAAAGAAGCTTAAAGAAGCATTCAATGGGCTTGTTCAGAAACATATGGAGCAATATGGACCTAGAGGGGTTTGGGATATTTAAGGAGCATAAAGGACAACCTTCAATTCATCTAATTCAGGTCCAAGAAGAGCCTAATTTGTGTGGATGAAGGGGCTGATGTGTCCAGCCCAATACCAGCCTTGTTAGGTTTTTTTTTCTATTGGTATAAGGAGAGAAAGTTAGGAATTTATTCTCCTAATTAAGTGATGTGCCGTGAATGATTCGAAAATCAGCAACAATAAATCTGACGAAAATGGATTAAGGATGGGTCTGGTTGTGTTGTTTTTCTTTTGGTGTTTAGGGTGGATCATAGTGATTTTAAGGTAAATAAGATGGACGATAGACTAGAATGATACTTTGATAAGTCGATCTAGACGCCACAAAGATCAATCTAGGATTTCAACGCCACACTCTTTGTGATTGAAGAGTGATAAGTCAGGTAGGGTTCTTCACAAAATCAATTTGAAAGAACTTTGAATTCTCTGAATTAAGTTTTCAAATCTTGGCCAAAAATCCCTTATTACATATTCTGATACTATATTTATAATTGGAACATCCCTCAAAAGTTAGGAAAAATTGATAGAGAGAGAGGCAGAGAGGTGAAAGAGGAGAGAGAGAGAGAGAAAAGAGAGAAAGAGAGAGAGAGTGGTGCTGTCGGAGCTACATCTACTCCGTCCACCGTTGGATTATTCTCATTTTTGACTATGTTGTTCCTTCCAACCTTCTCTCAACATTGACCGAACGGATTTGTTATCCAATCAACGAGGTAAGAGATATTGATCTCGCAATATTTCTTCTATTCTGCATTTTCAGTTCTGGAACTATAGAGAAGTGGTGAAATTGCAGCATATTGCATGGATTTTCTTCATGATTTCTGTTATGGCTGTCATAGACATGAAGGCCTTTGCCATATGTGAAGATTAAATCACAGTTCTTTGGAAAAGTTTCAATTTTCTTGCTAGTTCCAGAGTGGTTTGTCGTAGCTTGATCTCCTTTGTTCACCGTTGGATCGTTACCATATTTGAGTATGTTGTTCTTCGGAACCTACTCTACGTCTTGACCAAACGGATTTTTGTTACAATCAGTGTGCTGGGAGATATTGGCCTCGTAATTCTGTTATTTCTGAGCTTAGGTTGCTTCTTGGACTCAGTTTATCTTATTAGACTTTTGCTCTCTCTAATATTTGTATGCTACCATAATGTCTCTATGTTCTTCTGTGGAAAATGTTCCAATGGTTAGCTCTCACATTGAACAACAGAATCAAGTTAAGTCTGGACATACATTAAGATTAGAACTGCAGGATATGTTGAATAGCCATGGGATGAGGATTTCTCAGTTTCAAGCTGATTCTGATGCTAGTATAGAGAAACACTCTACTGCCCAAGCTTCTAATGTTGTTCCAGAAATGAACCATGTGTTAGGTTCTAAAGTTGATGAGGTGAAGGTAGGGTCTCATCAACAAGAACAACTAAAACCTAGACCCAAATTGAATTTTTTAAATGCTTTGAAGGGTTCTGGTGTTGATGACAATGAGGATAGCAAGACCCTTGGCATTAGTTCAGTCCGTAATCTGCACTTTGCTCCCCCTACTATGACTGATGGTCGTGTGACAGTAGCTCCTCCTCTTGATGTGTTTGAAGATGGCTGTGAATTTTGGAAATCCACCCTAGTTGGTCATTTTGTGGGGCAGAAATTACCGTATCCCGTGGTTAATTCTATTGCCAAAAGAATATGGAGCTCCTACGGTCTATCAGAAGTTTTGTCTTCGGATAATGGCTTCTTCATCTTCACCTTTGATTCGGTTGATCATGCCATTAATGTGCTGGAAAGAGCCCCATGGCACATGGCAAACAGGCCTTTGGTGCTTAAACGTTGGCAACCGAACATGCAATTTTTGAAAGATGATTTGGCAAGAGTTCCGGTATGGGTTAAGCTGTATAATGTCCCTCTCGAGTATTGGACTATTAAGGGGCTGAGCTGTGTAGCGAGTGCTATTGGAGTCCCCCTTCATGCGGATCATAAGACATTGTTGCGTAAAAGGCTTAGTTACGCAAGAGTTTGTGTTGAGATAGATGCTTCGAAGATGTTGGTTAAGGAATATGATCTTCGCTGTCCAAATGGGTTATTCATAACAATTTCAGCTGAATACGAATGGATACCGTCGAAGTGCAGTAATTGCAATGTCTTTGGACACACCACAACGCTATGTGCTACTAATAACATTGATAATCTTAAAGTGGTGGCAGAGGGTAAGAGGAATCTAGGAGCTATGAACTCTAAATTTGCGGATAACAAGCCGAATCAGTTTCAGTGGCAGGTAGTTGGTAAACGAAACAAGGGTTCTGTGAGTGGGGAGAATGCTCCGTTGGCATCTAAAGTGGGTAATTGTGATGAGAATGGTTGTTCAACATCTGGTATACATATGCCTGATTGTAATATGAATGATCATGCGACATCAGATGTGTGCAATGCTGGTTGTCATGAAGATGAAAATCCTTCCTCTCCTCTTGTCTTGAAGAGTTTACGAGAAGACATGAAACAGGAGCAAGGGGCTGCAAGTACTGCTTTAGATCAAGATATGGACGCAATGAGAGGTGATACAGATGGGGAACCAACCGATATCATGACAACCCCTCAAACCGATATCATGATACAGAAAGGGAAACTGTTAATCAGTTAGCTATTAAGGCTAGAGACTCTCTAGAGAAAATGAAAAGGGGTTCAAAAGCCTCTTCAAAGAAGAATCAGAAATCTGGCTCCTCTCCAGGAGGCACGTCAAGGTAATCTTTGTGTTGTTGTTTGTACTCCTCTCTATTTTCCTATGATTATTGGATGTTGGAATATTAGAGGTTTGAATGATCCTATAAAGCATTCAGAATTGCGTAGACTCATCCATCAAGAGAGGATAGCTTTTTTTGGTTTGGTTGAAACTCGAGTTAAAGACAAGAATAAAGATAATGTTTCTAAACTTCTTCTGCGTTCTTGGTCCTTCTTGTATAATTATGATTTCTCTTGTCGTGGTCGTATTTGGGTTTGTTGGAATGCTGATACGGTGAAGGTGGATGTTGTTGGAATGTCAGACCAGGCTATTCATGTTTCTGTCACTATATTAGCTACCAAAATCAGTTTCAATACTTCAATTATTTATGGAGACAATAATGCTTCCTTACGTGAGGCATTATGGTCTGATATAGTGAGTCGTAGTGATGGATGGGAGTCAACCCCGTGGATTCTTATGGGTGACTTTAATGCTATCCGCAACCAGTCGGACAGGTTAGGAGGGTCTACTACGTGGGCTGGTACCATGGACAGATTGGATACATGTATTCGAGAAGCGAAAGTAGATGATCTTCGGTATTCAGGAATGCATTATACTTGGTCGAACCAATGTCCTGAGAATCTGATCATGCGGAAACTAGATAGAGTACTTGTTAATGAGAAGTGGAATCTGAACTTTCCATTATCGGAAGCGAGATTTTTGCCTTCGGGTATGTCAGACCATTCTCCTATGGTGGTAAAGGTTATTGGCAATGATCAGAACATAAAGAAACCATTCAGATTCTTCGATATGTGGATGGATCATGACGAGTTCATGCCCTTGGTGAAGAAGGTATGGGATCAGAATTCGGGGGGTTGTCCAATGTATCAGCTGTGTTGCAAATTAAGAAAGCTAAAGCAGGAATTGAAACTTTTCAATATGGCTCACTTCTCTAACATTTCAGATAGAGTTAAAGATGCAAAAAACGAAATGGATAAGGCTCAACAAGCTCTGCATACAGCGCATGAGAATCCAATTTTGCGCATGCGAGAAAGGGATGCTGTTCGTCTATACGCTTCTACCGTCAGGGCTGAAGAGAGTTTTTTCAAACAGAAGGCAAGGATACAATGGCTTAGCTTGGGGGATCAGAATACTAGCTACTTTCACAAATCAGTAAATGGAAGACAGAATAGAAATAAGCTTCTATCACTTACAAGGGAGGATGGAGAGGTTGTCGAAGGACACGAGGCAGTCAAATCAGAAGTAATTGCATACTTCCATCGTGTGTTAGGAGTGGATCAGATGCCTAGGGTTCTGAACGAGGAAGTGATGGACTCGGCAATTAACTTGAAACTGTCTTCAACGCAACAGCATCTACTCGCACAAGATGTAACAAGGGAGGAGATTAAGCATGCTATGTTTAGTTTGAAGAACAACAAAGCCCCTGGTCCGGATGGCTTTAACGCAGGTTTCTTCAAAAGAATGTGGCACATAGTTGGGGAAGATGTAATCAACGCTGTTAGAACCTTCTTTCAGACTCGTAGAATGCTTAAAGAAATGAATGCTACATCCATTTCTCTTATTCCTAAAGTTGCTAATCCTACAAGGTTGACTGATTTTCGTCCTATATCTTGCTGCAATACAGTGTACAAATGCATCGCTAAGATTCTAGCTGGGAGAATCAAAGTTGTTTTGCCATCCTTAGTTGGTCCATATCAGACTGCTTTTATCTCAGGACGGCGAATCAGTGATAACATTCTTTTGTCTCAGGAACTAATGAAAGGCAATCATAAATCTACGGGACCTGCTCGTTGTGCTATGAAAGTTGATCTGATGAAGGCTTATGACTCGGTGCGGTGGGATTTCGTTGACGCCATGTTAATAAAAATGGGATTCCCTAGAACAGTCATTGATTGGATCATGGTTTGTGTTACATCATGTCAATTCTCTATCAACGTCAATGGTGAGCTTGCAGGTTACTTTCAAGGAGGAAGAGGGCTGAGACAAGGGGATCCATTGTCGCCATATTTGTTTGTCCTATGTATGGAAATCCTTTCGGGGCTATTCTGCAAGATGAGTGCCAACCAAGAATTCAAGTTCCACTGGAGATGCAAGAAGGACAAAATTTCTCATCTTTGTTTTGCTGACGACTTGATGATTTTTAGCAACGGGGATGTAAAGTCAATTCGTATGATCACAACGGTGCTCACAAAGTTTCAAGACCTATCAGGTCTGTATCCAAATCCAAACAAAAGTGACATCTTCTTGAGCGGTGTGTTAAATGCTGAGAAGGAGCAAATTATTCATATTCTTGGGTTTAGAGAGGGGGAGCTCCCTATGAAATATTTGGGAGTACCTCTTCTCTCATCCAGACTAAAGGCTGTTTATTGTAAGGGCCTCGTGGATCGAATCACCTCTAAAGTTCGCCATTGGACTTGTCGAACACTCTCGTATGCAGGACGGGTACAACTGATTAATTCAGTCTTATTTTCCATACAAGTCTATTGGGCATCTCTCTTTCTCTTACCTGGGCAAGTAATTAAAAATGTGGAGCAAATTATGAAATCCTTTCTTTGGTCAGGTTCAGATATGAGAACTACTGGGGCTAAAGTGGCTTGGGATCAGGTATGTCTTCCAAAAAAGGAGGGGGGGGCTAGGAATAAAACGGATAACAGAATCGAACAAGATTGCTTTGTTGAAACACATTTGGAACCTGTGCAATGACTCAGATGGCTCAATATGGTCTACTTGGATCAGATCCAATCTGTTGCGAGGTAGGAATTTCTGGACAATCAAGACACCACAGAATTGCTCTTGGGCTTGGGGAAAGATTCTAAAGCTCAGATCCTTAGCATGGCCGAAGATGAAGTACATCATAGGAGATGGAATGACAACCTCTCTATGGTTTGACAATTGGCATCCTCACAGCCCACTCGCGGATTCTTACGGGGAAAGATTCATCTATGATTCAGGTATGGCCAAGAACGCGAAGGTGAATGTGCTAATTCATAACTCAGAATGGAAAACTCCTACCACCCAAGCTATTGGCTGGCACCCCATTATAGAAGCTATTCCTTCCAATTCTAATCCTAAAATGGGGCAAAAGGATGAGATAGTTTGGTTGGATTCACCAAATCACAGATTCTCGATCAAAGTAGCTTGGGAACAACTAAGACGTCATCGTCAGATGGTTGAATGGCATGACATTGTGTGGTTCAAGAATGGTGTTCCAAGACATTCATTTCTTCTATGGATGGCTGTCCAACAGAAACTCACAACTCAAGATAAACTTCATCGGTTTGGTATACATGGTCCCAATAGATGCTCGCTCTGTCTCCGCAACAATGAGGATCACAACCACTTGTTCTTTGAATGCTCCTATACTAAAGCGATCTGGTGGGATGTTTGTGACAGATGCGACATTCCAAGAATGACAAAAGGCTGGGATGAATGGATTCGATGGGCCACTGTCTCTTGGCATGGCAAGAGTTTCGTCAATTTTTCTCGTAAACTGAGTTTTGCAGCTACAGTGTATCATGTATGGCAAGAACGGAATGCAAGGATCTTTGCTGGAATGTCTAGAACTTCGAATTTGGTCTTTAATCAAATCGAATGTATCATTCGTGATAAGCTTGATTTGATGAGGAATGTCGCACCAACAAATGAAAACAAAAGGATCCAACGAGCTTGGAGGGTGAATACCATAGATTCTTAATTTGTTAGTTAGCTGGTTGTATTGGTTTCCCTAACGAATCCAGTGAGGTTTCAGTGTTATGGTCGGTGGCTAGCTTGTAGCCATCTGTTGTTTTATGTTTCTGTTATCATTGTAAATCTGGGGTATGCCCCTTATAATGTTTGTATCTTCTTCTTTTAATACATACGTCAACTTACCAAAAAAAAAAAAAAAGTTAGGAAAAATTCAATATGACAGAAGTCAAGCCCAAAAAATAGACTTTGACTAACTAATCTAGACAAATTAACTATCACATGTCTTTTGACCTTTCTGAAACATAAACAGACCAAATTTAAAATAGGTATAACTTTTTACACAAAAGTCCAATGTAATCATGGTTGGACAATCTAGAAAGAACACATTCTGAACTTAAAATCCACCTATATTGGTCTTGTTTTCACATGCAATGGATAACATCAGATTCGGGTTCAAATTCATTTACTTTTGTGACCAGAAACAGCATCAGTTCCTTCACTTATTTGCATTATCAGCTCAAATTCAAGTAGCCCAGCATCAGAAGAACCATTAAGGGCTTTTCCCATCTCTAAGTTTCAATTGTAGGCAATTAAGCACACTTGAACCAATTTCAAACTGATTGCTAATTTTTAACTCCGACGCAGCTTCAATCACTCCAATTTGACTCATCAAGGCCCTTTGTAGTTGTTTCGCTCTCGCTCTTGCCATTAGACCATCTGAATCTTCTTTCATATTAGATTTAACTTTACGAGATGGATTATAATTCCCATGATGCACATCATTAAGTAAGGAAGTTGGCCAGATCTTGTTTCTAAAGAGGGGCGGATTATGTAATGCTTTTCTTGGCTATGTCGTAACTGCGCAGGGTATCGATATAAATGAGGATAAAGTTAAGGTCATCAGGGATTGGCCTACACCAAAATCGGTAAGTGAGCTAATGTGATTTGTTTAAAGAATTGTACAAGGATGATAGTGATTTTGCTAATGTTTGCAATGCTTGCAAAACTTCAACTTTTGGGAAGTTCTATAGACTTGATGGATATTTGTTTAAAGAGAGTCATTTATGTGTTCCATTAACTTCTATACGTGAATTGCTTGTATGTGAAGCACATGGGGGCGAGTTGATGGGTTATTTTGGTATTGTTAAGACTTTGTATGTGTTGCATGAGCATTTTTATTGGTCTAAATGAAAAAAGATGTTCAACGCATATGTGAAAATGCATAACTTGTAGGAAAAAAAATATAGGACACAACCACATGGTTTGTTTATCCCTTTCCCTATACCTAAGGAACCATGGGTAGCCAATTCGATGGATTTTATTTTAGGTTTACCTAGGTCAAAACGGGGTAGGGATTCAATTTTTGTAGTTGTTGATAGGTTTTCAAAGATGACACTTTATTCCATGACATAAAACCGATGATGCAACTAACATTGGTGAATTGTTCTTTAGGGAGATAGTACGGCTTCACGGGTCCTTAAGAGCATTCTATTTGATAGAGATGTTGAGTTTCTTAACTATTTTTGAAAGGTGTTATGGGGCGAATTGGGTACTAAACTATTGTTTTCAACTACTTGTCATCCTCAAACAGATGGAGAAACTGAAGTAGTTAATAGGACCTTAACAACTTATGCGTGCTGTCATTCAAAAGAACTTAAAGAATTGGGAAGATTGTTAGCCATTTATAAAGTTCGCATATAATTGTAGTGCTCTACCATTGAATTTTCACCATTTGAAATTGTGTATAGATTAACCCTTTAACTTTCATGGATTTGATTCCTTTACCTTTTGATGAAAGGGTTAGTTCGGAAGGTAATCATAAAAGCACAGGTGGTGAAGACACTCCATGAGAATGTGCAACAATAAATTGAAAAGAGGAACCGTGTGTATGCAACAAAAGCCAATAAGGGGGCAAACATGTTGTCTTTCAGTCCAGCAATTGGGTTTGGGTGCGGTGTATATGTGCAGGAGAGATTTCCGACCTATAGGAAATTAAAGCTACAACCACGAGGAGATGGGCCATTTTAGATCCTTGAGAGGATCGATGGCAATGCTTATAAAATTGATTTGCCAACTTAGTATGGTTTTAGTGCTACCTTTAATGTTTTTTTTTATCTTACTTTAATTGATGTAGGTGATGATTCGAGGTTGAATCCTTTTAAAGAGAGAGGGGATCATGAGGATCAGGCTAACACCAAGCGTAATCATGCCAACGACCCGTTAGAGGAGGTGTCAATTGGGCCAATTACAAGAGCTAGCGAAAAGAAGCTTAAGAAAGCATTCAATGAGCTTGTAGATAATATATGGAGCAAGATGGACCTAGAGGAGTTTGGGAGATCTAAGGAGCATGAATGACAACCTCTAATTCATCTAATCCAGGTCCAAAAAGAGCCCAATTTGTGTGGAACAAAATGTTGATGGTCTGGCCCTATAATAACCTTATTAGGCTTGTTTTTCCTAATGCTACAAGGATAGAAAGTGAGCAATTTATTCTCCTAATTAAGTAAGGAAGTCAGCTAGCTCTTATTCCTAAAGAGGGGAGGATTATTTAGTGTTTTTCCTAACCTAGGAAGGAAAGTAATTAAATCAGCAGCAAAGGAGAAAATTTGCTTTGTTATTTGTCCAAGTTATACAAGGAAATCCAAGCTAATCAAGGAAAAGAAAGGGCGACAACAAGGAAACCAAATTAGATTAATTAGGTTTTATTTTCTCAAGTTATATGCGGCAAAACAATACCAGATTTTATGTTATTTTTATTTCTTTATGTTTTGGGTTATATTTGGGGTCAAATGTAAGTGGGTCATAAGTCCATATAAGGAGTCTATTAGGGTTTATTTTAGTTTGGAGTCAGTATAAATAAGGGTATAACCAGACATGTATGGTTACGTAATTTTCAGATCAATAAACTTCTTTTACCGCACTTGTCACATTGGTGAGATAATCTCCCTTCCTTGGTTCTCTAAAGAAATGAAAAATGACTTATCGAAGAACAACTTACTTCGTGGTGCCACCCTTATACTTCTCGTTCATGAAACAATATTCGTTGGGTGGAGGTTTCCGTTTCCAATAGTGCTGGTGCCTAGGTACAAATTATCTTTGTGTCACACTCCTATCAAACCTAATTTACTTGGCTTTTCGGGAATTGATGTATTTGAGTGTGGGTTGCGTGACCACATGATTACAAGGTTCCCATCAACTATACACCACAAAGCCTTCAATTCCTGAAAGAAGAGTCAATACTAGGGCATTTGTGAACCTTTTCTTCAACACATGAAAACTCACCTCGTATTCCTTAGTCCTTTCAAGTTTCACTCCTTTTCGAGTCAATCAGATGAGAGGGGAAGCAACAACAGAGAATCTTTCAATGAATCCCTTATAGTACTCGCTAAACCCAAAAAGCTTCAGGTTTCAATCATACTTACTAGCCTTTCCCATATTAAAATTGCGTCAACCTTCTTCGGATCTACCAAAATTCCTTCCACTGAGATGATGTACCCTAAGAAAACTATCTCCCTTAGCCAAAATTCACAATTATTGAATTTGGCATACAACCGATTTTTCCTTAACACATGCAACACTCTTTTTAGATGTTCCTCATGTGAACTTGAATAAATTAGGATATTATCTATAAATACTACCACAAACTTGTCCAAAAACATTCTAACTACCATGTTTATTAAGCCCATAAACATTATGTGGGGCATTAGTCAACCCAAAAAGCATTACTAAAACTCATAACGATCGTACCTTATTCTAAACATAGTCTTTTGGATATCCTGCTCCTTAATCCTTAGTTAATGATATATAGACCTCATACTGATCTTATAGAATACTCTCACTCCTTTTAGCTGATCAAAGAAATCATTTAACGTGCCATCCTTTTTTTTTCACAAATAATATCGTCACTGTATTCAATTGTTGGTAGTTGATATATAACCTAACATGCCATTCTTTTTTTTCACAAATAATATCGGGGCTTCCCAAGATGAATTACTTGGATAAATGAAACATTTGTCCACAAGCTCTTGCAACTGCACCTTCAACTCACTCATCTTAGATAGAACCATTCTATTAGGTGACTGTGCTATAGGTGTAGTCCCTGGTCAACGAATACCTCTACTTTTTTTTTGAAGGTAACCCCTGATAATTCTTTCGAAAACACATCTAGAAATTTTTTTATTATAGGAATACTATTCAACTTGAGCTTTCTTTATACATACTCTATTACATATGTGATGCAACCATATTATTTGATAGTTTCACCCATATTTAACTAGTGTTTTGCTTATGTTTTATATATAAAATACCAAATATTCTTTGTTTTATGTTTTGAAGGTATTTTTGGATGAAAGATGCAAAAAGGAGTAAATTGGAGGTAATTAGCAGATTTGACCTCCAGTCGATGTTTTGTGCAGAGCGTGAGCTCTAGAGGTTGAAATGAAGTGATTCTAGTTGCATTAAAATCCTAACATCCATACCTTTCTAGACATATATGGCAAGAAAATAAAATAAGGAAGAGCATGGAAATCTCAGCCTTCAAAGTCAAATCTAGTAATCTGCCAGTGTTGACCTTCGGTCATTCCAACTTGAATATCTGGAGTTACAGAAGTCCAATTGATGTAAACTCAAATGTGTTGGATTCCTGACTCGAATACCTATTAACGCTCCAATGTAAGCCAGAAAAGATGTCATATGAAGGAGACATGATTTTTCAAAGATGACAACTAAATTCTGCCAACAAAAAAGTTTCGTGAAGAAATGAGTTTAAATTACGTTCCGAAGCATCTAAACCGACATCCAAGTTTTTATTTCAGCAATTTAGATCCTCTAAGTCAAAACTTGAAGATTTCATGCAAGGCTATTTCTCTTTTTTTAGGAAAATAATTAATGAAGTAGTTAAATGTAAACTGTCTACTTAAGGGAGGACTATTTTGTAAAATAGAGACTGGGTTTCCTAGGATGTAAAAAGAATGAGAGAAGAGAAGGGGGCAGCCAGCCGGGAAGAGAAAAACACCCTTGTCCTCTAAGAAACCCGAAATCATGTATTCCTCCTTTTTGATTAGTTGTTCAACAAACATGCAAGGCTAAACTATTTTTCTTAGTTGCAAGGACACGAAAACCTTCAGATTTTAAGAGCTGTGAGATCTATTTTACCTTTTCTTTTGAATTTATATGATGAATATGTTTGTTCTTCTATGCTTATTTTTCCTATGATTATTTATTTTAATTGCTAAAGCGGGCTCTAAGTTATTATTATAGACAATCTATTGCTAAGTTCGATATCAAAACTGGAGTTATGGTATATGAACATTCAATCAAATCAAATATAGACTGCTGACATTTATGTTTTCTTGATTAATCAATTTATCTAGTTCTTAAGGCTGCCATTAAATTAAAATACTAGTGCGAACGCTATGGTTGTTTGATGGTTAGGGTTAGTTATACGGCGGATCCGTTAACTAACCAATGTTAAGAAGAGATAAATATTCAGAATATAAATTGATGTTTCGCTTCCATGATCAATTCTGATTTCTGTAGGTGGATGTGTGCTTGTGACCAAGGTTTGTTCTCTTGATAATTTTCTGATTTTATTAAATTTCGTTTGATAGTGTTCTGTTTTCTTTTACTTTAGATTAGATAACGTCCACCCCCCCTAAAATTGCATATCATCTAGCATAAAAATCTGACTTCAACCTTCCTCGTGGGATCGACCCCTTGCTTGCTCTATACTATCTTGTGTGTTGTGTTTTAAGCTATGGTAATTAATTTGTACGACTGTGACATCGCAACAATATGCTAGATAAGATTGATATCCTTTCCTTACATATTTTCTAGCAGCCATTGCTGATATCATACAATTTGGTACCACGCTCTTTTACCCCCTAAAGGTCACTTCCTTTTCATCACCAAGAAGGGTCACCACCTCATAGAACAATTTATTTGTATCCTATGTGCACTTAACCAATCCATTCCTCGTATAATGTCAAAATCATATCTCTAATAGAATCAAATCTATCCTTATTCTTTTTCCTCCAACATACACTACACACCCTCTATATACATCATCATTGTCTATGAACTCACCTAATAGTGTACTAACCATTATTCCCTTTTCTAGCATACCTCTATTCAAATTCAATTCATTCACAATTATAGATGCTATAAAAGAATGAGTAATACCCAAATCAAAAAAAGCATAAACCAGGTGAAAATTTAATTCAATCATACATGTCACCACCTCAGTTGCAACTCTATCATCCTCATGTGTCAAATAATAAACTCTTCCCTATATCCTTTCTTGTTGCACCCTGGGTCACCCTCGAGTAGTACTGCCCCCAAACTGAGAAGGTCCCTTAGGTCGGTCTGCAATTATTGATTATTGATGACTTTGTGTTGGAAACTAGGATCCTTGACCCATCATCCTCAAATGGCATTCCCTTTTAAAATGTCGTCTCTCCATAGTGGAAATAACTTGTCCCTCCTGTCTATAGATATAGCACCATCCCACAGTGACTGAAAATCACCATGATGCTTCTAATTGCAGTTACCACATAGGGGAAATGATGACATCCCTTGCCTTATAAAACCTCCAGCCGAATTAGTTCTTGAATGTATAGGCCCCTTAGATGTTTGTGTTGTTTTCCCTGAAAACCTATTGGTAGCAAAGCTTCCCCCCCTTCTTTTTGAATTACCTGAAAAACAATCCACTTTTTCCCATTTTAGGCAGGGCAGTTTTCCATCCTTTACCCCAACCTCATCCGCACCTTATAATCTTCACCCTGCTTTTCTTCCTTCAGCACAACCTTCAAGGATTGAGCTGCTTTAACCAACCCCCTCACAGTCTTAGGTTGTAAGGCAATCAATCTTAAGTCCATCTTTTAGTCTTTCAATTTGATTATGTTTAGTCATCACTATAATAATAGCAAATATAGAGAGGTCTTGGAACCCCCCCTTTCATATCCAACACTAACAAGTTACCCTATCTTAATACTAAGAACTCTTATTTTTTTATCTCTATAATGTCATTGAGAGTAATACTTTGTTTCAAACTTCATCTTAAAGTCACCCTATGTCAGCACTTCTTTCGATCTCCTTTATCTCACTATGGTCCGCCATAAGTGAGCATTGTCTAATAGCAAATGTGCCATACATTTGTTTGTGATTTAGAGTTCGTCGGTAATTTTTTTACCGACAACATCCCCGACGGAAACCGTCCTTTAGCTTTCCTTTCATCGGTAATACCTAATTCCGTCGCTACATCAGTCGGTAAAACAAAACATGTGCTGATGGTTTTACATACGAAAATTGTGCGAAAAAAATATATTTCCTGTTTGAAATATACTGATGGATTGAGTTCTTAGGTGATAGTAGCATATCCAGTAAATATTTTTCAGCTCCTGGTTAAATGCCGACGAACTATAGCCCTCAGTAACATTGTTGGTGAGTGTGTGAAATACCGACAGAATATATTTGTCTGTAAATTCATCGGTGATTGTGGCATTTGTACCAAGCTACTGTGAAATGCCGACAGACACATTTCATCTGTAATTTTGTCGGTATGATTGGCATTTCCCGTTCTCTGTCAAATGCCGACGGATACAGTCCAATGGTAAAACCCTCCGTGATTATTTTTAAATATTTTTTAAAAAAATTATTTAGAATACATAATATAAAATTATATAAATTAATAGTAAAAAAACCAATTATGCAAATAAATTTTTTATTAAACATCAAAGACAAAAAATAAAGTTAAATAATATTCATTACAAATTGAATGTGGTTTTTAAAAAATATTAAATTAACTATTAAAGCTAAATAATATTCATTACAAATTAACATAATGGTGGAGTTGGAGGAGGAGGAGGAGGCTAGTTGTTATACGGCCAAAAAGAAGAAGGCACACATGTATCACCACTCTATGATGCCATGTTCATGACCATTTGACAAAGTTGTTTATAATTCACCGAGAGTTGTTCATAAGTCGCCAATAGGTGATTGTATTTTTCGATGAGCTGAGCCGTGTGTTGCTGCAAGGCCACGAACTCCTTAGAGTGGGTGCCCACAAGTTCTCGTCCGTAGTGTTGAGGAGCCCGTACACTCGATTTTTATCAGTTTCACCGGACGATCCAACCTCCATCCACAAATCTAGATTGAAATCCGGATGGGTCGAAGGATCATCCCGATATCTATCCCTCAATCGGCTATTATAGGTCTCCTGAAAATGAAAAAAAGAAATCATCATATTCAATTCAATAAAAATAATAACTTATGAAATAAAATGGTTGAACAAATATACCATAAAATGTTGAGCACGGTTGTTAACGAACTATTGTGCCCCCTTTTGGCTGTCTTGACTCCGCACGTGCATCTCAATAAACAGCTCCATTGGGCTCGACTCATGTCTAAGAGATGTAGCCTATAATGAAAAAAATTAATTAACAACAAATAATTTAACGATATATTTCATTTAAATTAATCTTACCATCCATTTCGCATGTGCATCAAACGAAACGGAGCTGCCAGTGTGTGTTGTCACCGAACCATGAATTGGTCGATTCCGGTTGCCAGCACCAAACTGTCAGCGTCATGTGAACTGCTCAGACATCACGTGCTCAAGATAGTGCGACCATATATCCGCCGGGATGTATATCGTCTTGAAATCCCTCCAAACTGCCACGTCGTTCTAGCCTTGGAGACCATTATCTCTCTATACCATGACTCTTCATTCCATACAATCTGCATTCCTCCATATTAACCAGTCTTGATATGTTTGAGGCATGTCCATCGGAAAAACACAGACTCTTAAGCCATTTGTAGACTAGTAGTTGTGCGCTTTTCTTTAACATGAAGCTTGCTCTTGGTTTTGCGACCCGTGAATCATCATAAACCAACTCCATATTTTTACGGTTACAGAACAAAGCTATATCCAATCTAGCCTTGATGTTGTCCTTTGTCTTCCCCTTCACATCCATGACGATGTTGAAAATGTTCTCAAACACGTTCTTTTCAATGTGCATGACGTCAAGGTTATGGTGGAGCAGATTGGTTTTCCAATAAGAAAGCTCCCAAAAAATACTTCGTTTTACCCAATTATAGGTCAAACCAAAACCAGGAAACTTCTGCTTACCTCATTGAAGACCAAACACAATGTCATCGTACTCTGATACATCATGCAATTCTTCACTAGAAAGACGCGGGGATACAACATCCTTTTCAAGTTTGCCAACAAAGAAATCTTTTATGTTCTTTCTGTACTTGTGATTATATGGCAAGAAATGACGGTGACAGTAAAAAAAAAGAAGTTTTACCTTCGTTTGTTAGCTCGAATGCCTTGTTGTTTTTCATGTAGTATGGACATGCTAGTTTCCTATGCGTACTCCAACCAGAAAGCATTCCATAAGCTGGAAAATCATTGATAGTCCACATCAAAGCCGCCCTCATAACAAAATTTTGTTTCCTCAATAGATCATAAGTTAAAGCTCCGGAAGACCACAACTACGCCAACTCATCAATCAATGGTTGAAGACAAACATCTATATTCCGGCCCGGGCTGCTTGGACCAGGTATGACAGTAGATAAAAACGTGAACTTCGACCTCATACACATTCCCGGTGGCAAGTTATAAACTGTGAGTATAACCGGCCAGCAAGAATAAGGAGCAGCAAATTACCCGAAAGGGTTGAATCCGTTTGTACACAACCGAAGTCGCACGTTGCTTGATTCAACTGAAAAGTGAGGATGCACACTGTTAAAGTGTTTCCACGCGTCACCATCAGAAGGATGCACCATCACTCCATCAACCGCATCATGTGATTGGTGCCATGTCATGTGCTCAGCAGTCTTTGGTGACATGAATAACCTCTACAGTCTAGGTGTGATTGGGAAGTATCTAAGTTTTTTATATGCCACTAGAGTCTTTTCCCTGCCAGTTCTGGGTTTGTAACGGTAATGCCCACATGTCATGCACTCGATCAGCTCAACATTTTCAAGGTAGTATAACATGCAGAAGTTAGGGCACATGTCAATTTTCTGGTATCCTAAACCGAGGGATTTTATCATGGACTTCGCAGCATAGAAGTTCTTTTCAGCCTGTTCCCTTCAGGTAAAATGCTTCTCGCCCATTCAACAACCCATGATCTGACTTGATGGTGAACACTTGTGCTACGATCGATAATTTACTGTGGTTCGTGCAGCTATCCCATAATGGTTCGTCAGAATTTTTCAACAAATCAAAAACCCAGCTGCATATGCATTAGGTTTTTCTATGATTGGACATTGACTGACATTACCTTGATTCATTCTTATTGCATCCATAACCATATTCCTATGAGGATTAGTGTTATCATTTATCGCTTCATGCATGTTTTTTTTTTATTAAGATCAAAAGTAACCATGCCCCAAAAAGAGCAAATACAAAATATATACAAAAAGGAGGGCAACACATACCCTAAATCAAAAAAAGGGAACAAACTCCCCAGGAAACAGCATTAATTAAACAACCAAAAAGGCCTAAAAACAGCCACACAGATATCTAGCAAGAGAACCAAAATTGCACACTTACAGCCAAGAGAAGCTGCACCACGTCATTAATCATCACGTAAGTAACCATGCAGGCCATGCAGAAACCAACAAAATCAACCGGAACGACGCCGAACCATGCAGCCTAACACAATGATAGGGCAACACATCTTCCACCAAGCTTCCGGATACGACGAAGAAGATGACGAACCAGCATAGGACAGAGAGCAACAGTAAACCAGCAACATCATCAACAAATGGCAGTAGATGATGAAGACTCCAGACTAGCTGATGAAGTGTAAGAAAACCAAACCAGCAGAAACCAAAACCCATGCTGCCCAAAAACTTCAGTCGGCAACATTGTAAGCCAAGTGATTGTTGTCATGAAAATACAAGACAATATAGAATAGGATCTGAAATTTTCAAAATAAGACATCAATAGATTTTTCAGCATTCTCAAAAACTCTTCGGTTCCGTTCTTCCCATATTATATACACAACCAGAGCAAGGCCAACTCTTTTCATTCTCGACTGCAACCCTTTCTTGTTGTTATTTAACCTTCCCCCATAACATGGAGGTCCAGGCACAAGCAAAGAAAAGGTGGCCATGAGTCTCCTCTTCTTGCCTGCAGAAAGAACATTGAGTGGCTGGTGAGATGTAACTCAATCTATCCTTTGTTTTCAGCTTTCCAAGCACAGCTAACCATAGGATGAATTTGTGCCTGGGCAATGACCAAAGCTCCCATACCACATTCTCCCAGTGAATAGTTGGTCCTTTGAATCTGAAGTGTTCATGTGCATTAGCAGTAAACTTTCTCTTATCATTGTGCCAGATTTGTAACATGTGTTAACTTTAGCGTTTCCTCCAGAGTCATTGATCAACTGATCTTTCAACAATAGAATGGCTTTCCAGAGAGGAGATGAACTTTTATAAGCCCTGGAACTCCAAATTGTACCGTGAGTGAGGTAGAAGTGATGGACCCAACGGATCCAGAGTGATTCAGATTTTAGATGAATATTCCAGAGATGCCTTGCCAAGAAGCATTTGTTTCTGGTTGTAATGTCAAAGATACCTAACCCCCCTTCATTCAACGGAAGGCAGACCTGTTTACATGCCACAAGTGCAGACTTGTTGCTTTGCGGGTTACCACTCCATAAGAAATTTTGGCATAGAGAAGTGATTTTACTGACAACAATACTTGGCATAGAAAAAATATTGAGCCACAATTGGACCATACCATGCAAAACTGATTTAATTAACACAAGTCTTCCAACATAGGACAGATGCTTTCCCAGCCAGCTCTAAATACATGACTATGTAGTAGAGGGTAGTATTGACTAGCTAGCAACCGATGGGGACTTTTTTTTTTTTGGTAAGTTGACGTATGTATTAAAAGAAGAAGATACAAACATTATAAGGGGCATACCCCAGATTTACAATGATAACAGAAACATAAAACAACAGATGGCTACAAGCTAGCCACCGACCATAACACTGAAACCTCACTGGATTCGTTAGGGAAACCAATACAACCAGCTAACTAACAAATTAAGAATCTATGGTATTCACCCTCCAAGCTCGTTGGATCCTTTTGTTTTCATTTGTTGGTGCGACATTCCTCATCAAATCAAGCTTATCACGAATGATACATTCGATTTGATTAAAGACCAAATTCGAAGTTCTAGACATTCCAGCAAAGATCCTTGCATTCCGTTCTTGCCATACATGATACACTGTAGCTGCAAAACTCAGTTTACGAGAAAAATTGACGAAACTCTTGCCATGCCAAGAGACAGTGGCCCATCGAATCCATTCATCCCAGCCTTTTGTCATTCTTGGAATGTCGCATCTGTCACAAACATCCCACCAGATCGCTTTAGTATAGGAGCATTCAAAGAACCGATGGGGACTTAACGGAACACTCAGATATTTAAATGGAAAACTTCCTTCTGCAAACCTGTGTGAAGCAGCATAGCACGCTTGGTGTCTTCCCCAACACCACCAAAGAAAATAAAAGATTTAGCTGCATTAATGGTTAGACTAGACATCCTCCCAAAAACCAATGGCTACTGAAGCAGAATGTCAACAGAGAGCGTATCACTACGGCATGGCAAGAGTATGTCATCAGTAAAAGCTAAATGGCTTATTATACCCAAGGACTGACACTTGGGTGAAAATGAAACCCAGCCTTCTGAGTAGCCAAATTAAGCAGCCGAGAAAAATATTCCATGCACATGATAAAAAGATAGGGAGATAATGGATCTCCTTGCCGAACACCACATTTTGATATGATTAGGAAAGGTCAAATTCGGATTTTGACGTAAAAGGTGCATCTATCCAGTTTTACGGCAACAGTTATAATTCTCAATTCGATTGTTGGATCGAGCTGAAATTTTATGTGGAGTCTCCTGACATGTTTTCCTACCTTGGGTTAAAATTTTAAGTCAATCGGAATTTGGAAAGGCATCAAAACATGGGTCAATAGAGGTTGTATGAATTTTGTTATTTATTTATTTTTGACTTGTGGACTTCCTATTTGGCTAGGATTCTTTTCTTAAAAGAATGTGGCAGCTTATTTTGGGAATCTCTTAATTCTACGAAGATCTTTAATGGGCTGCAACATAGTTTTTAAGTGTGGCAAGAATTCATAAATGTTTTAGAATCCTTTTCTTACAAGGATTCCTTATTCATCCTAGCTACAAAAAAAGAAAAGAAGATTTCAAAATTAACTCTACCTTCAAATTTGATTCTCCTAGCTTATATGAGACTTCTACAGGGAAACAAATTTGATCCTATTATATTTAGGATATTAAATTCGGATTTATTATTGTTGTTATTATTTTCTTCTTAGTTTAGGGTTTATTTATATTATTTGGGTTTAATTGTAAGTGGGCATCATATAAGTCCACATAAGGGGTTCATTAAGGTTTATTTTAGTTTGGAGTCACTATAAATAAGGGCATAACTAGAAATATAAGATTAGACAATTTAGATTAATAAAACTTATTGTTTGCTGCACTTTGTGTGTGTGTGTGTGTGTGTTGATGAGATAATCTCCCTTCCATGGTTCTCTAATGAACTGAAAAACGACTTATCAAATAACAACTGTCTTCGTGGCGTTATCCTTATACTTCTTGTTTGCGAATCAATATTCGTTGGGTGGGGGTTTCCCGTTTCCAATAGTGCTGGTGCCGAGGTACAAGTTATCTTTGTGTCACACTCCTATCAAACCTAATTTACTTGGCTTTCTAGGAATTTGTGTCTCCAAATACGAACTCCACAAGTTAAATGGAAGTAAATAACAAAATTCGTACAGTCTCTGTTGACCAGTATTGTGGTGCCTTCCCGAATTCTGATTGACCTGAAATTTTAACCCATAATAGGACAACATGTCTGGAGAGTCCACATAAAATATTAGCCCGATTGAGCGGTCGGATTGAGAATTATAACTGTTGCTGTAAACCTAGACTGATGCGCTTTTTACACCAAAATCCAAATCTGACCTTACTTGAATTGTTTCACAAGGCTGAACCGTATCATAACCTTTTGAAATTATTTTCACATTCCTTCTTGGTGTTTTTTAGTCGTAGCCCTCTCTTATTGGGTTGTTAGTTTTCTACTCTTTATGTTCTGCTATTTTTTGCTTTCGCTTTCGATTCTTTTGGGTGTTTATGCTCATGGAAAAGAAAAGGGGACCTCCCTTTTGCTTCTGTTTGTTTGGTTTGAGTTAGGTTTGCTTCTTTTTTGGCTTCATTTGTTTTTTACTGTGTATTTGCATTGGATGGTTGTTGTGGATTACAGGTGTTTCCGATGATAGTTTTCTTTTCTATTGCTTATTACGTTTTATTATTAGATATTCAACTCACGGGAGTTACTTTTCCAAAGTATTCCTTCCATCCAATTGCACTTCGAAAAGTAATGAATATTGCCAAAATGTCATGTCAGAATTTGATCTGGAGCAACGCTCACTTTTTGATATTGAAGGTGTTGGGGCAGGCAGTGATACTGCTGAGATTGTTTTTCTTGGACCAAATACAGTTAAGTTAGGCAAGAGTGTTTTAATTACTTTTTTCTATCATGTTGTTGTCATCACATCTACCTGCTTAATATTAGTTGCTTGTTCAACCATAAAGATTGGAATAATGGTTTGCACATCTTCTTTAATGTTGATATTTATATTTAGGTTGTCTTGGATCAAGACTAAGTGGGTTATTCTTTCTTACTATTATTTGTTGGACAAAACCATAAAGGCTGTAAAAAGAAAAAATAATAATAATGGATTTGAAGAAAGAACGAATAAATTTAGGACCCACTTTTAGTTATTAATGAATAAAAGCAAGTAATACACTAAGTGGGTTCTTTTTAGTTATTATTGAAGTTCATGTATGACAAACCAACAACATTTCAGTGTAACTAGAGCTTGATGTTCTGCACAGTTAACTCACTTTTAGTTAACTCACTTTAGCTTAAAAGTGAGAACTTCAAAAGCCAGCTCATTGAGCCATGCCTATAAGTATAAGTAAACGGCTTCTTAGTACACATCTTCTAATAGGTATAAGAAAAAAAATTGTTTCTGATCAATGTTTTACGATATACTTTGGTTTATTTATACGAGGCCTTGTCAAAACCAGAAGGGCTTCTAAGTACGCATCTTCTAATAGGTATAAGCGTAGCATGGATGAAGAACTCACCCATTGATAATCAGTTTTTGATTAATTTAGTTGGGACTTTAATCTCTAGAAGGTAGGAATTTGTTGTATTTTCCTTCCAATTATTGAAGGTGGAGCTGGTTTACTTCTTTCATTATGCGTGACTACCAGTTACAACATTCATACTAAGCAAATGATTTCTAAACAAATTGTTGTATTGTATATGAATATTTATTTTTTACTATAGGTATGCACTTGATTTATTATTTATTATGTCAAGAATGACAAAAGGCTGAGATAAATGGATTCGATGGGCCACTGTCTCAACTTGATTTATTTATGATACACAACTTCTTATAAATAGAAGATTTTAGAGGATAACACATTTTTATAAAAGAAATCTCAAGTTGCAGACATGAAAAAAGTTTGCAGTCAGACAAGGATTGGAATGGAGATGGTTTTTTGAAGGAGTTTGAGAGCATGGTTTCTAACTAAATTGAGAAAATTAAAGCAAGCCATGTTTGAGAGTATGTATAATAAAAATAAATGGGGTTTCATCCCATATTATGTTGATAGTTGAGCTTTGGTGTTGTTTGAATTCCAGGATAGGGTGATGTATATGAATTTCTCTATTCCAGATGGAATAACTACTGTCATGTTTCTCATTTCTATTTATCATCTCTAAAATAGTTGTGGAGTCTATTTATTATTTTCATCTTGCCCTGGGAAAGGCATTTCAAATCTAGGATTAATTTATTAAATTGGTGACACGATCCAAGTAAGATTAGATTTAAAACTTTTGGGTAAAATATTTTACGTTCTAGTTTTACGCTATTAAGCCTAACTTCAAATCCCACTATTGGATCGAGCTGAAACTTTACCAGAAGATTGAAGAAGTATTTGTTTATTTTGGGCTAAATTTTTAGGGTGAATCCGAGTTCGGGGAGGACTTGTGATATAACTCAAAACAAGTTGTATGAATTTTGTTATTTACTTTCTTTTGACTTATGAACTTCCTTTTTGGCGAGGATCCTTTTTTTTACAAGGATATGACAGCTTATTTTGGGAATCTTCTAGTTCTACAAGGATCTTTAATGGGCAAGAATTCATTAATGTTTCAAAATTCTTTTTTTACAAGAATTTCTTATTTATCCTAGTTACATAAGGAAAGAATGATTGATGGTATCTAATGACATTTTGGTTTATAGGAAGGAAACTAAACTAACATGGATAAAAGAGAGAGGTTTTCTTCATTAATTGTTCATGCAAAATAAGGAAACCAAGCGCAACAAGGCAAAAGACTTAAGAATTAATTCCAAATTCATATCAGATTTCATATTCTATTTGAAACTTCTTAGGGATGACAAATCTAATTCTAGCATATACAGAATATTAATTTTGCATTTTTATTATTTTTTCTTAGTCTTTAGTTAATTATTACTTATTTGAGTCAATTGTAAGTGACTTCACATAAGTCCTCATAAGAGGGTCCGTTAGGGTTTATTTCAGTATAGAGTCAGGATCAATAAAGCTATAACTAGACATGTGGGAAGCTATAAAATTTTGAGATTAATAAACATCTTGTGCCACAACTTTATTGTGTGAGTGGTGAAATATTCTCCATCCCTTAATTCTCTAAAGAACTAAAACGACTTATCGAAAAATAACTGATTTTGTGGCGTGAAGCGAACCTCATGATCACATGGTCACGTAACTCATAATCAAGATTGAGATCTAATCCCGGAAAGCCGAAATAGGTCTGATAGGAGTGTGCCACAATGGAAACCTACCCCAAGGCACCAACACTATTGGATTGAGTAGAATGACACCACGAAGCCAATTAATCTTCGATAAGTCAGATTCAGTTCGTTCAAGAACTGAAGAATGCAAGAATCACTCTCACATGTTAAAACTGAAAAATTCACAAGTAATTATCATCAAAGCTGCCGAAATTTTGGCTTACATGAGTTTAAATAGTTCTTGAAAAGTTAACCCTAATGGACCCAAAACCCTAAATGAGGTCCACTTAAAACTGACCTAAAACCCTAAATTGAAAAGCCCATAACTTAATCCAAACAAGCTTTGGATCCTAACTGAAAACAAAGTATTAATTAAGCCCAATCAAGCCTTGGGTTGTAGCTAACAAAATGAAACAAAACCCATAATATTAAATCCATGTTCTATCATGAGAAGAAGAGAAGAAAGTAAAATATTATAGAACTGATTCAAGGCTTATTTATAGCCTTCCATGCATTCCCTTAATCCTAGAAACAAAAGGAAAAGGTAGCCACCCATGTTGTTTCCAAGTTGTAGAAGGATTCTTTTGTTTTCTTTGCTGTCCTCACCTCATGGAAGTATAAGGATGATGCCACGAAGCCAGTTGTTCTTCGATAAGTCGTTTTCAGTTCTTTAGAGAATCAAGGAAGGGAGATTATCCCACCAACACACAACAACTGCAGCAAAGAAATTTATTGATCTGAAAATTGCGTAACCTTACATGTTTGGTTATGCCTTTATTTATACTAACTCTAGACTTAAATAAACCCTAATGGACCCCTCCTTAGGTGGACTTATATTAAGCCCACTTACAATTGACCCAAATAAGTAATAATAACCCCAAAATTGAGAAGAAAATAATAAAAATAATAAAAATCCAAAAATTATCATCCTACATATGCTAGAATTAGATTTGTCACCATTAAGAAGTCCCAAATAGACTACGAAATCTGATCTGAAGGTAGAATTTATTCTGAAGTCTTCTTTCCTTTTTGTAGCTAGGATGAATAAGGAATCCTTCTAAGAAAAGGATTCTGAAATAATTATGAATTCTTGCCACACTTAGAAACTATGTTGCAGCCTATTAAAGATCTTTATAGAGTTAGTAGATTTCCAAAATAAGCTGCCACATCCTTTTAGGAAAAGAATCCTAGGCAAATAACAAAATTCGTATAGCCTCTGTTGAGCCGTGTTTCGATACCTTTCCAAACTCCGATTGACCTAAAATTTTAAAACAAGGTATGACAACATGTCAGGAGACTCCACGTAAAATTTGAGCTTGATACAATGGTCAGCTTGAGAATTATGACTGTTGCCATAAAACTAGATAAGTGCACTTTTTACGTCAAAATCTGAATTTGACCTTGCCTGGATTGTATCATTAATTTATAGGTCGCTCTCTTATGTCTAGGTACCCAAACCCCTTGTATGATCAGTTTGCGGTAGAATTGAACCTCCAATTAAAACCTCCAGAAACCGTTATCAAAATAAGCCCAAATTTAATATATGGTGCGATATCATGCTCAATAACAGAATATGAAGTTTAAATTGATTCTAAGGTGGTTTGCTTATGGTTCACTAAGAGTAGTGTTTCTGCGGTAGAATTGAACCTCGAATTAAAACCTTAAGTACACTATATCCTAACAAGACCAAATTTTATATATAATTCTATCTCATCCCAATACACATAATATTAAGTTTCAATTGATTTTAAGGTGGTTTGCTTATGATTTACTAAGAGTAGTGTTTCTACGGTAGAATTGAACCTCAAATTAAAACCTCAAGCAAAAGATATCAAAATTATACAAAATTTCACATATGATGCGATCACACCCCCAATAGAATACATATAAAGTTCCAAATGATTAGGATGTGTTTTGCTTATGGTTTACCAAGAGTTGTGTTTCTACGGTAAAAATTAAATCATCCTTCAAATTTCATCTAATCTCTCTCTCTCTCTTTCTTTTTTTCTTTTTAATATACCTTTTTTGTTTTGCTTAGATGATGCAGACATAAAAATCAAGAAGATGGACGCAAGCACTTAAAAACTTAAAGGAACACTAAAAAAACAAAAATAACATAAGGATATGACCTTGTTTCAGAGCCTAGATTTGATATCAACCGATGCGAACCTCGTGATCACACAACACACAATCAAGATTGAAATTTGATCCCGGAAAGCTGAAATAGGTCTGATAGAGTGTAACATAATGGAAACCTGCCCCAAGGTACCAACACTATTGGAATGAGTAGAATGACATTACGAAGCCAGTTAATCTTCGATAAGAATATTAAAATATTACATCCATGTTCTGCCATGAGAAGAAGAGAAGAAAGTAAAATATTATAGAACTGATTCAAGGCTTATTTATAGCCTTCCATGCACCCATTAATCTTAGAAATAAAAGGAAAAGGAAAAGGTAGTCACCCATGTTGTTTCCAAGTTGTAGGAGGATTCTTTTGTTTCCTTTTTTGTCCTCACCTCATGACCTAAATAAAGTTGTATTGGGCCCCTCTTGCACATGGATAAGATGTACTAGGGTCTCCTTTTATACTCCAATGGACCTTTCATTCTAACTTGGTTGAAACCTTTAAAACCAATGCATTCAATGCCTCTTTCAATGCTTGGACCGAGTCATTGGACCATTTGGAACATGTAATGGGTCTTTGCTGGTGTTTCTGAGTTGGTCTACGCCACTTCTTCTATCTATGGCTCATCTATAATGCTAGTTTTATTGAACTTTATGCTATCCTAGTATCATTTTATGATGATGGGTTGTTTCGAGGTCAATTACTTCTCTTCAAGGTTTGATCTTGTTCGTGCTGAGAGATACCTTATTCCTTCCATCATTCACACTGGTAAGCATTATATTTAGAATTTAGCTATGGTTTTAAAGGGTACGAGCCAATAAAAATGTATTTCGTGATACCTTACATTCTGTAATTTAGACCAACCTTTTAGCAATAAGTATCTAAATTGATATTGTCTTAAGACTCAGGGTTGCTTTATCTACATGAAGATTAATAGCTCTTAATGGTTCCAAACCAGTTTTTCTAAGTATAACTGTCTGTTATCCTTCTCTTCACTATCACATTGCAGAAATTGAGAAGGATAATAACTTCAAACAACTCGAAGATAAATACCGCTCATTTTAACCAGACATGTATCCATATCTTGTAATTGTTTGAGACATTCATCAAGCTTTAGATTCTAACTAGTTAGTTTACCTATGCTACGTTGGGGGTTAGATCAAAAGTTAATATTTAAAGTAGAAAACAAATATTATGGCTATGCAAACACATTTCTAACATAATAAAAAAAATTGTAATTATGAACTGAAAAGTCAAAGTTTGCATTTAAGAAATATTATTATTGCTAACTAAAAACTAAATCACGAAGCTGAAAGATAGATAAAAATTAAGATTTTTGATCTTATAGTGCAAAATGTTATTCAAAAAATTTTTTAACTTATAAAATTCAATTCAATTCTACAAGATTGAGTGTTGATTTAATATCGAGATGTTTTTTAATATCATGAAAACCTAATGATACGAGCCATGCAAGGTCAGATTCAGATTTTAGCATAAAAGTTTCTACCATCTAGTCTTACACTATTAAGCATAACTCGAAATCCAAATGTTGAAACAAGTTGAAACGTTATCAAAAGATTCTAGAGGTATTTGTTTATGTTGGGGTAAACTTTCAAGTGAATCGAACTTCAAGAAGGTCTTGCGATATAGGTTAGAACGAGGCTGTATGAATTTTGTTATTTACTTCCTTTTGATATGGGGACTTCTTATTTGACAATGATCCTTATACTACAAGGATGTGATAGCTTGTTTTGGGAATCTCTCAGTTCTACAAGGATCTTTAATAGGCTGTAACATAGTTTTCAAGTATGACAAGGATTCAGTAATGTTTCAGAATCCTTTTCTTATAAGGATTCATTATTCATCCTAACTACACAAGGAAAGAAAGGCTGGAAGTATTTAATGATATTTTGGTTTCTGGGACCATTGGGCAGATAAAGATTTAGGACTTATGGGTTTTATCTTTATTTTTTGTTAGCGCCCAACACTTGGTTGGGCTCAATTAATATTTTGTTCTTTCAGCTAGAATCCGAGACTTGTTTGGGTCAGGTTATGTGCTTTTTAATTTAGAGTTTTTGGGTTAGTTTTGTATGTGGATCAGTTCAACCCACAAGGCTAGATCTATTAGGCTTAGTGTTTCAGAATTATTTAAACACGTAACCTAAATTTCAGCAGTCATTGATGAATATTACTTCTAAATTTTTTAGTTTTAACGCGTGAGAGTGATTGTTGCATCCTTCAGTTCTTAAACGAACTAAATCTAACTTATCCAAGATTAACTAATTTTGTGGCGTCATTCTACTTCATTCC
This sequence comes from Populus nigra, assembly GCF_951802175.1. Lineage (NCBI taxonomy): Eukaryota > Viridiplantae > Streptophyta > Magnoliopsida > Malpighiales > Salicaceae > Populus > Populus nigra. The sequence continues at coordinate 8,493,823 of NC_084865.1, read as the reverse complement.
AATAGTGTTAGTGTCTTGGGGCTGGTTTTCATTGTGTCATACTTCTATTAGGCCTATTTTGACTTTTTGAGATCAAATCTTAATTTTGATTGTAAGTTGTGTGACCACATTACAAGGTTCGCATCCACAAATGCATACAAATTATAAGGTTTGAAAGTTAAATGATGCCATGATGTGGACCAGCCCAGAAAAACCAGCAAGGACCCATTACATGTTCCAAATGGTCCAGTAACTCGGTCCAAGACAAAGGCATTGAAAGAGGCATGAATGCATTAGTTTTGAATTTTTCAACCAAGTCAGAATTGAAAGGTCCGTTAAAGTATCAAAAGGAGAACCCCAGTATATCTTATCCATGTGCAAGAGTCCAACATAACCTTATTTGGGCCATGGGGTGAGGATAGCAAAGGAAACAAAAGAATCCTTCTACAACTTGCAAACGCTTCTAGGATTAAGGGGCTGCATGGAAGGCTGTAAATAAGCCTTGAATCAGTTCTATAATATTTTACTTCCTTCTCTTCTTCTCATGACAGAACATGGATTTAAATATTATGGGCTTTGTTTTAATTTGTTAGCTACAACCCAAGGTTTGTTTGGGCTTAATTAATACTTTATTTTCAGTTAGGATCCAAGGCTTGTTTGGATTAAGTTATGGGCTTTTTAGTTTAGGTTTTTGGGTAAGTTTTGAGTGGGCCTCATTTAAGTCCACATAAGGGGTCATTAGGGTTAACTTTTCAAGAACTATTTAAACTCCTGTAAGCCAAAATTTCAGCAGCTTTGATGATAATTACTTTTGAACTTTTCAGTTTTAACATTTGAAAGTGATTCTTGCATTCTTCAATTCTTGAACGAATTGAATCTGACTTATCAAAGATTAATTGGGTTTGTGGCGTCATTCTACTCAATCCAATAGTGTTGGTGTCTTGGGGCAGGTTTTCATTCTGTCACACTCTTATCAGATCTATTTCGGCTTTCCGAGATCAGATCTCAATCTTGATTGTGGGTTGCGTGACCACGTGATCATGAGGTTCGCATCAGTTGGTATCAAAGCTAGGCTCCGAAACAAGGTCAAATCCTTCTGTTATTTTCATTTTTTTAATTGTTTCTTTAAGTTTTTCAGTATTTGCGTCCATCTTCTTGTTGTTCGTGTCTGTGTCATCTAAGAAAAAACAAAAAGGTTATATTTCATCTTGTTACTGTCTCTAATCATATCCGTATATTAAAAAGAAAGAGAGATAGGGATTAGTTGAAATTTGAAGGATCATTCAATTTTTACCGTAGAAAAACAACTCTTGGTGAACCATAAGCAAACCACCTCCAAATCAATTGAAACTTCATATTCAGTCTATTGGGGATGCGATAGGACCATATCTTAAATTTGGGCTTAATTTGATATCAGGTTTTGATATCAGGTTCTGGAGGTTTTAATTGGGGGTTCAATTCTGCCGCAAACTGATCATACAAGGGGTTTGGGTACCTAGACATAAAAGAACAACCTATAAATTGATTGTTATTTTTTTTAGTATTATAATACTAAATATTGAATTTCAGGTCATTTCAAGATCGTTTGGTCTGGGTTTCAATTCTGTTACGTAAAAATTGCGTAACAGGTTAGATTTGCGTCAAGTTTCAAAACATGATCCTTACTGTTTAGTTTTGTCCAAATATTTTTGTTTCTATTATATTTGGGTTATCTAGTAGTCAAGTAACTGTTTTCGCTACTATTCGCTTCTGTTTTATTTCGTCTTCGTTTCGTCCACAATTTGTATGAATTTGCATTGCTACTCGCAAAATCATAATTTAGTTTTGTTTTGCTTTGTTTTCAGTATATTTATTGATTCTTGAGTCTAAAAATTACAATTAGAGTGCGCTGCAAAGGCTACTGACTTTGATTTGTTGATTTCAGTTCCTAAAGAACCAAAAGAAAGCAAGTTGTGAGGTAAAAGGCGTAGTGAGCTTATTAAAGTGAAAAGCCTTGATTTTTTTTTTTGGTGTGATACACGAGAAGTGTGAGGATATATTTTGTGCTACTAGATGAAATTTTGCAGATTCAAAGAATGTCTGAATCAACTACACAAAACGCTGATATAGCTTTCCAATTGCGAGCCATAGGCCAGCAATTTGATTTTTTTTTTTTGGTAAGTTGACGTATGTATTAAAAGAAGAAGATACAAACATTATAAGGGGCATACCCCAGATTTACAATGATAACAGAAACATAAAACAACAGATGGCTACAAGCTAGCCACCGACCAAAACACTGAAACCTCACTGGATTCGTTAGGGAACCAATACAACCAGCTAACTAACAAATTAAGAATCTATGGTATTCACCCTCCAAGCTCGTTGGATCCTTTTGTTTTCATTTGTTGGTGCGACATTCCTCATCAAATCAAGCTTATCACGAATGATACATTCGATTTGATTAAAGACCAAATTCGAAGTTCTAGACATTCCAGCAAAGATCCTTGCATTCCGTTCTTGCCATACATGATACACTGTAGCTGCAAAACTCAGTTTACGAGAAAAATTGACGAAACTCTTGCCATGCCAAGAGACAGTGGCCCATCGAATCCATTCATCCCAGCCTTTTGTCATTCTTGGAATGTCGCATCTGTCACAAACATCCCACCAGATCGCTTTAGTATAGGAGCATTCAAAGAACAAGTGGTTGTGATCCTCATTGTTGTGGAGACAGAGCGAGCATCTATTAGGACCATGTATACCAAACCGATGAAGTTTATCTTGAGTTGTGAGTTTCTGTTGGACAGCCATCCATAGAAGAAATGAATGTCTTGGAACAGCATTCTTGAACCACACAATGTCATGCCATTCAACCATCTGACGATGACGTCTTAGTTGTTCCCAAGCTACTTTGATCGAGAATCTGTGATTTGGTGAATCCAACCAAACTATCTCATCCTTTTGCCCCATTTTAGGATTAGAATTGGAAGGAATAGCTTCTATAATGGGGTGCCAGCCAATAGCTTGGGTGGTAGGAGTTTTCCATTCTGAGTTATGAATTAGCACATTCACCTTCGCGTTCTTGGCCATACCTGAATCATAGATGAATCTTTCCCCGTAAGAATCCGCGAGTGGGCTGTGAGGATGCCAATTGTCAAACCATAGGCCAGCAATTTGATCTATTGTCTAGAACGTACAAGGATCTGAAAGATGAGATGAATTCAATAAAGCAACAGGATAGTAGGGCTGATCGCTGAGGAAATACGGTCTGTATGGCCGTACAGAATGTTAGATCTAATTTTGAAGAGTTTGTTGACGAAATCACCGATGCGGATGAAGATGACTATGATTTTGCATCTGTTGGCCAAGGAATCAGGTCTGGACCAAACAGGGCTAGGAGGAATGTGAATTTTCATGGCATGGACACTTATGAAGATATGGATGGAGACTTTGACACCATTAAACTGAAAATTCCTACTTTCAAGGTAAAAACGATCCCGAGGCTTATTTGGAGTGGGGGGAAAAGGTAGATTGGACTTTTGATTGCCATAGCTATTGTGAACAAAAGAAGGTGAAATTGGTGATAATTGAGTTTACGGAGTATGCATTGTGATACGATCCAGGAAAGGTCAAATTCGGATTTTGACGTAAAAAGTGCAACTATCCAATTTTACGGCAACAATCATAATTCTCAATTCGAATGTTGGATCGGGCTGCAATTTTACATGGAGTCTTCTGACATCTTTTCCTACCTTGGGTTAAGATTTCAGGTCAATCGGAGTTCAGGAAGGTATCTCAATACGGGTCAACAGAGGCTGTACGAAGTTTGTTATTTACTTCCTTTTGACTTGTGGACTTCCTATTTGACTAGGATTTTTTTCCTAAAAGGATGTGGCAGCTTATTTGGGAATCTCCTAATTCTCCAAAGATCTTTAATGGGCTGGAATATAGTTTCCATGTGCTTCAAGGATTCATAAATGTTTCAGAATCCTTTTCTTACAAGGATTCCTTATTCATCCTAGCTACCAAAAGGAAAGAAGACTTCAAAACAAATTCTACCTTTAGATCAAATTTTCTAGTCTATTTGGGACATCTTAATGGTGACAAATCTGATTCTAGCATATTTAGGATATTAATTTCTAATTTATTATTGTTACTATTATTTTCTTCTTAGTTTAAGGTTTATTTATATTATTTGGGTTTAATTGTTAGTGGGCATCATATAAGTCCACAGAAGGGGTCCATTAGGGTTTATTTTAGTTTGGAGTCACTATAAATAAGGGCATAAGCAGACATGTAAGGCTAGACAATTCAAATTAATAAAAAATCTTGTTTGCCGCACTTTGTGTGTGTGTGTGTGTGTTGGTGAGATAATCTCCCTTCCATGGTTCTCTAAAGAACTGAAAACCGACTTATCGAAGAACAACTGTCTTCGTGGCGTCATTCCTTATACTTCTCGTTCGCGAATCAATATTCGTTGGGTGGGGGTCTCCATTTCGAATAGTGCTGGTGCCTAGGTACAAGTTATCTTTGTGTCACACTCCTTTCAAACCTGATTTACTTGGCTTTCCAGGAATTGGTGTCTTTGTGTGTGGGTTGCGTGACCACGTGATCACGAGGTTCACATCATTAGTTCGGATTGAGAATTATGACTGTTGCCGTAAAACTGGATAGTTGCACTTTTTACGTCAAAATCCGAATTTGACTTTTCCTGGATCGTATCACATTGATTTGGTGGGATCAAATTGTAATGAGTAGGAGGAATGGGGAGCGACCCGTTCATACTTGGGGGGAGATGAAAGTCTTAATGAGGAGGCGATTTGTGCCAAATCTTTTTTTTGGTAAGTTGATGTATGTATTAAAAGAAGAAGATACAAACATTATAAGGGGCATACCCCAGATTTACAATGATAACATAAACATAAAACAACAGATGGCTACAGGCTAGTCACCGACCATAAAACTGAAACCTCACTAGATTCGTTAGGGAAACCAATACAACCAGCTAACTAACAAATTAAGAATCTATGTTATTCACCCTCCAAGCTCGTTGGATCCTTTTGTTTTCATTTGTTGGTACGACATTCCTCATCAAACAGAGAGTGTGGTGCTGTCGAAGCTACATCTACTCCATCCACCGTTGGATTGTTCTCATTTCTGACCATGTTGTTCCTTCCAACCTTCTCTCAACATTGACCGAACGGATCTGTTATCCAATCAACGAGGTAAGAGATATTGATCCCGCAATATTTCTACTATTCTGCATTTTCAGTTCTGAAACTATGGAGAAATGGTGAAGTTTTTTTTTTGGTAAGTTGACGTATGTATTAAAAGAAGAAGATACAAATATTATAAGGGGCATACCCCAGATTTACAATGATAACAGAAACATAAAACAACAGATGGCTACAAGCTAGCCACCGACCATAACACTGAAACCTCACTGGATTCGTTAGGGAAACCAATACAACCAGCTAACTAACAAATTAAGAATCTATGGTATTCACCCTCCAAGCTCGTTGGATCCTTTTGTTTTCATGTGTTGGTGCGACATTCCTCATCAAATCAAGCTTATCACGAATGATACATTCGATTTGATTAAAGACCAAATTCGAAGTTCTAGACATTCCAGCTGACACGACCAAAAGATTGATGTCTTCTCCCAAGTGCAGGAGTGTCGAAGTAATAAATAACCCGGCAAGACCGGGGTCGAACCACAGGGAGGTTACTTGTATAAATTATAAGCAACAATAATATAACAACAATAGTAACAACAACAACAATAATAGTAGTAGTAGTAGTAGTAATAATAACACCAATAATACTATTAATAATGATAATAATAAAGAAGAAGAAGAAGAAGAAGTTGATGAGAACTTTGAGATGGAAGATTAACGTAAGGATTAAACAATGATAACAACAAATGTCAAGGTTAGAGGATCCACTAATGGTATATCAAACAAGTATAGTATAAACTCTTATTATTCAACTGGAAACCACACACAAAGGAGGTTCCAATCGGATTATAAATTGTTAATATGATTACATTAGTTATCTTATTCGAATAATGCTAATACTTGTAAATGTTTTCAGGCATTCATGATTATAACTTATGTTAACAACAAATCAAGTTCCTTTCATAGCTCAGGTGTCGGTTATACCATACAGTATGGGCTATGAAAGTGCCAAGTATTTGTTGTACCAAGTGTTATACAACATAAATCTAGATTAACCATTTAACAAGCAAAGTATTAAAAGTGAACAAGATAGCAAATATAAAGCATGTTAGTATCCAACGTTAAGGTCCATGTTAAGTTTATATTATACTTATTCTTACACCATTAGTGTACCCTTTTCACCTTGACATAATTAACTTAATTAAACATAATGAAAGAAAGAAACATAAATAAACAAGGAAAGGAAATGAAAAGCATAAGCAAGAGATTAATTATAAGCAAAACTTAAGCATTACAAAATATAAAGAGAGAGCAAAAGCATGATCTTGATCTGAAAACCAAGATGCCTAAATACATGGCAAATGCCTCCTTTTATAGGCCAAAATTCGGAACTATTGATTTGTTGACTAATTGATGAGTGGGTGGCCACATCTTGACTTGGTGACAATTCTTATCTTCTTGTCTGCCAAAAACGTCATTGATGACGTCATAATTTGAACAAACTTGAATCATGAAAGTTCTAGGAAATTGTCTCATCTTTCCAGGGTAAAAATTTGAGATCATTTGGACTTCTAGAACTCGAGATATGGGCTGAACACTGAACAGTGTCTGGGCTGCAGGACAGATTCGGACTTCTTTGTTGTTGCTACAATTTGGACTTGAAAACGGCCTTTTTAAATTTTGGGCTCCACATGAAAGTTGTAGGCCTATGTCTTATCTTTCCATCCATATAAAATGGACCTAAATCCAAGATCTACAGCTCCAGATATGACCCAATTACCGAACAGTGTTCCGGTTTGGACTGCACCAGCATCTCTTTTCTAAGTTTGGCCATCTCTTTGTCCTTTCAATTTCAGTACTTCAACTCATCAATCAATTCTTTCATTTATGTGATAGGCCTGCATTTAAGATGAACATTTACCATAAATTAAAGGTATCTTATATAATTAGATATGTTATTATAAAACATGCTTTAGTTAAGGAGTTATTGATACTTTAAGTGCAAAATGATGATATAAAACGTTGATAAAAATGCACTTTTAAGTACTAATCACCAGCAAAGATCCTTGCATTCCGTTCTTGCCATACATGATACACTGTAGCTGCAAAACTCAGTTTACGAGAAAAATTGACGAAACTCTTGCCATGCCAAGAGACAGTGGCCCATCGAATCCATTCATCCCAGCCTTTTGTCATTCTTGGAATGTCGCATCTGTCACAAACATCCCACCAGATCGCTTTAGTATAGGAGCATTCAAAGAACAAGTGGTTGTGATCCTCATTGTTGCGGAGACAGAGCGAGCATCTATTGGGACCATGTATACCAAACCGATGAAGTTTATCTTGAGTTGTGAGTTTCTGTTGGACAGCCATCCATAGAAGAAATGAATGTCTTGGAACAGCATTCTTGAACCACACAATGTCATGCCATTCAACCATCTGACGATGACGTCTTAGTTGTTCCCAAGCTACTTTGATCGAGAATCTGTGATTTGGTGAATCCAACCAAACTATCTCATCCTTTTGCCCCATTTTAGGATTAGAATTGGAAGGAATAGCTTCTATAATGGGGTGCCAGCCAATAGCTTGGGTGGTAGGAGTTTTCCATTCTGAGTTATGAATTAGCACATTCACCTTCGCGTTCTTAGGGTTTCCTTGCTAACCCTTATTTCTACAATCCTTGGCGAGACGCCTAGTCTTATTTCAAATAAAGTATTTTTTATTGAGGTTTTTGGAAATTCCCTTCCTTTCTATTGAATTTCTTGACAATTAATTTTCCCTTCACAATGAGCTTCTTCTTTTGATTTTTATTGTGGGATTTTCCCATTTGTTCCATAATGTTTGCTTTCGAGGCACTAGAAGAATTGGTTCTTCTTTCAAACAACTTATTATTCTTTTTTATCTTTAATCTCAAAATAAACTCTTTGATTTACATCTCATTGTGCTTATGCTTAAAATAGTTTTTGAAGTCTTTTCAAGATTAGTGGCAATTTTTTCAACGATTGCAACCATTTGGAAAAACTCACTTAGAGACATACTAATGCGAACCTTGTGATAACGTGCTCACACAACCCACACGCAAAGACACCAATTCTTGGAAAGCCAAGTATATCAGGTTTGATAGGAGTTTGACACAAAAATAACTTGTAACTAGGCACCAGCATAGGCTGTATGAATCGGAGTTCAGAAAGAACATGCGATATAGGTCAAAACTGACTGTATGAATTTTGTTATTTATTTCCTTTTGACTTATGGACTTTCTATTTGGCAATGATTTCCTACAAGGATGTGGCAGCTTATTTTTGGAATTTCCTAATTTTACAAAGATCTTTAATGGATTGCAACACAGTTTCCAAGTGTGGCAAGGATTCATAAATGTTTTAGAATCATTTTCTTACAAGAATTCTTTATTCATCTTAGCTACAACAAGGAAAAAAGACTTCAGAATCAATTCTATTTTCAGATCAGATTTTCTAGTCTATTTGGGACTTCTTAATGGTGAAAAATCTTATTCTAACATATTTAGGATAGTAATTTTTGGATTTTTTTATTTTTTTATTTTCTTCTTTGTCTTTGGGTTATTATTACTTATTTGGGTCAATTATAAGTGGGGCTCATATAAGTCCACCTAAGGGGGGTCCATTAGGGTTTATTTAAGTCTAGAGTTAGGATAAATAAAGGCATAACTAGACATGTAAGTTACACAATTCAGATTAATAAAACTTCTTGTTTGCCGCACTTTGTGTGTGTGTGTGTGTGTGTGTGTGTGTTGGTGGGATACTCTCTCTTTCTTGGTTCTCTAAAGAACTGAAAACGACTTATCGAAAAACAACTGGCTTCGTGGTGTCATCTTTATACTTCTCGTTAACGAATCAATATTCGTTGGGTGAGGGTTTTCCATTTCCAATAATATTGGTGCCTAGATATAAGTTATCTTTATGTCACACACTTATCAAACCTGATTTGCATGGCTTTTCGGGAATCGGTGTCTTTGTGTATGGGTTGCGTGCACGTTATCACGAGGTTTGCATCACATATTCTCAACATATATATCATGCAAGATGAGTTGGAACTCTTGAACTTGGCTTATTGCAGTCCTTAAATCAACCATTTTGAAATATAAAAATTTATTGACTATGAATTTCTTCTTCATATTAGCATCTTCATCCTTGTATTTTTTATCCAAAGCTTCCCAAAGTGTATTTTCACTCTAGATTCAGCTATGCACATTATAAATTTATTATCCAACTCATTCAAGATGTAATTCATGCACATAAAATTACAATGATTCCTCTGAATGGGTTTTCTTCATGATTTCTCTTATGGCTGTCATAGACATGAAGGCCTTTGCCATATGTGAAGATTAAATCACAGTTCTTTGGAAAAAGTTTTATTTTTCTTGCTAGTTTCAGAGTGGTTTGTCGTAGCTTGATCTCCTTTGTTCATCGTTGGATCGTTACCATTTTTGAGTATGTTGTTCTTCGGAACCTACTCTACATCTTGACCGAACGGATCATTGTTAAAATTAGTGTGCTGGGAGATATTTGCCTTGTAATTCTGTAACTCTCTTCTTCCTTCATGAACTAATCTGCATCTTGTTGTTTATGAGATTAGATTGCTGTTATTTCTGAGCTTAGGTTGCTTCTTGGACTCAGTTTATCTTATTAGAATTTTGCTCTCTCTAGTATTTGTATGCTACCATAATGTCTCTATGTTCTTATGTGGAAAATGTTCCAATGGTTAGCTCTAACATTGAACAACACAATCAAGTTAAGTCTGGACATACATTAAGATTAGAACTGCAAGATATGTTGAATAGCCCATGGGATGAGGATTTCTCAGTTTCAAGCTGATTCTGATGTTAGCATAGAGAAACACTCTACTGTCCAAGCTTCTAATGTTGTTCCAGAAATGAACCATGTGTTGGGTTCTAAAGTTGATGAGGTGAAGGTAGGGTCTCATCAATAAGAACAACTAAAACTTAGACCCAAATTGAAATTTTTAAATGCTTTGAAGGGTTCTGATGTTGATGACAGTGAGGGTAGCAAGACCCTTGGCATTAGTTCAGTCCGCAATCTGCACTTTGCTCCCCCTACTATGACTGATGGTCGTGTGACAGTAGCTCCTCCACGGTCTATCAGAAGTTTTGTCTTCGGATAATGGTTTCTTCATCTTCACTTTTGATTCTGTCAATCATGCCACTAATGTGCTGGAAAGAGCCTCATGGCACATGGCAAACAGGCCTTTGATACTTAAACGCTGGCAACCGAACATGCAATTTTTGAAAGATGATTTGGCCAGAGTTTCGGTATGGGTTAGGCTGTATAATGTCCCTCTCGAGTATTGGACTATTAAGGGGTTGAGCTGTGCAGCGAGTGCTATTGGAGTCCCCCTTCATGCGGATCATACTACATTGTTGGGTAAAAGGCTTAGTTACGCAAGAGTTTGCGTTGAGATAGATGCTTCGAAGACGTTGGTTAAGGAATATGATCTTCGCTGTCCAAATGGGTTATTCATAACAATTTCAGCTGAGTACGAATGGATACCGTCGAAATGCAGTAATTGCAATGTCTTTGGACACACCACAGCGCTATGTGCTACTAATAACATTGATAATCTTAAAGTGGTGGCAGAGGGTAAGAGGAATCTAGGAGTTATGAACTCTAAATCTGTGGATAACAAGTAGAATCAGTTTCAGTGGCAGGTAGTTGGTAAACGAAACAAGGGTTTTGTGAGTGGGGAGAATGCTCCCTTGGCATCTAAAGTGGGTAATTGTAATGAGAATGGTTGTTCAATATCTGGTATACATATGTCTGATTGTAATATGAATGATCATGCGGCATCAGATGTGCACAATGCTGCTTGTCATGAAGATGAAAATCCTTCCTCTCCTCTTGTCTTGAAGAGTTTACGAGAAGACATGCAACAAGAGCAAGGGGCTGCAAGTATTGCTTTAGATCTAGATATGGACGCAATGGGAGGTGATACAGATGGGGATCGAACCGATAAGGAGTTAACGTCAACGATCCTGACAACCCCTCAAACCCTAAATTCCACCAAAAGGGAAACTATTAATCAATTAGCTATTAAAGCTAGAGACTCTCTAGAGAAACAGAAAAAGGGTTCAAAAGCCTCTTCAAAGAAGAATAAGAAATCTGGCTCCTCTCCAGGAGGCACGTCAAGGTAATCTCTGTGTTGTTGTTTGTACTCCTCTATATTTTCCTATGATTATTGGATGTTGGAATTTTAGAGGTTTCCCTAACGAATCCAGTGAGGTTTCAGTGTTATGGTCGGTGGCTAGCTTGTAGCCATCTGTTGTTTTATGTTTCTGTTATCATTGTAAATCTGGGGTATGCCCCTTATAATGTTTGTATCTTCTTCTTTTAATACATACGTCAACTTACCAAAAAAAAAATGATCCTATAAAGCATTCAGCATTGCGTCGGCTCATCCATCAAGAGAGGATAGCTCCTTTTGGTTTGGTTGAAACTCGAGTTAGAGACAAGAATAAAGATAATGTTTCTCAACTTCTTCTGCGTACTTGGTCCTTCTTGTAGAATTATGATTTTTCTTGTCGTGGTCGTATTTGGGTTTGTTGCAATACTGATACGGTGAAGGTGGATGTTTTCGGAATGTCAGACCAGGCTATTCATGTTTCTGTCACTATATTAGCTACCAATATCGGGTTGTTTCACGAATCTGGAAAGAGAGAGAGAGAAAAGAGACAAAGAGAGAGAGAGTGGTGCTGTCGGAGCTACATCTACTCCTTCCACCGTTGGATTATTCTCATTTTTGACTATGTTGTTCCTTCCAACCTACTCTCAACATTGACCGAACGGATTTGTTATCCAATCAACGAGGTAAGAGATATTGATCCCGCAATATTTCTACTATTCTGCATTTTCAGTTCGGGAACTATAGAGAAGTGGTGAAATTGCAGCATATTGCATGGATTTTCTTCATGATTTCTGTTATGGCTGTCATAGACATGAAGGCCTTTGCCATATGTGAAGATTAAATCACAGTTCTTTGGAAAAGTTTCATTTTTCTTGCTAGTTTCAGAGTGGTTTGTCGTAGCTTGATCTTCTTTGTTCACCGTTGGATCGTTACCATATTTGAGTATGTTGTTCTTCGGAACCTACTCTACGTCTTGACCGAATGGATTTTTGTTACAATCAGTGTGCTGGGAGATATTGGCCTCGTAATTCTGTTATTTCTGAGCTTAGGTTGCTTCTTGGACTCAGTTTATCTTATTAGAATTTTGCTCTTTCTAATATTTGTATGCTACCATAATGTCTCTATGTTCTTCTGTGGAAAATGTTCCAATGGTTAGCTCTCACATTGAACAACACAATCAAGTTAAGTCTGGACATACATTAAGATTAGAACTGCAAGATATGTTGAATAGCCATGGGATGAGGATTTCTCAGTTTCAAGCTGATTCTGATGCTAGTATAGAGAAACACTCTACTGCCCAAGCTTCTAATGTTGTTCCAGAAATGAACCATGTGTTGGGTTCTAAAGTTGATGAGGTGAAGGTAGGGTCTCATCAACAAGAACAACTAAAACCTAGACCCAAATTGAATTTTTTAAATGCTTTGAAAGGTTCTGATGTTGATGACAATGAGGGTAGCAAGACCCTTGGCATTAGTTCAGTCCGTAATCTGCACTTTGCTCCCCCTACTATGACTGATGGTCGTGTGACAGTAGCTCCTCCACTTGATGTGTTTGAAGATGGCTGTGAATTTTGGAAATCCACCCTAGTTGGTCATTTTGTGGGGCAGAAATTACCGTATCCCGTGGTTAATTCTATTGCCAAAAGAATATGGAGCTCCTACAGTCTATCAGAAGTTTTGTCTTCGAATAATGGCTTCTTCATCTTCACCTTTGATTCGGTTGATCATGCCACTAATGTGCTGGAAAGAGCCCCATGGCACATGGCAAACAGGCCTTTGGTGCTTAAACGTTGGCAACCGAACATGCAATTTTTGAAAGATGATTTGGCAAGAGTTCCGGTATGGGTTAGGCTGTATAATGTCCCTCTCAAGTATTGGACTATTAAGGGGTTGAGCTGTGCAGCGAGTGCTATTGGAGTCCCCCTTCATGCGGATCATACGACATTGTTGCGTAAAAGGCTTAGTTACGCAAGAGTTTGCGTTGAGATAGATGCTTCGAAGACGTTGGTTAAGGAATATGATCTTCGCTGTCCAAATGGGTTATTCATAACAATTTCAGCTGAATACGAATGGATACCGTCGAAGTGCAGTAATTGCAATGTCTTTGGACACACCACAGCGCTATGTCCTACTAATAACATTGATAATCTTAAAGTGGTGGCAGAGGGTAAGAGGAATCTAGGAGCTATGAACTCTAAATCTGCGGATAACAAGCCGAATCAGTTTCAGTGGCAGGTAGTTGGTAAACGAAACAAGGGTTCTGTGAGTGGGGAGAATGCTCCCTTGGCATCTAAAGTGGGTAATTGTGATGAGAATGGTTGTTCAACATCTGGTATACATATGCCTGATTGTAATATGAATGATCATGCGACATCAGATGTGTGCAATGCTGGTTGTCATGAAGATGAAAATCCTTCCTCTCCTCTTGTCTTGAAGAGTTTACGAGAAGACATGAAGCAAGGGGCTGCAAGTACTGCTTTAGATCAAGATATGGATGCAATGGGAGGTGATACAGATGGGGAACCAACCGATATCATGACAACCCCTCAAACCCTGAATTCCACCGAAAGGGAAACTGTTAATCAGTTAGATATTAAGGCTAGAGACTCTCTAGAGAAAAAGAAAAGGGGTTCAAAAGCCTCTTCAAAGAAGAATCAGAAATCTGGCTCCTCTCCAGGAGGCACGTCAAGGTAATCTTTGTGTTGCTGTTTGTACTCCTCTCTATTTTCCTATGATTATTGGATGTTGGAATATTAGAGGTTTGAATGATCCTATAAAGCATTCAGAATTGCGTAGACTCATCCATCAAGAGAGGATAGCTTTTTTTGGTTTGGTTGAAACTCGAGTTAAAGACAAGAATAAAGATAATGTTTCTAAACTTCTTCTGCATTCTTGGTCCTTCTTGTGTAATTATGATTTCTCTTGTCGTGGTCGTATTTGGGTTTGTTGGAATGCTGATACGGTGAAGGTGGATGTTGTTGGAATGTCAGACCAGGCTATTCATGTTTCTGTCACTATATTAGCTACCAAAATCAGTTTCAATACTTCAATTATTTATGGAGACAATAATGCTTCCTTACGTGAGGCATTATGGTCTGATATAGTGAGTCGTAGTGATGGATGGGAGTCAACCCCGTGGATTCTTATGGGTGACTTTAATGCTATCCGCAACCAGTCGGACAGGTTAGGAGGGTCTACTACGTGGGCTGGTACTATGGACAGATTGGATACATGTATTCGAGAAGCGAAAGTAGATGACCTTCGGTATTCAGGTATGCATTATACTTGGTCGAACCAATGTCCCGAGAATCTGATTATGCGGAAACTAGATAGAGTGCTTGTCAATGAGAAGTGGAATCTGAACTTTCCATTATCGGAAGCGAGATTTTTGCCTTCGGGTATGTCAGACCATTCTCCCATGGTGGTAAAGGTTATTGGCAATGATCAGAACATAAAGAAACCATTCAGATTCTTTGATATGTGGATGGATCATGACGAGTTCATGCCCTTGGTGAAGAGAGTATGGGATCAGAATTCGGGGGGTTGTCCAATGTATCAGCTGTGTTGCAAACTAAGAAAGCTAAAGCAGGAATTGAAACTTTTCAATATGGCTCACTTCTCCAACATTTCAGATAGAGTTAAAGATGCAAAAAACGAAATGGATAAGGCTCAACAAGCTCTGCATACAGCGCATGACAATCCAATTTTGTGCATGCGAGAAAGGGATGTTGTTCGTAAATACGCCTCTACCGTCAGGGCTGAAGAGAGTTTTTTCAAACAGAAGGCAAGGATACAATGGCTTAGCTTGGGGGATCAGAATACTAGCTGCTTTCACAAATCAGTAAATGGAAGACAGAATAGAAATAAGCTTCTATCTATTACAAGGGAGGATGGAGAGGTTGTCGAAGGACACGAGGCAGTCAAATCAGAAGTAATTGCATACTTCCATCGTGTGTTAGGAGTGGATCAGATGCCTAGGGTTCTGAACGAGGAAGTGATGGACTCGGCAATTAACTTGAAACTGTCTTCAACGCAACAACATCTACTCGCACAAGATGTAACAAGGGAGGAGATTAAGCATGCTATGTTTAGTTTGAAGAACAACAAAGCCTCTGGTCCGGATGGCTTTAACGCAGGTTTCTTCAAAAGAATGTGGCACATAGTTGGGGAAGATGTAATAAACGCTGTTAGATCCTTCTTTCAGACTCGTAGAATGCTTAAAGAAATGAATGCTACATCCATTTCCCTTATTCCTAAAGTTGCTAATCCTACAAGGTTGACAGATTTTCGTCCTATATCTTGCTGCAATACAGTGTACAAATGCATCGCTAAGATTCTAGCTGGGAGAATCAAAGTTGTTTTGCCATCCTTAGTTGGTCCATATCAAACTGCTTTTATCTCAGGACGGAGAATCAGTGATAACATTCTTTTGTCTCAGGAACTAATGAAAGGCTATTATAAATCTACGGGACCTGCTCGTTGTGCTATGAAAGTTGATCTGATGAAGGCTTATGACTCGGTGCGGTGGGATTTCGTTGACGCTATGTTAATAAAAATGGGATTCCCTAGAACAATCATTGATTGGATCATGGTTTGTGTTACATCATGTCAATTCTCTATCAACGTCAATGGTGAGCTTGCAGGTTACTTTCAAGGGGGAAGAGGGCTGAGACAAGGGGATCCATTGTCGCCATATTTGTTTGTCCTATGTATGGAAATCCTTTCGGGGCTATTCTGCAAGATGAGTGCCAACCAAGAATTCAAGTTCCACTGGAGATGCAAGAAGGACAAAATTTCTCATCTTTGTTTTGCTGACGACTTGATGATTTTTAGCAACGGGGATGTAAACTCAATTCGTATGATCAGAACTGTGCTCACAAAGTTTCAAGACCTATCAGGTCTGTATCCAAATCCAAACAAAAGTGACATCTTTTTGAGCGGTGTGTTAAATGCTGAGAAGGAGCAAATTATTCATATTCTTGGGTTTAGAGAAGGGGAGCTCCCTATGAAATATTTGGGAGTACCTCTTCTCTCATCCAGACTAAAGGCTGTTTATTGTAAGGGCCTCGTGGATCGAATCACCTCTAAAGTTCGACATTGGACTTGTCGAACACTCTCGTATGCAGGACGGGTACAACTGATTAATTCAGTTTTATTTTCCATACAAGTCTATTGGGCATCTCTCTTTCTCTTACCTGGGCAAGTAATTAAAAATGTGGAGCAAATTATGAAATCCTTTCTTTGGTCAGGTTCAGATATGAGAACTACTGGGGCTAAAGTGGCTTGGGATCACGTATGTCTTCCAAAAAAGGAGGGGGGGCTAGGAATAAAACGGATAACAGAATGGAACAAGATTGCTTTGTTGAAACACATTTGGAACCTGTGCAATGACTCAGATGGCTCAATATGGTCTACTTGGATCAGATCCAATCTGTTGCGAGGTAGGAATTTCTGGACAATCAAGACGCCACAGAATTGCTCTTGGGCTTGGGGAAAGATTCTAAAGCTCAGATCCTTAGCATGGCCGAAGATGAAGTACATCATAGGAGATGGAATGACAACCTCTCTATGGTTTGACAATTGGCATCCTCACAGCCCACTCGCGGATTCTTATGGGGAAAGATTCATCTATGATTCAGGTATGGCCAAGAACGCGAAGGTGAATGTGCTAATTCATAACTTAGAATGGAAAACTCCTACCACCCAAGCTATTGGCTGGCACCCCATTATAGAAGCTATTCCTTCCAATTCTAATCCTAAGATGGGGCAAAAGGATGAGATAGTTTGGTTGGATTCGCCAAATCACAGATTCTCGATCAAAGTAGCTTGGGAACAACTAAGACGTCATCGTTAGATGGTTGCATGGCATGACATTGTGTGGTTCAAGAATGCTGTTCCAAGACATTCATTTCTTCTATGGATGGCTGTCCAACAGAAACTCACAACTCAAGATAAACTTCATCGGTTTGGTATACATGGTCCCAATAGATGCTCGCTCTGCCTCCGCAACAATGAGGATCACAACCACTTGTTCTTTGAATGCTCCTATACTAAAGCGATCTGGTGGGATGTTTGTGACAGATGCGACATTCCAAGAATGACAAAAGGCTGGGATGAATGGATTCGATGGGCCACTATCTCTTGGCATGGCAAGAGTTTCGTCAATTTTTCTCGTAAACTGAGTTTTGCAGCTACAGTGTATCATGTATGGCAAGAACGGAATGCAAGGATCTTTGCTGGAATGTCTATAACTTCGAATTTGGTCTTTAATCAAATCGAATGTATCATTCGTGATAATCTTGATTTGATGAGGAATGTCGCACCAACAAATGAAAACAAAAGGATCCAACGAGCTTGGAGGGTGAATACCATAGATTCTTAATTTGTTAGTTAGCTGGTTGTATTGGTTCCCCTAACGAATCTAGTGAGGTTTCAGTTTTATGGTCGGTGGCTAGCCTGTAGCCATATGTTGTTTTATGTTTCTGTTATCATTGTAAATCTGGGGTATGCCCCTTATAATGTTTGTATCTTCTTCTTTTAATACATACATTAACTTACCAAAAAAAAAATATCTGTTTCAATACTTCAATTATTTACGGAGACAATAATGCTTCCTTACGTGAGGCATTAGGGTCTGATATAGTAAGTCGTAGTGATGGATGGGAGTAAACCCCGTTGATTCTTATGGGTGACTTTAATGCTATCCGCAACCAGTCGGACATGTTAGGAGGGTCTCCTACGTGGGCTGGTACTATCGACAGATTGGATACATGTAATTGAGAAGCAAAAGTAGATGATCTTAGGTATTCAAGTATGCATTATACTTGGTCGAACCAATGTCTTGAGAATCTGATTATGCGGAAACTAGATAGAGTGCTTGTCAATGAGAAGTGGAATCTGAACTTCCCATTGTCGGAAGCGAGATTTTTGCCTTCGGGTATATGAGACCATTATCCTATGGTGGTAAAGGTTATTGGCAATGATTAGAACATAAAGAAACCATTCAGATTCTTCGATATGTGGATGGATCATGACGAGTTCATGCCCTTGGTGAAGAAGGTATGGGATCAGAATTCGGGGGGTTGTCCAATGTATCAGGCTCAACAGGCTCTGCATACAACGCATGAGAATCCAACTTTGTGCATGCGAGAAAGGGATGTTGTTCGTAAATACACTTCTACCGTCAGCGCTGAAGAGAGTTTTTTCAAACAGAAGGCAAGGATACAATGGCTTAGTTTGGGGGATCAGAATACTAGCTACTTTCACAAATCAGTAAATGGAAGACAGAATAGAAATAAGCTTCTATCACTTACAAGGGAGGATGGAAAGGTTGTCGAAGGACACGAGGCAGTCAAATCAGAAGTAATTGCATACTTCCATCGTGTGTTAGGAGTGGATCAGATGCCTAGGGTTCTGAACGAGGAAGTGATGGAATCGGCAATTAACTTGAAACTGTCTTCAACGCAACAGCATCTACTCGCACACGATGTAACAAGGGAGGAGATTAAGCATGCTATGTTTAGTTTGAAGAACAACAAAGCCCCTGGTCCGGATGGCTTTAACGCAGGTTTCTTCAAAAGAATGTGGCACATAGTTGGGGAAGATGTAATCAACGTTGTTAGCTCCTTCTTTCAGACTCGTAGAATGCTTAAAGAAATGAATGCTACATCCATTTCCCTTCTTCCTAAAGTTGTCAATTTTCTATCAATGTCAATGGTGAGCTTGCAGGTTACTTTTAAGGGGGAAGAGGGCTGAGACAAGGTGATCCACTATCCCCATATTTGTTTGTCCTATTTATGGAAATCCTTTCGGGGCTATTCTACAAGATGAGTGCCAACCAAGAATTCAAGTTCCACTGGAAATGCAAGAAGGACAAAATTTCAAATCTTTGTTTTGCTGACGACTTGATGATTTTTAGCAAAGGGGATGTAAACTCAATTTGTATGATCAGAACTGTGCTCATAAAGTTTCAAGATCTATCAGGTCTGTATCCAAATCCAAACAAAAGTGACATCTTCTTGAGCAGTGTGTTAAATGCTGAGAGGGAACAAATTATTCATATTCTTAGGTTTAGAAAGGGGGAGCTCCGTATGAAATATTTGGGAGTACCTCTTCTCTCATCCAGACTAAAGGTTGTTTATTGTAAGGGCCTCGTGGATCGAATCACCTCTAAAGTTCGATATTGGACTTATAGAACACTCTCGTATGCAGGACAGGTACAACTGATTAATTCAGTCTTATTTTCCATACAGGTCTATTGGGCATCTCTCTTCCTCTTACTTGGGCAAGTAATTAAAAATATGGAGCAAATTATGAAATTATTTCTTTGGTCAGGTTCAGATATGAGAACTACTGGGGGTAAAGTGGCTTGGGATCAGGTATGTCTTCCAAAAAAGGAGGGGGGGCTAGGAATAAAAAGGATAACAGAATGGAACAAGATTGCTTTGTTGAAACATATTTGGAACCTGTGCAATGACTCAGATGGCTCAATCTGGTCTACTTGGATCAAATCCAATCTGTTGCGAGGTAGGAATTTCTGGACAATCAAAATGCCACATAATTTCTTTGAATGCTCCTATACTAAAGCGATCTGGTGGGATGTTTGTGACAGATGCGACATTCCAAGAATGAAAAAAGGCTGGGATGAATGGATTCGATGGGCCACTCTCTCTTAGCATGGCAAGAGTTTCGTCAATTTTTCTCGTAAACTGAGTTTTGCAGCTACAGTGTATCATGTATGGAAAGAACAGAATGCAAGGATCTTTGCTGGAATGTCTAGAACTTTGAATTTGGTCTTTAATCAAATCGAATGTATCATTCACGATAAGCTTGATTTAATGAGGAACGTCCTACCAACAAATGAAAACAAAAGGATCCAAAGAGCTTGGAGGGTCAATAACATAGATTGTTAATTTGATAGTTAGCTGGTTGTATTGGTTTCCCTAACGAATCTAGTGAGGTTTTAAGTTTTCTATTCGGTGGCTAGCCTGTAGCCATCTGTTGTTTTATGTTTCTGTTCTCATTGTAAATCTAGGGTATGCCCCTTATAATGTTTGTATCTTCTTCTTTTAATACATACGTCAACTTACCCAAAAAAAAATGACTCGGTCCAAGGCATTGAAAGAGGCATTGAATACATTGGTTTTGCAAGTTTCAACCAAGTCAGAATTGAAAGGTCCATTAGAATATCAATAGGAGACTCTAGTATATCTTATCCATGTGCAAGAGGGGCCCAATACAACTTTATTTGGGCCATGACGTGAGGACAACAAAGGAAACAAAAGTATCCTATTACAACTTGGAAACAATATGGGTCCCTACCTTTTCCTTTTGTTTCTAGGATTAAGGGGCTCCATGGAAGGCTATAAATAAGCCTTGAATTAGTTTTGTAATATTTTACTTCCTTCTCTTCTTCTCATGACAGAATATGGATTCAATATTAGGGGCTTTATTTAATTTTGTTAGCTACAACCCAAGGCTTGTTTAGGCTTAATTAATACTTTGTTTTGAGGTAGGATCCAAGGTTTGTTTGGATTAAGTTATGGGTTTTTCAGTTTAGGGTTTTGGGTAAGTTTTGAGCGGACATCATATAAGTCCATATAAGGGGTCCATTAGGGTTAATTTTTCAAGATCTATTTAAACTCATGTAACCAAAATTTCGACAGCCTTTGATGATGATTACTTTTGAATTTTTCAGTTTTAGTGTGTGAGAGTGATTCTTGCAATTTTCAATTCTTGAATGAACTGAATCTGACTTATCGAAGATTAACTGGCTTCGTGGCGTCATTCTACTTATTCTAATAGTGTTGGTGTCTTAGGGTAGGTTTTTATTGTGTCACACTCCTATCAAACCTATTTCAGCTTTTCGGGATCAGATCTTAATCTTAATTATGGGTTGCGTGACCATGTGATCACGAGGTTCGCATCAGTAAGTATATACCTTCTCATCTTTGTGCATAAAATTCAAGAAACCTTCATGGTGATTGTTGTGATGAGCAACCCTTCTAGACCTCGCAATCAAGAATTGGAATACTTATCCAAAAAAGCTAAAATCAAATTATAAAACTTCAACTTGTTGATTACTTGATTAAAGTACCACAAAGATTATCTCCTTGATAAGTTCAATGAATATCTTAAAATAAGAATGCTTATGTGATTTTTATTTTTAAAAAACCATTTATTTTTCACATCACAAAAATAAAACTATTTATATGTTTGACTTAAACAAAAATAAACCCTAATTAATAATGGGCTAAGAATTAAACCAAAATAATTAACTTACTTAAAAGTACAGGTAAAATAAAATACAAAGCCCAAGTCACAAATAAATAAAAGCTCAATTCTCATATTTCCAAATAGAAACTTCTATGCTTTATTGTAAGCTTTATTGTGACCTTTTCAATTTCTGAATGGTATAAAATTCTAACTTATAGAAAATAGGGCCTTTAAAATCATCTAGTAAAATTTTAGCCTGATACAACGATCGGATTAAGAGCTATGACCATTAATAGAAAGCTATGTAGCAAAGCTTTGGTACATGTTAAGCAGCTCCATCCCTTGCTTGGATTAATTTGATTAGGGCTTGATCCTTATTTAAACTCAACTTCATGCTTGATACCACCTTAGAAGGAATTCTCGATGCTTGTTTGATCAAAATGTCATGAATCGTTGATGTAAATGTGATGAATGATCAAAATTATAACTCTCAAGCATGCATCACCATCTTCTTTGATACTCTTGCCTTTTTCTCTTATAATCGGTCCAATCTGATATGATCCAAGCAATGTTAGAATTAGATTTTGATGTAAAATTTTCTAATGTCCAACTTTACACTATCATGAATAACTTTTAACTCGACAGTTGGATTGAGCTGAGATTTGTACAAGATTTTCTAGACATGATGTTATATATTAGGTTAGAATTGCAGGTAAATTGGAGTTTGGGAAGGGATTATTTTAAAGGGTCTACGTTATTGAACAAATTATGTCAAATATGTCTATCTGGACCTTCATCTATTGTTTGGACAATATTAACAGCTACATATATGATTATGCTAAGATTCTAATTGGGTTGGAAATTAGACATTCAAACCTTTCCAGTAATAAATTGTAAGCCTATTAATTCATCCAAATAAGAATGAAATCTGCTAAAAATATGTGAAAATTAGAAAAACATTATTTCCTTATGCATTATGGATTACAATCAATATAAAGATTCTTTAATACTCTTGGAAGCATGTGTGGAAGCTATTAGCTTACATATTCTACAAGGATTATGTCAAACAAGGAAACATTTATGGCAGCAACTATTATCCATAGTTTGCAAGGATTACATATTCATTATTGAATGTATGTGGTGGCAACGAGACTTGGGATTCTTTTCTTGTTCTATTCCTTAATTTACAGGATTTTCTTATTCAAAAGCAAGATTATGGGAGGCTATTTAAATGAATCCATACATGAAGAGGAAACAAAGTGGCAACAACTTCTCTAAAATAAAATAAAAAAGTAAGAGGCAACAAGTTTTTCTTATTTTCAAGGACAATAGTCAACGAACCAAGTCAAGTTCAAATTTAGCTTTAAAATGTTTGCTGACCAATTTTATAATAGCAGGTTTTGGTTGCTTTTTCTATTGGTAAATATTGAGATAAGGTGTTATATGATGTTGTGCATGCAAGCTAGTCACTTATTGCTTGGTAAACCAAGACGGTATGATGGTAGGAGAGTTATGCATGATGGAGTGACACATAAGTATTCCTTTGAGATGAATGAAAGACTTGTAACTCTTTTATCTTTGATACCTAAACAAATATATGAGGAGCAATTGAAATTGAAGGAGAAGATGGTTGAAAAGAAGAGCATGTATATCAGGGGAACTTATTTGCTAACAAGGTTCTTCTTGGTTTTGATGATGATGTTATTCTTTGACTTGATACTAATTTGTTAACCTTAGAAGATGTTTTTCATGATACAGATTCGAGATCAAATCTTTTGAAAGAAATGGAGGATGATGCAAACCAAGTCAAGTCCGAATTTGGACTTAAAATGTTTGCGTACCAATTTTACGAGATCAAGCATATCTCTCAAACTGTACTTAGGAATGAGCTAAAATTATACAAGGAGATAATACTAGACACATGAAAGTATGTTTTGGAAACTTTTCAGGTCGTATAAAGTTCGGGAACATATCATTTTAGAGGATTGAAGTTACTAGACAAATCTTATCAAATCTGCCAGACTAGACCTTTGTGTATTGTTTGGGACATATATGAAGCTACAGGTGGACGTTATCTAAGCTTCAAGTTATTCTAGAAACTAGACATCTTAAGCTTTTCACCATATATGGTTGGCTTAATAATTTATCTAGATGAAAGAGAACAATGTGTTTGATGTCAAGAATGAAAATCTACAAAAATATGTGAAAATATGTGAAAGAGATACAAGCTACATGAAGGAAATTTGGCATGGAAACTTTATTTTTATTATCCTATTTTATTTATTTATTTAATATTGAATAATTATTCTTTAAATTGGGTTTGTTCTGGCCTATTAGATATTATTTAGGAGTTTATTTTATTATTGGACTTAAGTTAGTTAATTATTAGTTTAGGCCCATTAGCTTGCAACTCAAAAAGGGTCCATTAGGGTTAGTTAGAGAAGACTATATTA
This sequence comes from Populus nigra, assembly GCF_951802175.1. Classification (NCBI taxonomy): domain Eukaryota; kingdom Viridiplantae; phylum Streptophyta; class Magnoliopsida; order Malpighiales; family Salicaceae; genus Populus; species Populus nigra. The sequence continues at coordinate 8,469,841 of NC_084865.1, read as the reverse complement.
TGTTTTTTTAACTGCAAATTTCAGTAGTAAGTTGGAGAATAAATATAAGTTTCTCTTTTATTTATTTGTGGCAAAACAACTTTGCAAGGACAAAGATCATATACTGACTTATTAAAGATTAACTGGCTTCATGACGTCATTTACATACTTAGGGTTCTTAGATGCAAGGTTATCTCTAGGTTCAAGTCTTTTTCCAATACCTTTGGTTCTTAGAAGGGTTACCTCTGGGTTAATGTTCTTATTTCAATAGTACTAGTGCCTTTGGATAAGTTTTCATTTCTGACATTACTATTAGACCTGTTGCAGCTTTGTGAAACTCATTGGTATTAGAGCTAGGCTCCAAAATTAGGTCATATCTTTCTGAAAATTTTGTTTTATTTGTGTTTCATAAATTTAGTTGTGTTTTTCAGTTTTTTTCTAATATGAACTCCAGCAACAATTGTGATGAAACCCGATAACAATGATGGTTTGGAACCCCAAAAACATGTAGACAAGTTTGTTAAGCCTTGACCTGTCACCTAGCGAGATGAAAATCAAGACTACGAAGGGTTTTGAAAATGCCACACCCAGAAAACCTAAGAATCTCTAAAGAATCAAGGTGATAAATTTGGTTGCTTGAACGCCGCAAGATTATCTTGATAAGTTTAAAGAGTTCTTTTAAGAACCAAGAGGAACACACCTCACAATGATAATAGTTTTCTGAAAATCCAATTTGTCCATTAAAATTTGTAATGTCCCTATCTACTTGGAACAAGCCTCCAATAGGAAAATTCATAACTACAGCTTTAAAAGCCACACAAACATTAGCATAACAAGCCCTCATGTTTTTAAGAGTCTTAGACTTCTAAAGACAACAAAAAATAGCTAAATGACTAGATTTAATGTATTTTAACATGGCCAGCCAAGACCAAGTCATTCTCTCATTTAATATCATTGAAACTCAACAAACTAGCACCCTTAATAGTCAAACCATGCTGGTCATGAATTTGCATACTAATTAGCCTTTTCAATTGCTTCGATGACAAGGACTAAGCCTTGATTATTATTGGAGCTCATCTTGGTCTTTTTAGAATCAGCCCAATTCTCTCATATTAGCCCATTTAGTGCTTCCTTGAAACATTTGGTTCCAAGTCTTGTAATTGGGCCACTAGAAAGTGACAAAGGGTCTTGTGGAAATTTAGCTCCATTCTCACGTGTATGTCCAACTCCGTGGTTTGCATCATTTTCTTCTTTTTGTGTTTTTGGCACTTAGTATTATAAAAAAAAATGTTATTTCATTATTTTATTATCCCAAAACATATTAGTAACATAAAAAGTAAAAAAAAATAGAATGGATGTTATTCAATTATGTCATAATAACACAAACAATAGAGAAACCAAATCAAACCATTTTAAGATAACTTCAAAGTTTATACAATGGTTATTTGGGGCAAAATCGCATTAGATATTAAATTTAGGCTCTTTCTAGTATCGTTTTATTGGAGTTTCAATTCTAAGTTAAATTATGTTGCAACTAATCATACACGGTTTTTCAATACCTACGGATAAGAGAATGATATATAAACCAAGATTTGTTGTTTACTAGGTACAAGGGTACTACATATCAAATTTGAGGTTTTTCCAATGTTATTTGGTCTGGGTTTCAATTCTGGTGCTTAAAACAGCGTAACAGGTCAAATTTGCATCACGTTACAAAAACATGTTTACTACTGTTTTTTTCAACCTATTCAATTTATTTTAGTTATGTAAGTGTTATATTTGAAATCATAATCGTAGTTTTGTTTTGCTTATTTTCAAGAATGTGAGGTCGTGGTTACCATGCAAAAACATGTACAACAATGGTTAATAAGGCGTGGATATTTGAAATTATTATTAGCTACAACTTTCATATATTGTTGTTTGAGGCAAAGGCTTTTAACATGAGGCTAAAGAATTGTCTACTATACCTATTGGTGATTCGAGGACGAATCGTCTTGAAAAGAGAAGAAATGATATGATCTAAATAAGGTCAATATAACTTTCAACTCAATCGTTGGATTAAGCTAAGATTTTTATAGGATTTTCTAGACATGTTGTTCTACATTGGGTTAAATTTCAGGTCAATAAGAGTTTGGAAAGAGATTATTTCAGAGGGTTGAAGTTACTAGACGAATCTTGTAAAATTTATCTATCTGGACCTTATAGCTTCAGAAGGAATTCTAGTAAGATTTTAATTGAGTTGGAAAGTAGACATTCATACTTTTTCGGTGATATATGGTAGGCTTGCTGATTCATCTAGATAAAAGAGAACATATTTAAAGTCAGGAATAAAATTTAGCAGGAATGTGTGAAAAATAGAGAAACATTGTTTTTTTTTATGTATTATGGATTCTAGTCAACACAAGGATTCCATGATGATCTTGAAAGCATGTGTAACAACTATTGGCTTACACATTCTACAAGGATTCTGTCAAATAAGAAGACATTTATGGCAGCAACTATTATCTATAGTTTACAAGAATTCTATATCTATTATTGAATGTATATGGTTACAAGGAAACTTGAGATTCTTTTGCTGTTCTTTTTCTTAATTTACAATATTTTTTAATTAAAACAAGAGATTATAAAAGACTATTTAAAGAAGTTTATGCTTGGAGAGGAAACAAAGTGGTAGTTATGACACAAAGCTTGTTTGAGTCCATACATTCGGGTTTATTAGTATAGGTTTTGTGTTAGTTTGTAAGCGGGTCAATTTATTATCCATTAGAGTTTTTATTTTGAAGAATATAAATACTTTTTTAAGGAAAAAATATTAAGACTTGATAATACTATTGATGCCAAATTTATTCAGCTTGTGTGAGAGAGATTCTTGTATTCTTTAGTTCTCTAACAAACTAAATTGACTAATTGAAGATTAACTGACTTTGTATCGTCTTCTTTATACTTCTCATTTGCGAATTGATATTTATAGGATGAAGGTTCTTATTCCAATATCACTGATGCTTTTGGACAAGTTTTTCATCGTTTCATACTTCTATCATACCTATTTTAGCTTTCCGAGTTTTGTTGTCAATCTTGTTGTGAATTATGTGACCATGTGATCATAAGATTCACATCACAATCAAGCAATGGATCCTAGGGTATTGCTTGTTGATTCTCATCAAAGGTGATGCCTTTGAATATCAGAATACGAGAAGATTCTAGTTTGTAGCAACTTGTCATCTGAATAGTAGATATTAGGCACTTTGATAGAAGGGTAAAACGCAAGCAGCTCATTCTTGGCAAAGAAGTTATCAATATTCTTCTTCAACACTAAGAGCTTGTTTAAGATTATAATGGTGATGGTGGTTTAAAATATTTTTTGTTTAGAAATGCATTAAAATAAAGTTTTTTTATTTTTTTAAAATTATTTTTGACATTAGCACATCAAAACAATATGAAAACATAATTTTTTTTTCATTTTAAACAAAAAAAAATATTTTTTAAAATTTTTGAGAACTCGGTTTGCCCTGCATTCCAAAACACACCTTAAGTGGCTCACAAGCTACAAAGGGCAGATGCCTTCACGTGGTCACATCAAGGGGTCAAAGTCAAACTTGTCTTCATCAGCAAGATCCATTATTTGAATGAAAAGCTTTCTACTCGGGGGTAGCTTCCAGCCATGATGGATTCGGAGAGATCCTGTGTGGCATGACTGTGGTTGGATCCACCAACTTTTATGGCCTCATCTTCCAATAAAGACTTAACCCCACAAGTTGATTTCCAACGGAATTTCACGTATGTGCCTTCCCAGAATTGTTGATTAGAGTATAGGCGTGCACACCAAGCCTTCCATTTTGCCTGTAATCTTGTGGAACACCAATGTCATCAAGCAGGAAGGTGAAAATGTGCAAGCTCTCAGGATGGTGTGAGAAGAAGTAAAGTATTCTCCGGTTTTCCTGAACGTGTGACTTAGTGTTGGGCTTAAGAGCATGAACCACATCAGGGAACTTCATCCCATCACGAATGAAGAAGACTGGGGAATTGTTGTTGACTAGATCAAAATTTCCGTGTTGAGAAAAACGAAAGCAGAAATCAGGTGAACCTTCCAGTCAATAACTTCAAATGCACAATCAATATAACCCATGCTATAATGGAAAGTATATTAGTATGAGATGTAGTAATCAATCCCCGTCGTATATTGATCGACAAACAAGTCATAATCAATACCCTATACATGCATTTAACATGCCATATTAATTGGATTTCCCAATGAATTAAAACAAAAAACTTCTTTTAAAATTTAAAATTTAAAAATGGAAGAGCAACAAAACAGCAAGACAATCCTGAGTAATTGATGCAACATAAATGATAGACTTCCAACAGACATACAATACCATTTACCAATTCATGTAAATCTTCAATGACAGAAAGGGGAAAAAAATAAGGACGAGGAAAAACAACACAAAGCCCTTGAACAAAAAACAATGTAGAACTTCACAGCAAAACCTCTGGGGTCTCTTAGAGTTCCAGGACTGCCGCGCTCATGGATAACAGTAGAAAACCTGACAATCACAGGGGTCTGGCCTCCAGGGGCTCCAACGAAATCAGCACAAGTGAGTGGAGATATAATATGAGACACTTCAAAGAACCCTTTTGCACTAGCACCTCTAGCATGAAACACGTTCTGGGATTCTTTACCTGTAAAAATTAAAAAGTTTTTCCACCAGATGATAGTCCTCAAGCAGAATTGGACGGTCAAAAGACAAGGTCTATTTCTAATTTCGTTTTTTTGGTATAGTATTCACAAACTAACTTGGTCTCAATGAATCACAAGTAAGATAAATGAGAAAGTAATAAACCCAATTCAGCCAAAAGGTCTTGAATTACCCCCATCAAAGCTCAAGAAATCACTTGGTCTCTCAACAATGAACAAGAAATGATGAAGGACTCCACAAAGGAGAACAAACTTTTACCTCTTGAACCAACAGTAAGTGATGAGTTATTGTTCCTAACTGAAGCACCAGAATTAATAGTGAAGAACGGAGAATTATAAGCACTTGATGAACGATGCTGCATCAAAATGAGTCCAAAAAAATATCCAAGAGATTGAAACTTTATACAGAACCCACTAGAGAAAATTAAATGAAGTTGGAATTTTTTTAGACCAGTAAATTAAACCCATTATTTTGTAACTTCTATTAAGCAGAAACAAGAATTTGTTTTAAGGAATTAAAGATAGGGACATAGCTAGAATTAGTACCTTGTAAAGATCCATGATGTCTTGTGTAAGAGAGAAAAAGGAAGCTTTAGATAAGAAAAGGAGGGAAGGGAAGTTGGATGAAGGAGTAGCGCTCTGCCTTTGTTTAGAAGAATCTTTTGCTAGTTTAATGGTGGCCACGTGGGACGCAACTGCCCCATTACACTAGTCTAAACTAAAAACACTTAAATGCTTTTTTTTTTGTATTATGAAAAAAAAAACATAAGCTAAGATAATTGTTCAATTTTCAAGAATAGGTCTTTAATAAGTTAAATTTTAAATAAGTTATTGATATTTAGATTATAAAACGAACTTGATAAAGTTGAATTTTAAATATGTTATACTCACATTAAAAAAAATATTCATAAGAAATTTTCTTAGTAGTTTTATGTTAAATTTAAATAAATTTTAGGTGATAAATTAAAGAAAATTAGCTTATTATTTGAGTTGTAACTTTCTCAGTTTGTTTATAATCAATTTAATTCAAATATTTTAATAAAATTTATGTTTGAAATCATTTTGAATGTAAATTTTAATTTACTATATTAAAATTAGTTTTCTCAAAATATTTGTCTATTCATCTTTTTTTTTTAGAGATTGATACGATCCAGGAAAGGTCAAATTCGGATTTTGATGTAAAAAGTGCAATAATTCAATTTTACGTCAACAGTCATAATTCTCAATCAGACCGTTGGATCGGGCTAAAATGTTACGTGGAATCTTCTATCATGTTGTCCTACCTTAGGTTAAAATGTCAGATCAATCGGAGTTTGGAAAGGCACTGCAATACAGGTCAACAGAGGCTATACGAATTTTGTTATTTACTTCCTTTTGACTTGTGGACTTCCTATTTGGCTAGGATTCTTTTCTTAAAAGGACGTGGCAACTTATTTTGGAAATCTACTAATTCTACAAAGATCTTTAATGGGCTGCAACATAGTTTCCAAGTGTGGTAAGGATTCATAATTCTTTCAGAATCCTTTTCTTACAAGGATTCCTTTTTCATCCTAGCTACAAAAAGGAAAGAAGATTTCAGAATAAATTCTACCTTCAGATCAGATTTCCTAGTCTATTTGGGACTTCTTAATGGTGACAAATCTGATTTTAGCATATTTAGGATGATAATTTTTAGATTTTTATTATTTTTATTATTTTCTTCTTAGTCTTTGGGTTATTATTACTTATTTGGGTCAATTGTAAGGGGGCTTAATATAAGTCCACCTAAGGGGGGTCCATTAGGGTTTATTTAAGTCTAGAGTTAGCATAAATAAATGCATAACTAGACATGTAAGTGAGACAATTCAGATTAACAAAACTTCTTATTTGTCACACTTTGTGTGTGTGTGTGTGTGTGTATTGGTGAGATAATCTCCCTTCCATGGTTCTCTAAAGAACTGAAAAACGACTTATCGAAGAACAACTGTCTTTGTGGCGTCATCCTTATACTTCTCGTTCGCGAATCAATATTTGTTGGGTGGGAGTTTTTCGTTTCCAATACTGCTGGTGCCTAGGTACAAGTTATCTTTGTGTCACACTCCTATCAAACCTGATTTACTTGGCTTTCCGGGAATTGGTGTCTTTGCGTGTGGGTTGCCTGACCACGTGATCACGAGGTTCGCATCATTTGGTATCAAAGCTTGGCTCCATTAATTTATATCCTTCTGAGATTTTTGATAGTGAACCTCGTGATCACGTGATCACGCAACCCACACGCAAAGACACTAATTCCCAGAAAGCCAAGTAAATTAGGTTTGATAGGAGTGTGACACAAAGATAACTTGTACCTACGCACCAGCACTATTGAAAACGGAAACCCCCACCCAACGAATATTGATTCGCGAACGAGAAGTATAAGGTCATCGCCACGAAGCCAGTTGTTCTTCGATAAGTCGTTTTCAGTTCTTTAGAGAACCAAGGAAGGGAGATTATCCCACCAACACACAACAAGTGTAGTAAAGAAGTTTATTGATCTGAAAATTGTGTAACCTTACATGTTTGGTTATGCCTTTATTTATACTGACTCTAGACTTAAAGAAACCCTAATGGACCCCCCTTAGGTGGACTTATATGAAGCCCACTTACAATTGACCCAAATAAGTAATAATAACTCAAAACTAAGAAGAAAATAATAAAAATAATGAAAATCCAAAAATTACTATCCTAAATATACTAGAATCAGATTTGTCAACCTTAATAAGTCCTATATAAACTAGGAAAAATCTGATTTGAAAAATTTGTGTTGCTGCCCCCTTTCCTCTGATGTCCTTGATTAGCTTGGATTTCCTTGTTTAACTTGGACAAATAAGAAAACAAATTTCCTCATTTGTTGCTAATTTAATTACTTTTCTTTTTATGTTAGGAAAAACATTAAATAGTCCTCCCCTCTTTAGGAATAACATATGGCCAACTTCCTTACTTAATTAGGAGAATAAATTGCTGACTTTTTATCCTTTTAGCATTACGAAAAAAAAAAGCCTAACAAGGCTGGTATTAGGCCGGACAAATCAACCCCTTGCTCCATACGAATTGGGCTCTTCTTGGACCTAAACTAGATGAATTAAAGGTTATCCATCATGCTCCTTAAATGTCCCAAGCCCCTCTATGTCTATCTTGCTCCATAAGTTCTGAACAAGCCCATTCAATGCTTCTTTAAGCTTCTTTGCCCTAGCTCTTGTGATTGGCCCAATTGGCACCTTTAATGGGTCTTTGGCATGATTACGCTTGGTGTTGGGCTGATCCGCATCAACAGTGGCCCATCGAATCCATTCATCCCAGCCTTTTATCATTCTTGAAATGTCGCATCTGTCACAAACATCCCACCATAATGCTTTAGTATTGGAGTATTCAAAAAACCAAGTGGTTGTTATCTTCATTGTTGCGGAGACATATAGACCATCAAGGGAAGAAAAGATAGTATTATGTTCTACACCTATATAATTAAAATGTGATTTCAATGTGTTATCCTATATTTGTTTAACTAATAAAGCTAATGGCAAGTTAAAAGGCAATGTTTGGCAATTTCCAAAAAAAAAAAAGTTTTATCTGCATTCATTTTTTATTGAATGAAGCATAAAGGTTACTTAATTAGTGTGCATTGACATTCTACTACTCCAGTGAAGTTTAAGCTCATGACAAGAGAATTCTCTATAATAAAACAACAAGAAGAATGAAGCGAACCTCGTGATCACGTAGTTATGCAACTCACACTCAAAGACATCAATTCCCAGAAAGCCAAGTAAATCAGGTTTGATAGGAGTGTGACACAAAGATAACTTGTACCTAGGCACCAACACTATTGGAAACAGAAACCCCCACTCAACAAATATTGATTCACGAATGAGAAGTATAAGGATGACGCCACGAAACCAGTTGTTCTTCGATAAGTCGTTTTCATTTCTTTAGAGAAACAAGGAAGAGAGATTATCCCACCAACACACAACAAGTGCAACAAAGAAGTTTATTGATCTGAAAATTGCGTAACCTTACATGTTTGGTTATGCCTTTATTTATACTGACTCTAGACTTAAAGAAACCTAATGGACCCCCCTTAGGTGGACTTATATGAAGCCCACTTACAATTGACCCAAATAAGTAATAATAACTCAAAACTAAGAAGAAAATAATAAAAATAATAAAAATCCAAAAATTGCTATCCTAAATATGCTAGAATCAGATTTGTCAACCTTAATAAGTCCTACATAAATTAGGAAAAATCTGATTTGAAAAATTTGTGTTGCTGCCCTCTTTCCTTTGAAGTCCTTGATTAGCTTGGATTTCCTTGTTTACGTTGGCCAAATAAGAAAACAAATTTCCTCCTTTGTTGCTGATTTAATTACTTTCCTTCCTCTATTAGGAAAAACATTAAATAGTCCTTCCCTATTTAGGAATAACATATGGCCAACTTCCTTACTTAATTAGGAGAATAAATTGCTGACTTTTTATCCTTGTAGCATTAGGAAAAAAACAAGCCTAACAAGGCTGGTATTGGATCAGACATATCAACCCCTTGTTCCACACGAATTGGGCTCTTCTTGGACCTGAACTAGATGTATTAAAGGTTATCCTTCATGCTCCTTAAATGTTCTAAGCCCCTCTAGGTCCATCTTGCTCCATAAGTTCTGAAGAAGCCCACTTAATGCTTCTTTGCCCGAGCTCTTGTGATTAGCCCAATTGGCACCTCCAATAGGTCGTTGACATGATTACGCTTGGTGTTAGGCTGATCCGCATCAAAGAATTGAGATCAGAGTAATAGTGTTTTATTTGTATTTTTAAAATGCCAAGTTCTTATGAGAATATCATGCATTGACAACTCGTTATCTTTAATTTTGTGCTTTTCTGTAACCTCTCCTGGATATATCTTTACAGGTTAATGGCAAAGTATGATTTAGGACATTGAAAAGTGTTATGGACAAATAGTGATGATGAGTTCATGACTTCTTTTGTTGTAGTGACAATATTCGAAGAGATTAAGGGTTGAGATTGGTTGTGATGCAAAACTTGTGATTACGTGGTCATGCAACCCACACGCAAAAATACTATTTCAAGCCAAGTAAATCAGGTTTGATAGAAGTGTGACACGAAGATAACTTGTACCTAGGCACCAGCACTATTGAAAACGGAAACCCTCATCCAACAAATATTGATTCGCGAATGAGAAGTACAAGGATGACGCCACGAAAGCAGTTGTTCTTCGATAAGTCGTTTTTCAGTTCTTTATGGAACTAAATTAGGGAGAGTATCTCACCAATTCACACACAAGGTGCAGCAAAAAAGAAGTTTTATCAATCTCAATTGTCTAACTTACATGTCTAACTATGTCTTTATATACTAACTCTAGACTTAAACAAACCTTAATAGACCCCCCCTTTAGGTGGACTTATATGAGACCCACTTACAATGATCCAAATAGGTAACAATAACCCAAAAACTAAGAAGAAAATAATAAAAATCTGAAAATTACTATCCTAAATATGCTAGAATAAGATTTTATCAGCATTAAGAAGTCGCAAATAAACTAAGAAATCTGATTTGAAAGTAGAATGATACAATCCGGGAAAGGTTAAATTCGGATTTTAATGTAAAATGTGCAACTATCCAGTTTTACAACAATAGTCATAATTCTCAATCCGCCCGTTGGATCAAGTTGAAATTTTACGTGGGCTCTCTGACATGTTGTCCTAACTTGGGTTAAATGTTCAGATCAATCGGCGTTTAGGAAGGTAGCACAATACTGGAAAACAGAGGTTGTACGAATTTTGTTATTTACTTCCTTTTGACTTGTGGACTTCCTATTTGGCAAGGATCCTTTTCCGGCAAAGATAACTTGTTTTGGGAATCTCTTAGTTCTAAAAGGATCTTTGATGGGCTGCAATATAGTTTCCAAATGGCAAGGATTCATAAATGTTTCAGAATCCTTTTCTTATAAGGATTCTTTATTCATTCTCCCTACAACAAGGAAATAAGATTTCAGAATTAATTCTATCTTCAAATTTGATTCTCCTAACTTATATGGGATTTCTAAAGGGCAATAAATCTGATCCTATTATATTTAGGATATTAAATTTGAATTTATTATAATTATAATTATATTCTTCTTAGTTTAGGATTTATTTATATTATTTGGGTTTAATTGTAAGTGGACATCATAGAAGTCCGCATAAGGGGTCCATTAGGGTTTATTTTAGTTTGAAGTCACTATAAATAAGGGAATAACCAGACATGTAAGGTGAGACAATTTAGATTAATAAAACTTCTTGTTTGTCGCACTTTGAGTGCATGTGTGTTTGTGTTAGTTACATAATCTCTCTTCCATTGTTCTCTAAAGAACTAAAAACAACTTATCGAAGAACATGATCACATGGTCACGCAACCCACACGCAAATACATCAATTCCTGGAAAGCCAAGTAAATTAGGTTTGATAGGGGTGTGACATAAAGATAACTTGTACCTAGGCACCAACACTAATGGAAACGAAAACCCCCACCTAACGAATATTGATTCGCGAACAAGAAGTATAAGGATGACGCTACGAAGCCAGTTATTCTTCGATAAGTCATTTTTTAGTTCTTTAGAGAACCATAGAAGGGAGATTATCTCACCAACACACACACACACACACACAAAGTGCGGCAAACAAGAAGTTTTATTAATCTGAATTGTCTAACTTACATGTCTGGTTATGCCTTTATTTGTACTAACTCTAGAATTAAATAAACCTTAATGAATCCTTTATGTGGACTTATATGATGCCCACTTATAATTAAACCCAAATAATATAAATACATCCTAAACTAAGAAGAAAATAATAATAACAAAATAAATTTGAATTTAATATCCTAAACATGATACAATCAGATTTGTTGCCCTTTAGAAGTCTCATATAAGCTAGGAAAATCAAATATGAAGGTAGAATTAATTCTGAAATCTTTTTTCCTTGTTGTAGGTAGGATGAATAAGGAACCCTTGTAAGAAAAGGATTCTGAAACATTTATGAATCCTTGCCACTTGGAAACTATATCGCAGCCCACTAAAAATCCATGTAGAACTAGCAGATTCCCAAAACAAGCAGTCATATGCGTGTGGGAAAAGGATCATTGCCAAATAGAAAGTCCACAAGTCAAAAGGAAGTAAATAACAAAATTCGTACAGCCTATGTTGACCAGTATTGCATTGTCTTCCTGAACTCTGATTGATCTAAAATTTTAACCCAAGGCAAGACAACATGTCAGGAGACCCCACCTAAAATGTCAGCTCGATCCAACGGTTGGATTGAGAAATATGAATGTTGCCGTGAAATGGGATAGTTGCACATTTTACATCAAAATCGGAATTCGACCTTGCATGGATTGTATCATTCCCTATCTCTTCAAGATGATTCATCCTCAAATTAATAACAAGTTGAATGGACAATTCCTTAGCCTCGTTTTGAAGCCTTTGAGTTCTTTTCTTGCCAACAATCATCGCCAATAATTTGGGATGAAAGGAGCAGTCATTCTATTTTATATATCATCATTGCATCGTTTTTTCTCCTCTTTCTGAAGCTTGATGGGCATTGACTGCTATCGTTAACACATCAAGTTCTTCCTTCATCTCCCCCTAGAATACGGGATAGACTCTTGGATTCTTTTTTTAGAACACTAGTCTCTTTATTTCTCTCCTTTTGGTAGATCTCCTTTTGAATCCTCATTTTCTTTTATCATAACACCTCATCAAAATACATGAAATCCCTTCGATTTCTAGGCTGCCGAAAACCTTCCTTGCCTATGGTCTTATCCTTAAAACCACCATCACAAATATCATCAACGTCCTCCTCAAAATCCTCATAATCAGTCCACTTTGGCCTTTCAGCCCCATTGCCATTGTTTGATTTCAGTTCTGCCGGAACCTTTCTCACATCTTGGGTACATGTTCCAGCCACATTACCATATTTTCCGACCTTCTCAAGTCTATCACACATGTTCCCCATCACAAAATTCATTCTTTCCATCATCTTCATCATGGCTTGCATTTGAAATTTAAGTTTTACATCGGGAGAGGGTGGTGTGTTGTTTTGCTCTGACATGATAGTACCTGCAAAAATTGGTTAGTGGTAAAAAACAATCCTCACGCTCGTGTTTCGCTCAAATACTCTTAATATCCTCGCAGGCTCACACCTCTCGTCTCACCTTCTTGTGGTTCTTGCAGAACTAAAACCAACACCAATTAGAACTAACTTAGCAGTGCAATCTAAATATGTATATATGACTCAATAAGAAATGAAAACCATAAAACAAGCAAAAACAAAACTGTGATGATAGTCTTGCGAGTAGCAAGTGAATCTATCCGAAATATGAATAAAATTGAAAAATTAAATAAACACAGAAATGAAATATGCAAAATGATGAAACAACACCCAAATATGTTGGATATGTTGAAAATAGACTTGTTCACGACGAGTTAAGTCTGAATCTGGAATCTAAAGTAAATGATATCTGATTGAGCTAAAATTTCAAATATATTTCGATATCAACCCAAATAGATAGAATATAAAGTCTGAGCAATTTATGATAAGGTTTGATATACTGACGCAAAAACGTTATGAATCAGACCTGATTACAACAGAAATTGAAAACCAAAACAAATGATATCCAATTGACACCAAAATTAATATGTGCTGCGATTAGGACCTCAGTAATCAGTGTATCAAATTTGAGCTAATTACAAGTTGATTTGGTCCAATTGTCACTTGTTTAGTTTTCTTCGGCAGAAACCGTTAACATTTTTTTTGAACGATTTTCATTTCTTGCTTTTCTCTTTTTTTTTTATGCTACTGATATATTTTGAATAGTAACAGAATGAAATAAGTTCTTTTTATATGCTGCAAATTCGAGAAGAAAAATTGGACACTAAGGAATTTTTACGGAAACAATAAGAAACAAAAATTTCAGAAGAATATAACCTGATTAATGGAGCCAAGCTCTGATACCAAATGATCACAAGGTCACGCAACCCACACGCAAAGACACCAATTCCTGAAAAGCCAAGTAAATCAAGTTTGATAAGAGGGTGACACAAAGATAACTTGTACCTAGGCACCAGCACTATTGGAAATAGAAACCCCCACCCAACGAATATTGATTCGCGAATGAGAAGTATAAGGATGACGCCACGAAGATAGTTGTTCTTCGATAAGTCAATTTTCAGTTCTTTAAAAAACCATGGAAGAGAGATTATCTCACCAAAACACACATAAAAGTGCGGCAAATAAGAAGTTTTATTAATCTAAATTATCTAACTTACATGTGTAGTTATACCTTACTTTATACCAACTCTAGACTTAAATAAACCCTAATAGACTCTTTATGTGGACTTATATGATGTCCACTTACAATTAAACCCAAATAATATAAATAAACCCTAAACTAAGAAGAAAATAATAATAACAAAAATAAATCCTAATTTAATATCCTAAATATGATAGGATCAGATTTGATGCCCTTTAGAATTCCCATATAAGCTAGGAGAATCAAATCTAAAGGTAGAATTAATTCTGAAATCTTCTTTCCTTGTAGTAGGTAGAATGAATAAAGAATCATTGTAAGAAAAGGATTTTGAAATATTTATGAATCCTTGCCACACTTGGAAGCTATGTTACAGCCCATTAAAGATCCTTGTAGAATTAGCAAATTCCCAAAAGAAGCTGCCACATCTTTTTAGAAAAAGAATCCTCGCCAAATAGGAAGTCCACAAGTCAAAAGGAAGTAAATAACAAAATTCATACAGCCTCTCTTGACCAATATTGCGTTGTCTTCCTAAACTCCGATTGATCTAAAATTTTAACCCAAGATAGGACAAGATGTCAGGTGACCTCACGTAACATTTGAACGCGATCTAACGGTTGGATTGAGAAATATGACTGTTGCCGTAAAACAAGATAGTAGCACATTTTACATCAAAATCTGATTTTGACCTTGCATGGATTGTATCATCTTTGTAGGAAAAGGATTCTTGCCAAACAGGAAGCTCATAAGTTAAAAAGAAATAAATAACAAAATTCATACAACCTGTTCTGACCTATATCGTATGTTCTTCTCAAACTCCGATTCATTTGAATCTTTTACTCAACATAGAACAATAACTTCGGAATCTTCATGTCAAATTTCAGCTCAATCCAACGGTTGAATTTGAAGTTGTGCTTAATAGCGTAAAACAGGACAATAGAAAATTTTACGCCAAAATCTGAATATGACCTTACTTGGATTGTATTAGTTGTGTGGAAGGGATAACAAGATTATGATGGTTGTTATGGTGAAGTTGTTGCTTCTTGGCCTCACGTGTTAGTTTACTATTATGACATGCCAATGTTTGGTCTAACTATTATTGGATATGGTTCTTGTGGTCGTGATTAGACAATGGTGGTACTAGCGGAGTTGCTTGTACCATAGGGAAGTGATTTTACGTTTGGACAATTTGTTTTGTTAGTTGGCAGATGAAATAGAGGTTATGGTGGCCAGTATGAGTTGTGGTAGCTAATATTATTCCCGGTGGTATTGTTGATTATTAAGTAATATAAGTTGGTGTTGGGTCAGTTAATGTTGGTTAGAGTTAAGTTTGTTTAGAATGTTGTGACAGAAAAAATAGAGAGAAAGGTTTAGATTTTGTTTTGGAGTGTGGCATATGTTATTTTTCAAAATATTTTTCGCTTGAAAATATATAAAATAATATTTTTTAAAAAAACTAAAAAAACATTGATTTGAAACTTTTTTTAAAAATCAAGAACTTCAAAAAGCGTGGTTGGGTAACAATACCAAATGGTGTTTTAGAATTAAAAGGAGAAATTTAAGAAAACTTAAATTCACAAAAGAGGGTGATGTGAACCTCTTGATCACGCAACCCATAATTAAGATTGAGATCTAATCCCGAAAAGCCAAAATAGGTCTGATAGTAGTGTGACACAATGAAAACCTGTCCCAAGGCACCAACACTATTGATTGAGTAGAATGATGCCACGAAGCCAGTTAATTTTCGATAACGACAAAATTTCTCATCTTTGTTTTGCGGACGACTTGATGATTTTTAGCAACGGGGATGTAAACTCAATTCGTATGATCAGAATTGTGCTCACAAAGTTTCAAGATCTATCAGGTCTGTATCCAAATCTATCAGGTCTGTGGATGGAATCACCTCTAAAGTTCGACATTGGACTTGTAGAACACTCTCATATGCAGGACGGGTACAACTGATTAATTCAGTCTTATTTTCCATACAGGTCTATTGGGCATCTTTCTTTCTCTTACCTGGGCAAGTAATTAAAAATGTGGAGCAAATTATGAAATCCTTTCTTTGGTCAGGTTCAGATATGAGAATTACTGGGGCTAAAGTGGCTTGGTGATACCGATCAGCCCAACACCAAGCGTAATCATGCCAACGACCCATTGGAGGTGCCAATTGGGCCAATCACAAGAGCTAGGGCAAAGAAGCATAAAGAAGCATTGAATGGGCTTGTTCATAACATATGGAGCAAAATGAACCTAGATGGGCTTGAGACATTTAAGGAGCATGAAGAGCAGCCTTTAATCCATCTAGTTCAGGTCCAAGAAGAGCCCAATTCGTGTGGAACATGGGGTTGATGTGTCCAGCCCAATACCATCCTTGTTAGGCTTGTTTTTCCTAATGCTACAACGATAAAAAGTCAGCAATTGATTCTCCTAATTAAGTAAGGAAGTTGACCATATCTTATTCCTAAAAAGAGGAGGACTATTTAATGATTTTCCTAACTTAGGAAGGAAAGTAATTAAATCAGCAACAAAGGAGGAAATTTGTTTTCTTATTTGTCAAAGTTAAACAAGGAAATCCAAGCTAATCAAGGACATCAAGGGGGGGCAGCAACACAAATTTTCCAAATCAGATTTGTCCTAATTTATTTGGGACTTCTTAAGGGTGACAAATCTGATTCTAGCATATTTAGCATGATAATTTTCGGAATTTTATTATTTTTATTATTTTCTTCTTATTTGGGTCAATTGTAAGTGGGCTTCATATAAGTCCACCTAAGGGGGGGTCCATTAGGGTTTTCTTAAGTCTAGAGTCAGTATAAATAAAGGCATAACCAAACATGTAAGGTCACACAATTTTCACATCAATAAACTTCTTTGCTGCACTTATTGTGTGTTGGTGGGATAATCTCCCTTCCTTGGTTCTCTAAAGAACTGAAAACGACTTATCGAAGAACAACTGTCTTCGTGGCGTCATCCTTATACTTCTCGTTCGCGAATCAATATTCGTTGGGTGGGGGGTCTCTGTTTTCAATAGTGCTGGTGCCTAGGTACAAGTTATCTTTGTGTCACACTCCTATCAAACCTGATTTACTTGGCTTTCCGGGAATTGGTGTCTTTGCGTGTGGGTTGCGTGACTACGGATCACGAGATTCGCATCATTTGGTATCAGAGCTTGGCTCCATTAATCAGGTTATATACTTCTAAAATTTTTGTTTCTTGTTGATTCCGCAAAAAAATTCCTTAGTATCCAATTTCTTCTTCTCCTTAAATTTGCGGCATATTAAAAAACAAATTTGTTATTTCATTCTGTTATTGTTCAAAATATATCAGTAGCATCAAAAACAAAAAAAAAAAGAGAAAAGAGAAAAGCAAAAAAAAAAAAAAATCGTTCAAAAAAAGATGTTATTGGATTTTGCCGCAGAAAACTAAACAAGAGAAAATTGGATCAAATCAACTCAGAATTAGCTCAAATTTTATAATCTGATTACTGGGATCCAAATAGCACCACATATCAAATTTGGGGTCAATTGGATATCGTTTGCTTTGGGTTTCAAATTCGGGTCTAATCAGGTCTGATTCATAATGTTTTTGCGTCAGTATATCAAACCTTATCGTAAATTGCTCAAACTTTATATTCTGTCTATTTGGGTTGATATCACACTATATCTGAAATTTTAACTCAATTGGACGTCATTTACTTTAGGTTCCAGATTCGGACTTAACTCTTCGTAAACGAGTCTGTTTTGCGTCAACTTTTGAAATTCACTTGCTTTCTGTTGTTTTTGTTTCTTGCAGTTTATCTTCATCATATACAACATATTTGGGTGTTGTTTCATCATTTTGCATATTTTTTGTTTCTGTTTTTTATTCGAGTCTTCAGTTTCGTTCATATTTCGGATAGACTCGCTTGCTACTCGCGAGACTATCATCGCAGTTTTGTTTTGCTTGTTTTCTAGTTTTTATTGCTTCTTGAGTCATATATATATTTGGATTGCGCTGCCAAGTTGGTTCTATTTGGTGTTGGTTTCAGTTTCGCAAGAACCGCGGAAGGTGAGACGAGAGGTGTGAGCGTGTGAGGATATTAAGAGTGTTTGAGCGAAACACGAGCGACGTGAGGATAATTTTTTTTTTACCACTAACCAATTTTTGCAGGTACTATCATGTCAGATCAAAACAACACACCACCCCATCCCGAGGGAGAACTTACGTTCCAAATCCAAGCCATGACGCAGATGATGGAGAGGATGAATTTTGTGATGGGAAATGTGTGTGACAGACTTGATAGGGTAGAGAAACGTGGTAACGAGGCTGGTACAAGCACCTAAAATATCCTCAAGCTTGGGGCTGAACCGAAAGCAAACAATGGCGGTAGGGCCGAAAGGCCAAGGTGGGCTGATTATGAGGATTTTGAGGAGGCCGTTGATGATATTGGTGATGGTGGTTTTGAGGATGAGGCCATAGGCCATCGGGAAGGTTTTCGGCAGCCTAGAAACCGAAGGGATTATGGGAATAGAACTAGGGGCCAATTCGGCCAAAGGGAAAATTTCCGTAGTGTTGGGGGACATGCTGATTTAGATGGTGATTTGGATGCCATCAAACTGAAAATACCTTCTTTTCAAGGTAAAATCATCAAGTCGTCAATGGTGAGCTTGCAGGTTACTTTCAAGGAGGAAGAGGGCTGAGACAAGGGGATCCATTGTCCCCATATTTGTTTGTCCTACGTATGGAAATCCTTTCGGGGCTATTCTGCAAGATGAGTGCCAACCAAGAATTCAAGTTCCACTGGAGATGCAAGAAGGAAAAAATTTCTCATCTTTGTTTTGCTGACGACTTGATGATTTTTAGCAACGGGGATGTAAACTCAATTCGTATGATCAGAACTGTGCTCACAAAGTTTCAAGACCTATCAGGTCTGTATCCAAATCCAAACAAAAGTGACATCTTCTTGAGCGGTGTGTTAAATGCTGAGAGGGAACAAATTATTCATATTCTTGGGTTTAGAGAGGGGGACCTACCTATGAAATATTTGGGAGGACCTCTTCTCTCGTCCAGACTAAAGGCTGTTTATTGTAAGGGCCTCGTGGATCGAATCACCTATAAAGTTCGACATTGGACTAGTAGAACACTCTCATATGCAGGACGGGTACAACTGATTAATTCAGTCTTATTTTCCATACAGGTCTATTGGGCATCTCTCTTTCTCTTACCTGGGCAAGTAATTAAAAATGTGGAGCAAATTATGAAATCCTTTCTTTGGTCAGGTTCAGATATAAGAACTACTGGGGCTAAAGTGGCGTGGGATCAGGTATGTCTTCCAAAAAAGGAGGGGGGGCTAGGAATAAAAAGGATAACAAAATGGAACAAGATTGCTTTGTTGAAACACATTTGGAACCTGTGCAATGACTCAGATGGCTCAATATGGTCTACTTGGATCAGATCCAACCTGTTGCGAGGTAGGAATTTCTGGACAATCAAGACGCCACAGAATTGCTCTTGGGCTTGGGGAAAGATTCTAAAGCTCAGATCCTTAGCATGGCCGAAGATGAAGTACATCATAGGAGATGGAATGACAACCTCTCTATGGTTTGACAATTGGCATCCTCACAGCCCACTCGCGGATTCTTACGGGGAAAGATTCCTCTATGATTCAGGTATGGCCAATAACGCGAAGGTGAATGTGCTAATTCATAACTCAGAATGGAAAACTCCTACCACCCAAGCTATTGTTTGGCACCCTATTATAGAAGCTATTCCTTCCAATTCTAATCCTAAGATGGGGCAAAAGGATGAGATAGTATGGTTGGAGTCGCCAAATCACAGATTCTCGATCAAAGTAGCTTGGGAACAACTAAGACGTCATCGTCAGATGGTTGAATGGCATGACATTGTGTGGTTCAAGAATGCTGTTCCAAGACATTCATTTCTTCTATGGATGGCTGTCCAACAGAAACTCACAACTCAAGATAAACTTCATCGGTTTGGTATACATGGTCCTAATAGATGCTCACTCTGTCTCCGCAACAATGACGATCACAACCACTTGTTCTTTGAATGCTCCTATACTAAAGCGATCTGGTGGGATGTTTGTGACAGATGCGACATTCCAAGAATGACAAAAGGCTGGGATGAATGGATTTGATGGGCCACTGTCTCTTGGCATGGCAAGAGTTTCGTCAATTTTGTCGTAAACTGAGTTTTGCAGCTACAGTGTATCATGTATGGCAAGAACGGAATGCAAGGATCTTTGCTGGAATGTCTAGAACTTCGAATTTGGTCTTTAATCAAATCGAATGTATCATTCGTGATAAGCTTGATTTGATGAGGAATGTCGTACCAACAAATGAAAACAAAAGGATCCAACGCGCTATTGGTTTTAGGAGGGTGAATACCATAGATTCTTAATTTGTTAGTTAGCTGGTTGTATTGGTTTCCCTAACGAATCTAGTAAGGTTTTAGTTTTATGGTCGGTGGCTAGCCTGTAGCCATCTGTTGTTTTATGTTTCTGTTATCATTGTAAATCTGGGGTATGCCCCTTATAATGTTTGTATCTTCTTCTTTTAATACATACGTCAACTTACCAAAAAAAAAAAACGATCCCGAGGCATATTTGGAGTGGGAGAAAAAGGTGGATTGGATTTTTGATTGCCATAACTATTCGGAAGTGAAGAAAGTAAAATTAGTAGTTATCGAATTCACATATTATGCACTGATATGGTGGGATCAGAATGTTAATAGTAGAAGAAGGAGTGGAGAGAGGCTGGTAGCGTCGTGGGAGGAGATGAAAGTGTTGATGAGAAGGCGATTTGTGCCTAACCACTATTATAGAGATTTGTATTTGAAATTGCAGGGTTTGAATCAGGGTTCTAGGTCCGTGGATGAGTATTTCAAGGAGATGGAGATTGCCATTATTCGGGCCAATGTGATTGAGGATCGGGAAGCTACCATGGCTAGATTTCTAAATGGGCTGAATAGGGACATTGCGAATGTTGTAGAATTACAACATTGTGTGGAATTGGAGGACATGGTCCATATTGCAACGAAGGTGGAGAGGCAAATAAAGAGAAGGGGCAGTACATGTTTTCAGACCAATTCGGCTTCATCTTCCTCAACATGGAGGCCGAATTTGAAAAGAGAGGGGGCTGTCCAACCAAAGCCTTATGCAAAAGTCGAACCATCTAAGGCCAAAAAGGATACTCATATGGATGGGAAAGGTAAATCTGAATCTCAACCTACTCGTCATAGAGATATTAAATGCTTTAAGTGTTTAGGGAAGGGGCACATTGCATCTCAGTGTCCAAACCGAAGAGTTATGCTTACAAGAGACAATGGGGAGGTTGAATCTGAAAGTGAAGAGATGCCACCTTTGGTGGATTGTAGTGATGAGGAGATTGCATATCCTATTGAGGGGGAGGCCTTGGTTATAAGGCGTGCGCTGAACATGCAAATCAAAGAAGATGATATAGATCAGCAACGGGAAAATATATTTCACACTCGATGTCACATCCAAAAGAAGGTATGTAGCATGATAATTGATGGAGGTAGTTGTGCTAATGTTGCTAGTGATACTTTTG
Organism: Populus nigra; assembly: GCF_951802175.1. Classification (NCBI taxonomy): domain Eukaryota; kingdom Viridiplantae; phylum Streptophyta; class Magnoliopsida; order Malpighiales; family Salicaceae; genus Populus; species Populus nigra. Next base: position 8,448,295 of record NC_084865.1, on the reverse strand, counting down.
TGAAGAGATTGAATCTGAGTTGTGTTAAGCATCCGAGGCCTTATAGATTGCCATGGTTGAATGAATGTGGTGAAGTGAGGGTTAGTAAGCAGGTTGTGATTGCGTTTGCTATTGGGAAGTATTCTGATGAGATTTTATGTGATGTAGTCCCAATGCATGCTAGTCACTTACTTTTGGGGCGTCCATGGCAGTTTGATCGGGAAGCGATTCATGATGGGTTCAGAAATAGGTTTACTATTGTAAAGGATGGTAAAACCATCACTCTTGTACCTCTTTCTCCAAAACAAGTGTATGACGATCAAATGAAATTAAAAAAGAATGTGAGGATGGGAAGAGTGAAAATTCACGTGAGGACAATGGTGAGAGAAAACCATCAGATTCGGCTAAACCTAAATCATTAATTAAACCGGTTGAGAGTGGAGGTAAAAACCGAGGAGTGAAGAAAGTAAGCTTGTGTGATGATAATACTGTGGAAAAATTAAAGAAACAACCTAATTTTTATGCAAAGGGATCTCAAATCAGATCTGCATTTTTCACTAATAAGCCAATGATCTTACTTGTGTATAAGGAGGCTTATTTTAACACTAACGATCTTGATTATGCTATTCCTAGTGTGGCTGTTTCTTTGATGCAGGAGTTTGATGATGTATTCCCTGAAGACATCCCTAATGGATTACCACCATTAAGGGGGATTGAACATCAAATTGATCTTGTGCCCGGAGCTTCAATTCCTAACCGTCCAGCCTATAGAAGCAACCCCGAGGAGACGAAGGAGCTTCAAAGGCAAGTAGATGCGTTGATGATGAAGGGGTACATTCGTGAGAGTATGAGTCGTTGTGCTGTGCCAGTGCTACTTGTGCCTAAAAAGGATGGTACATGGAGGATGTGTGTCGATTGTCGTGCCGTCAATAACATAACGGTAAAGTATCGACATCCTATTCCTAGGCTTGATGACATGTTAGATGAGTTACATGGATCATGTATTTTCTCTAAGATTGACTTAAAAAGTGGGTACCAACAAATTAGGATGAAAGAGGGTGATGAGTGGAAAACTGCATTTAAGACTAAGCATGGTTTGTATGAATGGTTAGTCATGCCGTTTGGACTTACAAATGCACCTAGCACGTTTATGCGTTTAATGAATCATGTATTGCGTACGTTTATAAGTAAGTTTGTTGTTGTGTATTTTGATGACATTTTGATCTATAGCAAGAACTTAAATGAGTATCTTGATCATTTGCGTAATGTACTTAGTGTGTTGCGTAGTGAGCAATTATATGCTAATCTTAAGAAGTGTACCTTTTGCATGGAAAAAATTGTGTTTCTTGGCTATGTCGTAACTGCGCAGGGTATCGAGATGGACGAGGAGAAAGTTAAGGCCATCCGGGATTGGCCTACACCAAAATCGGTAAGTGAGGTAAGGAGTTTTCATGGACTTGCTAGTTTTTATAGAAGGTTTGTGAAGGATTTTAGTACTATTGCTGCACCTTTAACTGAAATTGTGAAAAAATCTGTTGGATTCAAATGGAATGATGAACAGGATGAGGCTTTTAATTTGTTGAAAGATAAACTTTGTTCGGCACCTGTTTTAGCTTTGCCAGACTTTACGAGAGCTTTTAAAGTTGAATGTGATGCGTCAGGTATTGGTATAGGAGCTGTGCTAATGCAGGATAGGAGGCCCATTGCGTATTTCAGCGAAAAACTTAATGGGGCAGCCTTAAATTACCCTACATATGACAAGGAGCTCTATGCCTTGGTAAGAACTTTAGAGACGTGGCAACATTACCTGTGGCCCAAGGAGTTTGTGATACATTCTGATCATGAATCATTGAAGCACTTGAAAGGGCAAGGTAAGTTGAGTAGGAGTCCCTAAGATGGGGCAAAAGGATGAGATAGTTTGGTTGGATTCGCCAAATCACAGATTCTCGATCAAAGTAGCTTGGGAACAACTAAGACGTCATCGTCAGATGGTTGGATGGCATGACATTGTGTGGTTCAAGAATGCTGTTCCAAGACATTCATTTCTTCTATGGATGGCTGTCCAACAGAAACTCACAACTCAAGATAAACTTCATCGGTTTGGTATACATGGTCCCAATAGATGCTCCCTCTGTCTCCGCAACAATGACGATCACAACCACTTGTTCTTTGAATGCTCCTATACTAAAGCGATCTGGTGGGATGTTTGTGACAGATGCGACATTCCAAGAATGACAAAAGGCTGGGATGAATGGATTCGATGGGCCACTGTCTCTTGGCATGGCAAGAGTTTCGTCAATTTTTCTCGTAAACTGAGTTTTGCAGCTACAGTGTATCATGTATGGCAAGAACGGAATGCAAGGATCTTTGCTGGAATGTCTAGAACTTCGAATTTGGTCTTTAATCAAATCGAATGTATCATTCGTGATAAGCTTGATTTGATAAGGAATGTCGTACCAACAGATGAAAACAAAAGGATCCAACGAGCTTGGAGGGTGAATACCATAGATTCTTAATTGTTAGTTAGCTGGTTGTATTGGTTTCCCTAACGAATCTAGTGAGGTTTCAGTTTTATGGTCGGTGGCTAGCTTGTAGCCATCTGTTGTTTTATGTTTCTGTTATCATTGTAAATCTGGGGTATGCCCCTTATAATGTTTGTATCTTCTTCTTTTAATACATACGTCAACTTACCAAAAAAAAAAAAGTTGAGTAGGAGACATGCCAAATGGGTTGAATTTATTGAAACCTTTCCGTATGTGATCAAGTATAAGCAAGGGAAAGAAAACATTGTGGCTGATGCACTTTCGCGCAGGTATGTTCTTTTATCTACTTTGGATGCTAGATTTCTAGGATTTGAACACATAAAAGAATTGTACAAGGATAATAGTGATTTTGCAAATGTTTACGATGCTTGCGAAACTTTGGCTTTTGGAAAGTTTTATAGACTTGATGGATATTTATTTAAAGAGAATCGTTTGTGTGTTCCATTAAGTTCTATGCGTGAATTGCTTGTACGTGAAGCACATGGAGGCGGGTTGATGGGGCATTTTGGTGTTGTTAAGACTTTGGATGTGTTGCATGAGCATTTTTTTTTTGGTAAGTTGACGTATGTATTAAAAGAAGAAGATACAAACACTATAAGGGGCATACCCCAGATTTACAATGATAACAGAAACATAAAACAACATATGGCTACAGGCTAGCCACCGACCATAAAACTGAAACCTCACTAGATTCGTTAGGGGAACCAATACAACCAGCTAACTAACAAATTAAGAATCTATGGTATTCACCCTCCAAGCTCGTTGGATCCTTTTGTTTTCATTTGTTGGTGCGACATTCCTCATCAAATCAAGCTTATCACGAATGATACATTCGATTTGATTAAAGACCAAATTCGAAGTTCTAGACATTCCAGGAAAGATCCTTGCATTCCGTTCTTGCCATACATGATACACTGTAGCTGCAAAACTCAGTTTACGAGAAAAATTGACGAAACTCTTGCCATGCCAAGAGACAGTGGCCCATCGAATCCATTCATCCCAGCCTTTTTGTCATTCTTGGAATGTCGCATCTGTCACAAACATCCCACCAGATCGCTTTAGTATAGGAGCATTCAAAGAACAAGTGGTTGTGATCCTCATTGTTGCGGAGGCAGAGCGGGCATCTATTGGGACCATGTATACCAAACCGATGAAGTTTATCTTGAGTTGTGAGTTTCTGTTGGACAGCCATCCATAGAAGAAATGAATGTCTTGGAACAACATTCTTGAACCACACAATGTCATGCCATTCAACCATTTGACGATGACGTCTTAGTTGTTCCCAAGCTACTTTGATCGAGAATCTGTGATTTGGCGAATCCAACCAAACTATCTCATCCTTTTGCCCCATCTTAGGATTAGAATTGGAAGGAATAGCTTCTATAATGGGGTGCCAGCCAATATCTTGGGTGGTAGGAGTTTTCCATTGTGAGTTATGAATTAGCACATTCACCTTCGCGTTCTTGGCCATACCTGAATCATAGATGAATCTTTCCCCGTAAGAATCCGCGAGTGGGCTGTGAGGATGCCAATTGTCAAACCATAGAGAGGTTGTCATTCCATCTCCTATGATGTACTTCATCTTCGGCCATGCTAAGGATCTCAGCTTTAGAATCTTTCCCCAAGCCAAAGAGCAATTCTGTGGCGTCTTGATTGTCCAGAAGTTGCATGAGCATTTTTATTGGCCTAAAATAAAAAAAGATGTGCAACGCATATGTGATAAATGCTTGTATACCCCTTTGCCTGTACCGAAAGAACCATGGGTAGACGTTTCAATGGACTTCGTCTTAGGTTTACCTAGGTCAAAACGGGGTAGGGATTCCATCTTTGTAGTTGTTGATAGGTTTTCAAAGATGGCACACTTCATTCCATGTCATAAAACTGATGATGCAACTAACATTGCTGATTTGTTCTTTAGGGAGATAGTACGGCTTCACGGGGTCCATAAGAGCATTGTTTCTGATAGAGATGTTAAGTTCGTTAGCTATTTTTGGAAGGTGTTATGGGGAAAATTGGGTACTAAACTGTTGTTTTCTACTTGTCACCCCCAAAACAGATGGACAAACCGAAGTAGTTAATAGGACCTTAACACAACTTATGCGTGCTGTCATTCAAAAGAACTTAAAGAATTGGGAAGATTGTTTGCCATTTATAGAGTTTGCATATAATCGTAGTCTGCACTCTACTACTGAATTTTCACCATTTGAAATTGTGTATGGATTTAACCCTTTAACTCCAATGGATTTGATTCCTTTGCCAATTGATGAAAGGGTTAGTCTGGATGGTAATCGTAAAGCACAGGTGGTGAAAACACTTCATGAGAGTATGCGGCAACAGATTGAAAAGAGGAATCGTGTGTATGCGACCAAAGCCAATAAGGGGCGCAAACATGTTGTCTTTCAGCCCGACGATTGGGTTTGGGTGCATATGCGCAAGGAGAGATTTCCGGCCCATAGGAAATCAAGGCTACAACCACGAGGAGATGGGCCATTTCAGATCCTTGAGAGGATCAATGACAATGCTTATAAAGTTGATTTGCTAGGTGAGTATGGCATTAGTGCTACCTTTAATGTTTCTGATCTTACTCTGTTTGATGTACGTGATGATTCGAGGTCGAATCCTTTTGAAGAGCGAGGGGATAATACGGATTAGCCCAACACCAAGCGTAATCATGCCAACGACCCATTGGTGATGCCAATTGGGCCAATCACAAGAGCTAGGGCAAAGAAGCTTAAAGAAGCATTGAATGGGCTTGTTCAGAACATATGGAGCAAAATGGACCTAGATAGGCTTGAGAAATTTAAGGAGCATGAAGGGCAGCCTTTAATCCATCTAGTTCAGGTCCAAGAAGAGCCCAATTCGTGTGGAACATGGGGTTGATGTGTCCGGCCCAATACCAGCCTTGCTAGGCTTGTTTTTTCCTAATGCTACAAGGATAAAAAGTCAGCAATTGATTCTCCTAATTAAGTAAGGAAGTTGGCCATATCTTATTCCTAAAGAGAGGAGGACTATTTAATGCTTTTCCTAATTTAGGAAGGAAAGTAATTAAATCAGCAACAAAGGAGGAAATTTGTTTTCTTATTTGTCAAAGTTAAACAAAGAAATCCAAGCTAATCAAGGATATCAAGGGGGGGCAGCAACACAAATTTTCCAAATCAGATTTGTCCTAGTTTATTTGGGACTTCTTAAGGGTGACAAATCTGATTTGGAAAATTTATTATTTTTATTATTTTCTTCTTAGTTTTTGGGTTATTATTACTTATTTGGGTCAATTGTAAGTGGGCTTCATATAAGTCCACCTAAGGGGGTTCCATTAGGGTTTTCTTAAGTTTAGAGTCAGTATAATAAAGGCATAACCAAACATGTAAGGTGACGCAATTTTCAGATCAATAAACTTCTTTGCTGCACTTATTGTGTATTGGTGGGATAATCTCCCTTCCTTGGTTCTCTAAAGAACTGAAAACGACTTATCGAAGAACAACTGTCTTCGTGGCGTCATCCTTATACTTCTCGTTCGCGAATCAATATTCGTTGGGTGGGGGTCTCCGTTTTCAATAGTGCTGGTGCCTAGGTACAAGTTATCTTTGTGTCACACTCCTATAAAACCTGATTTACTTGGCTTTCCAGGAATTGATGTCTTTGCGTGTGGGTTGCGTGACCACGTGATCACGAGGTTCGCATCACTTACATGTTTGGTTATGCCTTTATTTATACTAACTCTAGATTTAAAGAAACCCTAATGGACCCCCCTTAGGTAGACTTATATGAAGCCCACTTATAATTGATCCAAATAAGTAATAATAACTCAAAAACTAAGAAGAAAATAAAAAAAAATAAAAATCCAAAAATTATCATCTTAAATATGCTAGAATCAGATTTGTCACCCTTAAGAAGTCCTACATAAACTAGGAAAAATCTGATTTGGAAAATTTGTGTTGCTGCCCCCTTTCCTTTGATGTCCTTGATTAGCTTGGATTTCCTTATTTAGCTTGGACAAATAAGAAAACAAATTTCCTCCTTTATTGATGATTTAATTACTTTCCTTCCTATGTTAGGAAAAGCATTAAATAGTCCTCCCCTCTTTAGGAATAAGATATGGCCAACTTCCTTGCTTAATTAGGAGAATAAATTTCTAATTTTTTATCCTTGTAGCATTAGGAAAAAAACAAGCCTAACAAGGCTGGTATTGGGCCGGACATATCAACCCCTTGTTCCACACGAATTGGGCTCTTCTTGGACCTGAACTAGATGAATTAAAAGCTGTCCATCATGCTCCTTAAATGTCCCAAGCCCCTTTAGGTCCATCTTGCTTCATATGTTCTGAACAAGCCCATTCAATGCTTCTTTAAGCTTCTTTGCCCTAGCTTTTGTGATTGGCCCAATTGGTACCTCCAATGGGTCGTTGGCATGATTACGCTTGGTGTTGGGCTGATCCGCATCTTATACTGACTCTAGACTTAAAGAAACCCTAATGGACCCCCCTTAGGTGGACTTATATGAAGCCCACTTACAATTGACCCAAATAAGTAATAATAACCCAAAGACTAAAAGGAAAATACTAAAAATGATAAAAATCTGAAAATTATCATCCTAAATATGCTAGAATCAGATTTGTCACCATTAAAAAGTTCCAAATAGACTAAAAAATGTGATCTGAAGTAAGAATTTATTCTGAAGTCTTCTTTCCTTTTTGTAATTAGGATGAATAAAGAATCCTTGTATGAAAAGGATTCTGAAATAATTATGAATCCTTGCCACACTTGGAAACTATGTTGTAGCCCATTAAAGATCTTTGTAGAATTAGTAGATTTTCAAAATAACCTGCCACATCTTTTTAGGAAAAGAATCCTAGCCAAATAGGAAGTCCACAAGTCAAAAGGAAGTAAATCACAAAATTCATACAGCCTCTGTTGACCTGAATTGAGATGCCTTCCTGATCTTCAATTGATCTGAAATTTGAACCTAAGGTAGGAAAACATGTCAGGAGACTCCATGTAACATTTCAGCCCAATCCAACAGTCGGATTGAGAATTATGATTGTTGCCGTAAAACTAGATAGATACACTTTTTACGTCAAAATCCGAATTTAACCTTGCCTGGATCATATCACCTCTCCCTTTAAATGTAGTAAAACTGTTGTGGCTAACATCAATATAATAATCATAGATGTAAGGGAATGACCGTTACCCAAATTAGAGAGCCATGAGATGGTGTTATTCCACGATTGACTTCTAAATGTGATGAAGCACAGGGATCAAAGATCAAACCAGATGCGACGAGAGAAAGTTCAATAAAAAAACAGGTGGTCAATATCCTCACAATCATCCCCACATAGTAGACACTGTGGAACCTGAATGAGACTAAAGGATATAAGCCTATCCTGAGTCAATAATGCCTTACGGATAGCAAGCCAAAAGATGAAGGAGAATCGCAGGATCGCCTGTTTATACCAAACAAGTGCCCACCACTCAACCTTGTTCCAAACAGAGTGGATGGAATTCCAAACATAACGAATGGAGAATACACCCTGCGAAGCATCTTTCCTACACACAACATCCCGCCGTCTTTCATCAGGGAGGAGAGAATCTGGAGTACAATGAATCAACTCGATCCACTTAGGTGACCTAATAGTTGACCAAATCCACTCCTGATAAGCAATAATAGAACATAATCTCGCATCCGACCTAAACTAGAATCCATAATGATCCTATCCCCAAAGAACTCCACTAAGGGACCTACAGGGTGCCAGTTATCAAACCATAAGGAAGTAGACTGACCATCCCTAACATGGATTGAGATAAATTTAGGAACCAAATCTCAAAGAGCAAGGAACTTTCACCAATTCCATAACACCTCTTGGGACAATACACCTCCCAAATACTCCTACCTCGCCACAAGTAAGAGTGGATCCAAGATGACTAGATTGAATGCCTCAAATTTGTACAAATAGCCCAAAGGTGTTTCACTATGGCAACCCGATTCCAAACCTTGATGTTCTTAACATGAATCTTATAATTTTTCTCTAATTGATCACTATTTGTATTTGCGTGGAATATGTAAAAATAGAAAAGCTATAAAAAATGATGGTTATACATCTGCTCGTAGATATAAAGAGAAATTATTGAAATTAAGAGTGGAAAGTTAGCCAATGAGCAATGTTATGTAGAGGTTTTCAGCTCTATAAACTATAAAGGGTAAAAACACTTCTCCTTATGATAGCTAGCTAGCTAGTCATGTTATGTAGACTGAGAACTAGTTTACAACACGATGACGTTATAGGTTGAATCAATAAAATATATTCAAGTTGTAGATAACTATTTGGTATTATTCTTAAATCTTTTTTAGGGAGTCAACCTCGAAACCTCCCGATCTGACTCTGATGTAGAATTATCTCTTAGGTTGCTAAATTGAGTTTCAAAGAAAAATTTATATGCAATTGACCACCCCACCTTACGCCTATAACGAGATGCGAATGAGAAATATAAATCACAATAAAGTTGATTAATCCTTCGAAGAGTCTGCAAGTTCAATCAAGATCACTCAACCACTCAAAGAGAAAAAAAGCACACAATATGTAGCTACTTTAAAGAAAATTTCATAAACTGAATAAAAAATAAGAGTATTTATAAGTAAATCCTAAAACTAATGGGTCATCCAAAAACTAATGGGTTAGACATGCACCAAATTTAAATGAATGCCAAACTAATTAAAACAAGGTTTGAAATAATCCAAAAAAATAAAACAATAGTGATAAGCAAGAACTTAAATGAGCATATTGATGCGAACCTCGTGATCACGTGGTCACGCAACGTACACGCAAAGACATCAATTCCCAAAAAGCCAAGTAAATCAGGTTTGATAGGAGTGTGACACAAAAATAACTTTTACCTAGGCACCAGCACTATTGGAAACGGAAACCCCCACCCAACGAATATTGATTCGCAAACTGAAATTTTGCATGTTTTTTTTTTGTTTCTGTTTTTATTCGAGTGTTCAGTTTCATTCATATTTTGGATAGACTTCCTTGCTACTCACGAGACTATCATCGCAGTTTTGTTTTGCTTGTTTTCTAGTTTTTATTGCTTCTTGAGTCATATATATATTTGGATTGCGCTGGCAAGTTTGAGTTAAAATTTCAGATATAGTGCGATATCAACCCAAATAGACAAAATATAAAGTTTGAGTAATTTACGACAAGGTTTGATATACTGACGCAAAAAGGTTATGAATTAGACCTGATTAGACCCGATTTTGAAACCCAAAGAAAATGATATCCAATTGACCCTAAAATAAATATGTGGTGTGATTAGGACCCCATTAATCAGATTATCAAATTTGAGCTAATTCTGAGTTGACTGGATCCAATTTTCCCTTGTTTAGTTTTCTACGCAGAATCCAAAAAACATCTTTTTGAACGAAATTTTTTTTTGCTTTTCTCTTTTCTCTTTTTTTTTATGCTACTGATAAATTTTGAACAATAATAGAATGAAATTGCTAATTGTTTTTTATTTTTTTTTATATGCTGCAAAATTAAGGAGAAGAAGAAATTGGACACTAAGGAATTTTTGCGGAAACAAGAAACGAAAATTTTAGAAGGATATAACCTGATTAATGGAGCCAAGCTCTGATAGCAAATGATGCTAACCTCATGTTAAACGCCTTGTTATTTGGAAGATCTATCTCGTATCTGGTACTGCATGGTTCCACTCTGCAAGAACTCCGAATCATTCTCTTGAAGCTCATCCTCTTCATCATAAATGATCCGCTTACCCCGAAATGACCTGGCCCAATAGGGAAATCCCAATTCATTGGGCCTTTCGATACAATCAAATAGAAAGAATCGATTTTATTTTCCTAACATCTCAGCAGTTCAGACGTGATCGAGCTGTCCCTGCCTCCTGCTTTGGCAGAGATGAGTGGGAGGAGTGTGGAGTCAGAATCGATGATTGAAAGAGTTGGTTAAACAAATGGCCCGTGGTTGACTAGTCTGATTTACATATCCTTCTATTCTAAACCTCACCTCAACCTACTTTTTTTTTTTTAGACTTGGATCTAGGGTCCCAACCCCATATTCCTGCTCGAAGAGATGGTCATCTGTGCTCCACAGCTACTGGTGTCATCACCCTTATGAGAGGGGGAACCAACCATGATGTATGTCGTCCAACCCAACCTCAGACTCTTTCTTCTTGACCTCCTCTCTGGATGCAGTTATTTAGGTGGTATCCCGAGATTGAAGAGATCGACTCCCTCCCCGGAACACACGAAAGAAAGATATGAACTAGGTAAATAGAAATGGAAAAGAGATGTTTCCAATTCATCAAAATCAGAAGGAAAAAAAAAATCAGAAGCTTTTTCTACATCCATATGATGTACTAAAGTAGATCGATGTTGCCCATTTAATAAAAGCAGATCTTGGTCCATGGAGTCCCAAGAAGGTAAGAACTCCAACCTATCCGATGCTTCTTTGGCCAAATACAATATACAAGTGGGACTTGCACTATGAGCAAGCTGTGCGAAAAACCGTTTCTTTTTTCCAGTTCCGAAACAACTTGGGCGAAATGGGGTTCTACCGGGAAACCATAGATTTTTGAGTTTTCGCCATTGGTTACTGGTCAAGCCAGTGAATGGAATAAGATAAGAATCTCTAGAGATCTTTCCTCTCCACTTACTCGATACATGCTTTCTCTCTGCAGAAGACTTCTTCCGAATGGCATAATTGTCCGATCTTCCTCGATCTTCAAAGAAGACTGACTCCTCCTACTCCTCCTCCTTCATCGTCCTTGGTCCTTGTACAACCGATTTCTCGATTGTTGTTCTCTGCTCTTACCTGATTTAGTTCTTCCATTCTTACTAATACTAAGAAGAAGATGCAAAAGGTAACTGCATTTTCCACATAGAAATGCCTTGTAGACTGAAAGGTTCTTCCTTCTCCTTCCCTAACGGGAAGTGGCTAGTGTGGTTCGAATCCACGTCGTGAGAGGGAGAAAAGGAGGCAACCCTATTTGCTTTCTTTGCTTGCCTTTGGCTTGCAGCATAGAGATGCGGTAGGGGAGCTTGCTAAATGGAGATCTCTTTTTAGTGCTATCGTGATACCTTGGTAGATCTCGTCTTTAGTCCGTCCCAGGTGGCTTTGGAAAGTCTCGTATTTCTTTAGGTAGAATGATTCTATGTAAAACTACTAGAGTCCGGACTTGCTCTCTCCTCCACTCTTCACTAGAAGCCATCAATGCCAATAGAAGAGAAGATGGAATGACTTATCCTGGCTACCTATTACAACCCTCACTACATGAGGGATCAATCTCAAAGGCCTACTATTCATGCTATAAAGCTAAAGGGCTCACCCTAAACCTTACTAAAGGCAGGAGATGGAATCTATCCTACATGCGCCTAGCTACAGGAACAGAGCTAGCTCGATAGAATTGGCATGATCTACGACCAACCTGAGCTCTATGCCTTTGCCTTTGGGCACTAAGGCTTTCTTGGCTAACTAACCCGAGCAACCCACCCTGATGAGCGGCTCGGTTAGCATTAAGTGAGAAGGCACTGAAGAAGATCCATGAGACCTCCGATCAAAGAATAGAATTAGTGCTTTAATTTGACTTTTTTCCATCCATCACGGGACTCGGTCCCGCCGATCGGGAAGATCCAAAGAACCCATCCATTTCAAAAGCAGAATAAATAAAAGCTTACCGAACCGAGGAGATAAGGAATGAGGCTCCGATCGACGGCATTTCAGAGGTAAAACGACGAGATTCCTCTGAGAATCGGGTACAAGAACGTATTGTCGCCGCAGTTAACGAAAGAGTCCCCGAGGCGAGGACGAAGAGAGCAGAGATTACAAAGATCGTGAAGAGAGAGCGATTAGCGAAGAAGCAAATTTCCTCCCATCCATCCCTCTGCTCTAGAAGAGAAAGGGAAAAGATAATGAGACTAATGGTGCTCAGGATGCACCATGGACTGAGATTTTCACTAAACCGACTCAAAGAACGAATACATTGACTGAACTGGTCACTTGACTGCTAAACCGAGGATGTTGACTGTGTTGAAAGACTAAGTCATAGCCCATACTTATCTTATTGGTTGGTTTTAACACTACTCTGTCTCCTATCTGTTTTTTCGATCCGCGACGGCCATCTTGTTATAGATAAGCATGGCACCTGAGAGCGAGCAATGTGATAGCATTTAAAGAGAACGCCATACAGCAATAAACAGCACAACGACTTCCTCAGTTGAGGTCTAAAGACGTAGGCTGGCGGGTCTAACAGTTCATCCACACGAGTACTTTCATAGTTGTACAGAATTTTATTGTATCAACATTGGTCTTTATTACAAGCATCCACCCAGTGGGATAGCGATAGCTTTTCCACCACAAGATGAAAATCTGTATCACCAAAGAGCCGGTCAAGACCGACGGTAGTCTTCTCGACTGAGTTCCAATCAGGCTGGCAAGATTCCACGAGCATCCAATAGGTCTAACGGTAAAGGCTGGACCCCGCAGGGACTATAATAGATGACAACATGACAAAACCCATGACGGTTCAACAGAGGATTTAGAGAGTGCGACGCAAAGTGATATTTTCGATAATAAGCATAAACGCATGGACAACTTGCAAGAGGGCGAACCTAAAGATGTGATCGCTGCTACTGAAGAAGTAAAAAACAGTGCATTGATCCTCTTAGCCGAGACCGGACTTAGGTTTGAGTCAAAGCGTTTGGCGAACTCAGCGCATCCGATAGTCGAACAAAGAGACTTCGGTTCCGAAATTTAGACTCCAAGTATCTCTACCATAACCTTATGATACAGATCAGCGATCCCTTAATGCCGCTTGTTGTTCCGCTGATAAAATCTCTCTCGAAATGGTACTCAAAAGTTGTAAGGGAATTCGGTCTCTAGGAAAGATATTAAAAAGTTGGACCGAGTTAAGGTCAACAACTTCTTTGACTTCTTCCCAAGTAAGGCGATCGATTATATTAGAAACTCCTCCCTTTCGGGATAGGGAAAATATTCAGCAACTATAGGAAATTGTTGTATTTCCACTACTGGAGCGGCCGGCTCGGGGGAAGGAGGCAAGGCCGGCAGATTCAAATCTGGCAACACTGCACACCCCACCTTGGCGATATGAAAACAGTTGATAAGAAAAAAATGCACCACTCTAACGAAAATCACAAAGAACAGCGTAAAATTGTATAAATATAGGCAGACTTTGGTTGTACGCTTTGACCTTAGCAGGAAGGGAATATAGAAAGTAAAGAGAAAAAGCCATGACCAGAAGAATTGTGTGAAATAAGTGAATTTATCCAATTGAGGCATTTGAGAAAAAAGAAATTCTTCCAGAAACAGACTCCTTCCTGTATGAGGAGTGAACAACTAAACAAGAATTGTGGTTGGTTGTTGACCAACTAACAGCATGGGAAAGATGCACAAACGAAACTGGGAACAACGATTTTATCAGGAGAAACAGAAACTACCTAGACCAACCTGCTATAAAAATTCCATAAACACCTTTCAATAAGAATGAGATAAAAAAGGCTATCATTAGAGCGAATCTCCCCCCCCCCCCTCCCGATTTCTTCTTCCAAGCCAAAAGAAAGCATTCACTGACCTACTTACGTAATTTAAAAAAGATTTCTTTATGTCAAGCATATAGCATTCGTTTGTTTAGAATGTCCTTTGAAAAGCTTATGAGATGGATGATTTCTTATTCTTTCTTACTAACAGTCAAATTCAAGTGTATCATCTTTCTATAAGATAAATAAAAACAGCGAGCGAGAGAATGAAGTTGATCGGATCATAGCTTCATTCATTCCTTTAACCGGAAGGTGGTATCAAACTTACGATAGATGCTTTCCCAGGACTATCCTATCTCAATTCGTATTTGACTGGACTAAAAAGCCTAAGGCCCTTTCTTGTTAGAAGAGATAGATAGAGTAATCTGCCCTAGGTTTCTTGAAAGTTTAATTCTAGAACGAGCTCTACTATCAACAAAGGAAGTTATCCCTCTCTCTTGCTTATAGTATCTCCAGAGGATGGACTTCTTCTTTCCCTAAGGCTATTGATATTGAAGGGAAAGCTTTTGTACTTTCCCAATACCAATCTTCTGGTACAAAGAACACCTACCCAATCTTGAAAGTCTAATTGAATCATGAAAGTGGCATACCTTTTAGGTTACTACCTTTCCCTTCATCTACCCTACAATCTAATTGATGCGAACGTCGTGATCACGTGGTCACGCAACCCACACGCAAAGACATTAATTCCCGGAAAGCCAAGTAAATCAGGTTTGATAGGAGTGTGACATAAAGATAACTTGTACCTAGGCACCAGCACTATTGAAAACGGAGACCCCCACCCAATGAATATTGATTCGCGAACGAGAAGTATAAGGATGACGCCACGAAGACAGTTGTTCTTCGATAAGTCGTTTTCAGTTCGGAGAGAAAAAGAACAAGCCTGAGAAGAAAACCCTAAATTAGAGAGAGAGAGAGAGAGAGAGGAAAGAGAGAGAGTGTGGTGCTGTCGAAGCTACATCTACTCCATCCACCGTTGGATTGTTCTCATTTCTGACTATGTTGTTCCTTCCAAACTTCTCTCAACATTGACCGAACGGATTTGTTATCCAATCAACGAGGTAAGAGATATTGATCTCGCAATATTTCTACTATTCTGCATTTTCAGTTCTGGAACGATGAAGAAGTGGTGAAGTTGCAGCATAGTGAATGGATTTTCTTTATGATTTCTCTTATGGCTGTCATAGACATGAAGGCCTTTGCCATATGTGAAGATTAAATCACAGTTCTTTGGAAAAGTTTCATTTTTCTTGCTAGTTTCAGAGTGGTTTGTCGTAGCTTGATCTCCTTTGTTCACCGTTGGATCGTTACCATTTTTTAGTATGTTGTTCTTCGGAACCTACTCTACATCTTGACCGAACGGATTATTGTTACAATCAGTGTGCTGGGAGATATTGGCCTCGTAATTCTGTAATTCTCTTCTTCCTTCATGAACTAATCTGTATCTTGTTGTTTATGAGTTAGGTTGCTGTTATTTTTGAGCTTAGGTTGCTTCTTGACCTCAGTTTATCTTATTAGAATTTTACTCTCTCTAGTATTTGTATGCTACCATAATGTCTCTATGTTCTTCTGTGGAAAATGTTCCAATTGTTAGCTATAACATTGAACAACACAATCAAGTTAAGTCTGGACATACATTAAGATTAGTACTGCAAGATATGTTGAATAGCCATGGGATGAGGATTTCTCAGTTTCAAGCTGATTCTGATGCTAGTATAGAGAAACACTCTACTGTCCAAGCTTCTAATGTTGTTCCAGAAATGAACCATGTGTTGGGTTCTAAAGTTGATGAGGTGAAGGTAAGGTCTCATCAACAAGAACAACTAAAACGTAGACTCAAATTGAATTTTTTTAAATGCTTTGAAGGGTTCTGATGTTGATGACAATGAGGGTAGCAAGACCCTTGGCATTAGTTCAGTCCGTAATCTCCACTTTGCTCCCCCTACTATGACTGATGGTCGTGTGACAGTAGCTCCTCCACTTGATGTGTTTGAAGATGGCTTGCGAATTTTGGAAATCCACCCTAGTTGGTCATTTTGTGGGGCAGAAATTACCGTATCCCATGGTTAATTCTATTGCCAAAAGAATATGGAGCTCCTACGGTCTATTAGAAGTTTTGTCTTCGGATAATGGTTTCTTCATCTTCACCTTTGATTCTGTCGATCATGCCACTAATATGCTGGAAAAGAGGCCCATGGCACATGGCAAACAGGCCTTTGGTGCTTAAACGTTGGCAACCGAACATGCAATTTTTGAAAGATGATTTGGCCATAGTTCCGGTATGGGTTAGGCTGTATAATGTCCCTCTCGAGTATTGGACTATTAAGGGGTTGAGCTGTGTAGCGAGTGCTATTGGAGTCCCCCTTCATGCGGATCATACGACATTGTTGCGTAAAAGGCTTAGTTACGCAAGAGTTTGCGTTGAGATAGATGCTTCGAAGACGTTGGTTAAGGAATATGATCTTCGCTGTCCAAATGGGTTATTCATAACAATTTCAGCTGAATACGAATGGATACCGTCGAAGTGCAGTAATTGCAATGTCTTTGGACACACCACAGGGCTATGTGCTAATAACATTGATAATCTTAAAGTGGTGGCAGAGGGTAAGAGGAATCTAGGAGCTATGAACTCTAAATCTGCGGATAACAAGCAGAATCAGTTTCAGTGGCAGGTAGTTGGTAAACGAAACAAGGGTTCTGTGAGTGGGGAGAATGCTCCCTTGGCATCTAAAGTGGGTAATTGTAATGAGAATGGTTGTTCAACATCTGGTATACATATATGTCTGATTGTAATATGAATGATCATGCGGCATCAGATGTGCGCAATACTGCTTGTCATGAAGATGAAAATCCTTCCTCTCCTCTTGTCTTGAAGAGTTTACGAGAAGACATGAAACAGGAGCAAGGGGCTGCAAGTACTGCTTTAGATCAAGATATGGACGCAATGGGAGGTGATACAGATGGGGAACAAACCGATAAGGAGTGTCAACGATCCTGACAACCCCTCAAACCCTGAATTCCACCGAAAGGGAAACTGTTAATCAGTTAGCTATTAAGGCTAGAGACTCTCTAGAGAAAAAGAAAAAGGGTTCAAAAGCCTCTTCAAAGAAGAATCAGAAATCTGGCTCCTCTCCAGGAGGCACGTCAAGGTAATCTTTGTGTTGCTGTTTGTACTCCTCTCTATTTTCCTATGATTATTGGATGTTGGAATATTAGAGGTTTGAATGATCCTATAAAGCATTCAGAATTGCGTCGACTCATCCATCAAGAGAGGATAGCTTTTTTTGGTTTGGTTGAAACTCGAGTTAAAGACAAGAATAAAGATAATGTTTCTAAACTTCTTCTGCGCTCTTGGTCCTTCTTGTATAATTATGATTTCTCTTGTCGTGGTCGTATTTGAGTTTGTTGGAATGCTGATACGGTGAAGGTGGATGTTGTTGGAATGTCAGACCAGGCTATTCATGTTTCTGTCACTATCTTAGCTACCAATATCAGTTTCAATACTTCAATTATTTATGGAGACAATAATGCTTCCTTACGTGAGGCATTATGGTCTGATATAATGAGTCGTAGTGATGGATGGGAGTCAACCCCGTGGATTCTTATGGGTGACTTTAATGCTATCCGCAACCAGTTGGACAGGTCAGGAGGGTCTACTACGTGGGCTGGTACTATGGAAAAATTGGATACATGTATTCGAGAAGCGAAAGTAGATGATCTTCGGTATTCAGGTATGCATTATACTTAGTCGAACCAATGTCCTGAGAATCTGATCATGCGGAAACTAGATAGAGTGCTTGTCAATGAGAAGTGGAATCTGAACTTTCCATTATCAGAGGCGAGATTTTTGCCTTCGGGTATGTCAGACCATTCTCCTATGGTGGTAAAGGTTATTGGCAATGATCAGAACATTAAGAAACCATTCAGATTCTTCGATATGTGGATGGATCATGACGAGTTCATGCCTTTGGTGAAGAAGGTATGGGATCAGAATTCGGGGAGTTGTCCAATGTATCAGCTGTGTTGCAAACTAAGAAAGCTAAAGCAGGAATTGAAACTTTTCAATATGGCTCACTTCTCCAACATTTCAGATAGAGTTAAAGATGCAAGGATACAATGGCTTAGCTTGGGGGATCAGAATACTAGCTACTTTCACAAATCAGTAAATGGAAGACAGAATAGAAATAAGCTTCTATCACTTACAAGGGAGGATGGAAAGGTTGTCGAAGGACTGGAGGCAGTCAAATCAGAAGTAATTGCATACTTCCATCGTGTGTTAGGAGTGGATCAGATGCCTAGGGTTCTGAACGAGGAAGTGATGGAATCGGCAATTAACTTGAAACTGTCTTCAACGCAACAGCATCTACTCGCACAAGATGTAACAAGGGAGGAGATTAAGCATGCTATGTTTAGTTTGAAGAACAACAAAGCCCCTGGTCCGGATGGCTTTAACGCAGGTTTCTTCAAAAGAATGTGGCACATAGTTGGGGAAGATGTAATCAACGCTGTTAGATCCTTCTTTCAGACTCGTAGAATGCTTAAAGAAATGAATGCTACATCCATTTCCCTTATTCCTAAAGTTGCTAATCCTACAAGGTTGACAGATTTTCGTCCTATATCTTGCTGCAATACAGTGTACAAATGCATCGCTAAGATTCTACCTGGAAGAATCAAAGTTGTTTTGCCATCCTTAGTTGGTCCATATCAGACTGCTTTTATCTCAGGACGGAGAATCAGTGATAACATTCGTTTGTCTCAGGAACTTATGAAAGGCTATCATAAATCTACGGGACCTGCTCGTTATGCTATGAAAGTTGATCTGATGAAGGCTTATGACTCGGTGCGGTGGGATTTCGTTGACGCCATGTTAATAAAAATGGGATTCCCTAGAACAGTAATTGATTGGATCATGGTTTGTGTTACATCATGTCAATTCTCTATCAACGTCAATGGTGAGCTTGCAGGTTACTTTCAAGAAGAAAGAGGGCTGAGACAAGGGGATCCATTGTCCCTATATTTGTTTGTCCTATGTATGGAAATCCTTTCGGGGCTATTCTGCAAGATAAGTGCCAACCAAGAATTCAAGTTCCACTGGAGATGCAAGAAGGACAAAATTTCTCATCTTTGTTTTGCTGACGAGTTGATGATTTTTAGCAACGGGGATGTAAACTCAATTCTTATGATCAGAACTGTGCTCACAAAGTTTCAAGACCTATCAGGTCTGCATCCAAATCCAAACAAAAGTGACATCTTCTTGAGCGGTGTGTTAAATGCTGAGAGGGAACAAATTATTCATATTCTTGGGTTTAGAGAGGGGGAGCTCCCTATGAAATATTTGGGAGGACCTCTTCTCTCGACCAAATTAAAGGCTGTTTATTGTAAGGGCCTCGTGGATCGAATCACCTCTAAAATTCGACATTGGACTTGTAGAACACTCTCGTCCAGACTAAAGTGGCTTGGGATCAGGTATGTCTTCCAAAAAAGGAGGGGGGGCTAGGAATAAAAAGGATAACAGAATGGAACAACATTGCTGTGTTGAAACACATTTGGAACCTGTGCAATGGCTCAATATGGTCTACTTGGATCAGATTCAACCTCCCCATTGTCTCTTGTAAGCATAACTCTTCGGTTTGGACACTGAGATGCAATGTGCCCCTTCCCTAAACACTTAAAGCATTTAATATCTCTATCACGAGTAGGTTGAGATTCAGATTTACCTTTCCCATCCATATGAGTATCCTTTTTGGCCTCAGATGGTTCGACCTTTGCATAAGGCTTTGGTTGGTCAGCCCCCTCTCTTTTCAAATTCGGCCTCCATGTTGAGGAAGATGAAGCCGAATTGGTCTGAAAACATGTACTGCCCCTTCTCTTTATTTGCCTCTCCACCTTCGTTGCCATATGGACCATGTCCTCCAATTCCACACAATGTTGTACAACATTCGCAATGTCCCTATTCAGCCCATTTAGAAATCTAGCCATGGTAGCTTCCCGATCCTCAATCACATTGGCCCGAATAATGGCAATCTCCATCTCCTTGAAATACTCATCCACGGACCTAGAACCCTGATTCAAACCCTGCAATTTCAAATACAAATCTCTATAATAGTGGTTAGGCACAAATCGCCTTCTCATCAACACTTTCATCTCCTCCCACGACGCTACCAGCCTCTCTCCACTCCTTCTTCTACTATTAACATTCTGATCCCACCATATCAGTGCATAATATGTGAATTCGATGACTACTAATTTTACTTTCTTCACTTCCGAATAGTTATGGCAATCAAAAATCCAATCCACCTTTTTCTCCCACTCCAAATATGCCTCGGGATCGTTTTTTTTTTTGGTAAGTTGACGTATGTATTAAAAGAAGAAGATACAAACATTATAAGGGGCATACCCCAGATTTACAATTATAACAGAAACATAAAACAACAGATGGCTACAGGCTAGCCACCGACCATAAAACTAAAACCTCACTAGATTCGTTAGGGAAACCAATACAACCAGCTAACTAACAAATTAAGAATCTATGGTATTCACCCTCCAAGCGCGTTGGATCCTTTTGTTTTCATTTGTTGGTACGACATTCCTCATCAAATCAAGCTTATCACGAATGATACATTCGATTTGATTAAAGACCAAATTCGAAGTTCTAGACATTCCAGCAAAGATCCTTGCATTCCGTTCTTGCCATACATGATACACTGTAGCTGCAAAACTCAGTTTACGAGAAAAATTGACGAAACTCTTGCCATGCCAAGAGACAGTGGCCCATCAAATCCATTCATCCCAGCCTTTTGTCATTCTTGGAATGTCGCATCTGTCACAAACATCCCACCAGATCGCTTTAGTATAGGAGCATTCAAAGAACAAGTGGTTGTGATCGTCATTGTTGCGGAGACAGAGTGAGCATCTATTGGGACCATGTATACCAAACCGATGAAGTTTATCTTGAGTTGTGAGTTTCTGTTGGACAGCCATCCATAGAAGAAATGAATGTCTTGGAACAACATTCTTGAACCACACAATGTCATGCCATTCAACCATCTGACGATGACGTCTTAGTTGTTCCCAAGCTACTTTGATCGAGAATCTGTGATTTGGCGACTCCAACCATACTATCTCATCCTTTTGCCCCATCTTAGGATTAGAATTGGAAGGAATAGCTTCTATAATAGGGTGCTAGCCAATAGCTTGGGTGGTAGGAGTTTTCCATTCTGAGTTATGAATTAGCACATTCACCTTCGCGTTATTGGCCATACCTGAATCATAGAGGAATCTTTCCCCGTAAGAATCCGCGAGTGGGCTGTGAGGATGCCAATTGTCAAACCATAGAGAGGTTGTCATTCCATCTCCTATGATGTACTTCATCTTCGGCCATGCTAAGGATCTGAGCTTTAGAATCTTTCCCCAAGCCCAAGAGCAATTCTGTGGCGTCTTGATTGTCCAGAAATTCCTACCTCGCAACAGGTTGGATCTGATCCAAGTAAACCATATTGAGCCATCTGAGTCATTGCACAGGTTCCAAATGTGTTTCAACAAAGCAATCTTGTTCCATTTTGTTATCCTTTTTATTCCTAGCCCCCCCTCCTTTTTTGGAAGACATACCTGATCCCACGCCACTTTAGCCCCAGTAGTTCTTATATCTGAACCTGACCAAAGAAAGGATTTCATAATTTGCTCCACATTTTTAATTACTTGCCCAGGTAAGAGAAAGAGAGATGCCCAATAGACCTGTATGGAAAATAAGACTGAATTAATCAGTTGTACCCGTCCTGCATATGAGAGTGTTCTACTAGTCCAATGTCGAACTTTATAGGTGATTCGATCCACGAGGCCCTTACAATAAACAGCCTTTAGTCTGGACGAGAGAAGAGGTCCTCCCAAATATTTCATAGGTAGGTCCCCCTCTCTAAACCCAAGAATATGAATAATTTGTTCCCTCTCAGCATTTAACACACCGCTCAAGAAGATGTCACTTTTGTTTGGATTTGGATACAGACCTGATAGGTCTTGAAACTTTGTGAGCACAGTTCTGATCATACGAATTGAGTTTACATCCCCGTTGCTAAAAATCATCAACTCGTCAGCAAAACAAAGATGAGAAATTTTGTCCTTCTTGCATCTCCAGTGGAACTTGAATTCTTGGTTGGCACTCATCTTGCAGAATAGCCCCGAAAGGATTTCCATACATAGGACAAACAAATATGGGGACAATGGATCCCCTTGTCTCAGCCCTCTTCCTCCTTGAAAGTAACCTGCAAGCTCACCATTGACGACTTGATGATTTTACCTTGAAAAGAAGGTATTTTCAGTTTGATGGCATCCAAATCACCATCTAAATCAGCATGTCCCCCAACACTACGGAAATTTTCCCTTTGGCCGAATTGGCCCCTAGTTCTATTCCCATAATCCCTTCGGTTTCTAGGCTGCCGAAAACCTTCCCGATGGCCTATGGCCTCATCCTCAAAACCACCATCACCAATATCATCAACGGCCTCCTCAAAATCCTCATAATCAGCCCACCTTGGCCTTTCGGCCCTACCGCCATTGTTTGCTTTCGGTTCAGCCCCAAGCTTGAGGATATTTTAGGTGCTTGTACCAGCCTCGTTACCACGTTTCTCTACCCTATCAAGTCTGTCACACACATTTCTCATCACAAAATTCATCCTCTCCATCATCTGCGTCATGGCTTGGATTTGGAACGTAAGTTCTCCCTCGGGATGGGGTGGTGTGTTGTTTTGATCTGACATGATAGTACCTGCAAAAATTGGTTAGTGGTAAAAAAAAAATTATCCTCACGTCGCTCGTGTTTCGCTCAAACACTCTTAATATCCTCACACGCTCACACCTCTCGTCTCACCTTCCGCGGTTCTTGCGAAACTGAAACCAACACCAAATAGAACCAACTTGGCAGCGCAATCCAAATATATATATGACTCAAGAAGCAATAAAAACTAGAAAACAAGCAAAACAAAACTGCGATGATAGTCTCGCGAGTAGCAAGCGAGTCTATCCGAAATATGAACGAAACTGAAGACTCGAATAAAAAACAGAAACAAAAAATATGCAAAATGATGAAACAACACCCAAATATGTTGTATATGATGAATATAAACTGCAAGAAATGAAAACAACAGAAAGCAAGTGAATTTCAAAAGTTGAGGCAAAACAGACTCGTTTACGAAGAGTTAAGTCCGAATCTGGAACCTAAAGCAAATGACGTCCACTTGAGTTAAAATTTCAGATATAGTGTGATATCAACCCAAATAGACAGAATATAAAGTTTGAGCAATTTACGATAAGGTTTGATATACTGACGCAAAAACGTTATGAATCAGACCTGATTAGACCCGAATTTGAAACCCAAAGCAAACGATATTCAATTGACCCCAAATTTGATATGTGGTGCGATTACGATCCCAGTAATCAGATTATAAAATTTGAGCTAATTCCGAGTTGATTTGATCCAATTTTCTCTTGTTTAGTTTTCTGCGGCAAAATCCAATAACATCTTTTTTTGAACAATTTCTTTTTTTCTTTTCTTTTCTCTTTTCTCTTTTTTTTTGTTTTTGATGCTACTGATATATTTTGAACAATAACAGAATGAAATAACAATTTTTTTTTTATATGCCGCAAATTCAAGGAGAAGAAGAAATTGGATACTGTTTAAGTAAGGTCGTAACAGAATGAAAAAAATTGTTATTTCATCAATTTTTCTCGTAAACTTAGTTTTGCAGCTACAGTGTATCATGTATGGCAAGAACAGAATGCAAGGATCTTTGCTGGAATGTCTAGAACTTGGAATTTGGTCTTTAATCAAATCGAATGTATCATTCGTGATAAGCTTGATTTGATGAGGAATGTCGTACCACCAAATGAAAACAAAAGGATCCAACGAGCTTGGAGGGTGAATACCATAGATTCTTAATTTGTTAGTTAGCTGATTGTATTGGTTTCCGTAACGAATCTAGTGAGGTTTCAGTTTTATGGTCGGTGGCTAGCCTGTAGCCATCTGTTGTTTTATGTTTCTGTTATCATTGTAAATCCGGGGTATGCCCCTTATAATATTTGTATCTTCTTCTTTTAATACATACGTCAACTTACCAAAAAAAAAGGAAGAAATTGGATACTAAGGAATTTTTTTGCGGAATCAACAAGAAACAAACATTTTAGAAGGATATAACCTGATTAATGGAGCCAAGCTCTGATACCAAATGATGCGAACCTCATGATCACGTGGTCACGTAACCCACACGCAAAGACACCAATTCCCGGAAAGCCAAGTAAATCAGGTTTGATAGGAGTGTGACACAAAGATAACTTGTACCTAGGCACCAGCACTATTGAAAATGGAGACCCCCACCCAACGAATATTGATTCGCGAACGAGAAGTATAAGGATGACGCCACGAAGACAGTTGTTATTCGATAAGTCGTTTTCAGTTCTTTAGAGAACCAAGGAAGGGAGATTATCCCACCAACACACAATAAGTGCAGCAAAGAAGTTTATTGATCTGAAAATTACGTAACCTTACATGTTTGGTTATGCCTTTATTTATACTGACTCTAGACTTAAGAAAACCCTAATAGACCCCCCTTAGGTGGACTTATATGAAGCCCACTTACAATTGACCCACATAAGTAATAATAACCCAAAAACTAAGAAGAAAATAATAAAAATAATAAAATTCCGAAAATTATCATGCTAAATATGGTAGAATCAGATTTGTCACCCTTAAGAAGTCCCAAATAAACTAGGACAATTCTGATTTGGAAAATTTGTGTTGCTGCCCCCCCTTGATGTCCTTGATTAGCTTGGATTTCCTTGTTTAACTTTGACAAATAAGAAAATAAATTTCCTCCTTTGTTGCTGATTTAATTACTTTCCTTCCTAAGTTAGAAAAAACATTAAATAGTCCTCCTCTCTTTAGGAATAAGATATGGCCAACTTCCTTACTTAATTAGGAGAATCAATTGCTGACTTTTTATCCTTGTAGCATTAGGAAAAACAAGCTTAACAAGGCTGGTATTGGGCCGGACACATCAACCCCATGTTCCACACGAATTGGGCTCTTCTTGGACCTGAACTAGATGGATTAAAGGCTGCCCTTCATGCTCCTTAAATGTCTCAAGCCCATCTAGGTCCATTTTGCTCCATATGTTTTGAACAAGCCCATTCAATGCTTCTTTAAGCATCTTTGCCCTAGCTCTTGTGATTGGCCCAATTGGCACCTCCAATGGGTCGTTGGCATGATTACGCTTGGTGTTGGGCTGATCCGTATCACTAATCGTACTTATATTATGAAATTTCGACGTTTTCTTTTTTGTTTGAATTTCCAAAATGAAGTCGTAATCTTAATATACGATACCGCCAAAGGAAAGCAGTCTAGCAGTCAAGTCAAGAATCACACCGCTACCGCTACTCTATGCTTACCATGCCTAGCTCCACGCTAATGAAGTCATTTGGTCCTTACTAGAGTAGAGACTTCGCCTAGAAGTTGCCTATCCTATCTCTATTCTATCTCTTTCACGTAAACTGAAAGCCAGACATAGAACTCTGTTAACGGGATCAACTACTACTTTATCTTATCTATGATACTAGCAACTTCAACTGAAAACGGATTCCATTTGATAGCGGCATCCATCCCCATGGTTATTTCAACAAGAAGGTATTCTATATAGCATCGTCTTCTTCCCTCAAACCTGAAAGGGATTGTGAACAAGAAAGGAAGTTAGGCCTTTTCCTTATACCCAAACCACCAAGACAAGATAATCTGTATCTGATCCTTCCTGGGAGGAGACAGGATCTAATCAATTGACAACAAAAGGAGTCACTCGTGGCACAGTTACTATTTTCCTACTTCTCTACATCAATGAACTCACTACCTTCTGGGCGTATTCTCTGTATTCTCTCCCTCACAGTTGAGTCAATAGCTGCAGATTCTGATTGCGATAAGAGTGTATTCTTCCTTTTCTGATTCACTTGTTCGAGGAGCAGGTAAGACCCCCAGTTGTTGAGACTCGTCTGCATCCTATCTGCTTTTGTGCTAATGTTGAAAATCGGATTCTCGCCAAAGACAGACATGCACACCATCCCCACGCGAAAGCACTACCTTCTTGCTCTCATGTAGCGAATAAAGTTAGCACTGCCTTCCTTATTCGCTTAACGAGAGCCAACCTCTAAGAGATATTTTTTTAAATAAAGCACGTCAATGCACTTCCTTCCCCTGGACACAAACTGAATGAGTCAAGTCTAAGATCCCTCCTAAATCCGTGATCAACTATACGATGCCACTTGTTTGTCTAAAACCCATTTTCTAATTATAAATAGGCGCGGCTTGGAGCCTTTGATAAGAAGAAAACCCCCTTCAAGCTACCTCTCCTTGGATGCGTAAATTCAATTCTCCCCCCCAAAGCGCAGCCGAATTCCCTGTGTGAAGCATATAGTTTTTGAAGCCTAGTGAGCACTTTCAGACGACTGCCTTAATCAAATAGGATAGGCGGGGGGGGGGGGGGGGGGGGTCAAGAGACGCATTTACCCAAGCTAGTATCCCTCTGCCTGACGGCCCCTTCCTCGGCCGTAGTGAAGAAGGATTTAGAAGGCTTTTTGTTAAGCTTAAGCATAGTTTTTTTTTCTCTTAAAAGTCTCGAATTCCTCACCTTAGGTCAATCAGCTTAATTCCGAACAGCTGATGAGAGCTCTAATGTCAAACCTGAAAGCGGATGGGAATAAGATGTCAAAAGCAAATGCTTAGGGTCAGATTGGACTTTCTCTTTTGGCCCTGCTTGCCCCGAAAGCCTGATTTGGAGCTCTCTAAATCATTACGAAGTAGGGGTCTAGCTCAGCTCTAAGCCTAGGATAGGACCTTGTCCAAGAGCCAACTTCTTTCTATTTTTTTATAATGAGAACGGAGTCTCAGTAAACCGCGCTAAAGCCCACCCTTTAGCCCTAAAGTCAAGGGTTTTCCCAGATTCATCTAATTTTTTTCTCTGTCCTACCTCCCCCTAAAAAAAAAAGGAAAGGATAAGCTTGCATTCTAGAAGCGGTAGCTTCCCGCCTCCTTCATTCCTACTGCCCCTTTTGGTGAGAAGTTCCCTTCCCTTTTCTAAAATGCCAAATAGGTCTGCCTCAGAAAATGTAAAAAATGGACTGCTCTTTCCCTCCCTCTTCTTCCCATTTGGGTTGGGTTTACCCAGAAGTAAAGTAAGAAGGAATGGAACCACTGGAGAGTCGTCTGCAGTTCACACTTGGGCAAAGACGACTGACTTTTGAAGCGGAAAGAGGAAATCGGTTCGTGTTCTTGATGATCTTCACTCCCATTTCTTTGGCCAAAGCACAATCTCAACAAAGTAATCATTCGATAACCTTCTTATTCTTTATCTTCTTCTTATGTATATTTTGTATTTCTTGAAACCCTTTAACTGCTTTTAATTCATTTTTCTTTATTACCGGCAACTTGTATATTTTTATTACTATATAAAGTCCACGTCGAACCATTTGTCGACCTCAACGCAAACTTGATCTTCAAGTTCTTAGCGCATTTTCCTAGGTAGCTCTTTTTATGTCTCTTGGTTTGAGGACAACCCTAGCCGTATTGCAATCTTAGGGTCCAATCCCGGCATCTGCTTGTAGTTCCAGGCAATAAAAAGGATTTTCCGTATCAATAGTGCAATGTACTGTTCCATTTTCTCATAAGTGAGTTCCTTGCTGAGGTATGTGAGCTTTTTCTTTTTTTCAATGTCCAGTTCTTCTAGCTTAAAAATAATGGACTTGTTTTGGTAGTACTGTCATCCAACTTTTCTGGTGTAGGCATAATTGCAATGTAGTCTTATGGGATTTCATCGTCCTTCATGCCTGAAGTAGAGGCTTCATTCGAATTGTCGAGCACATTTGTCATATATATGGTCAGAATCTCTATTCCAGCTTATAGGTCGATCGTGGAATTTCTTTCTTTGTATATGTAGTTTCCTTCTTGTGCTCGTAGTTGCAAAACCGCTTTTTTGATAGCCTTAACTTAACTCCTTAACTCTCTCTCTCCGTGTTGAAAGTATAAGGATATAAAAAAAAATATAAATCTCTCTGACCTAGCGATATGGTTCTTAAAGGAATCAAGATGGCAGCTTCCAATTAAGCCGTGCATTTCTCTTATAGGGTCCACCTTATCCCACGCAAATCGTTTACCTGTAACTATTCAAAACTCATTCTTTTTTTCCTTAGTAGTTAGCACTTTGCCTCTTTTACTCTGAACAGAGAAGGAGCTGCTCTAGAATGCCCTCTTTTGAGGTGCAGATGAGGTGGAAGAATCGGTTGTGCACAGTTCCCATTGGGAGGTATAATAAAGAAGAGGACGCAAGCACATTCATTGATGCTCTCGAATCAGCTCTTGTCGCAATTGAATCAACAGTTGAGTAAATAGAAGCTCTGGCTCTTGCCCTTCTTAGTCTTGCCGCTGCTTAACTATGAGTACGAGTTGGAGCTCCTGGGTTCATGACTGGTGCTACTGCTATTGAATCATCTCTTTGAAGGAAAAATGCCACATCAGTAAGAGAAGTGGGCAAAAAAGCTGCTCTCCTAACCAGTACCGGTGGTGGTGTCATAGAAGTAATCGCTGTTGTCGGAAGGATTAGAAGAAGGAGGACAACTACTTCTATTGTATTGGCTCTAAATCTAAACTGAACACCAGATTTGAGAAGAAAGAACAAGGGGGTTTTTTTTTTCTACCAATTGGGGTTTTTTTTTCTACCAATTGGGGCCTTCCCCTCACCACCCCCATGGGGATGGTCTATAGGGTTCATAACTACTCCTCTTACTACAGGACGTTTACCTAGCCAACATTTAGATCCGGCTCTACCCAAACTTTTCTGGTTCACCCCAGCATTCCATACTTGTCCAGCTGTTGCTGAGCAGTTTTTGGATATTAAATGAACCTCCCCAGAAGGTAATTTTAATGTGGCCGATTTCCCCTCTTTTGCAATCAGTTTCGCTACAGCACCTGCAGCTCTAGCTAATTGTCCACCCCTTCCAAGTGTGATTTCTATGTTATGTATGGCCGTGCCTAAGGGCATATCGGTTGAAGTAGATTCTTCTTTTTGATCAAACCTCTTCCCAAACTGTACAAGCTTCTTCCAAAGCATACGGCTTTCTGGGTCTAGATGATCTAGACAGATGGATCTTATCGTATAATGAAGTCAAGTACTACATGAGTGGATATATAGGAATCCAAATCCGCCGAATCACTCATGTTATGCTCTTCTACATCCTAGGTCTTCCCGTTCCTTCATCTGGCTTATGTTCTTCATGTAGCATTTAGACCGAATGACTCTATGAAATTACATCGATACTTCCACATATTAGGGGTAACGTAGGAGACATCTCTATTTTTCCCCCTTTAGAATTACCACTACTTAGCTTTCAATTTGCCTCTGACCATCAAATGAAATGTGAATAACCCGTCATCCTCTCTTTGAAACAAGGGGCGCTTCTGGTTCTGTCGGTGCTTGAAACAATTTTGTCTTCTCCATATTACTATATCTATAGAGTCAATAATTTTATATGAGGAACTACTGAACGTGATCACTTGCTGCTCTTACTCTTTAGTTTTCTGTTGAGGTCTATCCTGTAGAGGTACGTGAATTGGATCAGTGATCGATTTCTAGGTTTCGTCGTAAACCGAATTGGTTACTTAAATTTACGTAAATCAATCGTTCAAACCGCACTCAAAGGTAGGGCATTCCCATTTTTATAGGACCAGAAATAATGGTATCTCCAATTATAACCCCTCTAGGATGTAAAATATATCTCTTCTCACCATCCCCATAGTGTATGAGACAAATGTATGCATTTCGATTAGGGTCGTATTCTATGGTTACGATTCTACCATATATGTATTTTTCATTCCATCGAAAATAGATTTTACGGTATAGACGTTTATGACCTCCCCCTTTATGCCTTGCGGTAATGATTCCTTTGGCATTGCGGCCTTTAAAACCACAACGATGCTGGCCATAGATCAAATTATCTCGTGTATTGGATTTCACTTGACTGTCTACGGCTCCATTGTGTGTGCTCGGGGTAGAAGTTTTGTATAAATGTATCGCCATGCTATTAAGTATTTTGATTTAAGTTCTTTTCCTTCTAAAGGTGGAATAGAATAACCCGGTTGAAGCGTAATGATCATACGTCTGTAATGCATTGTATGTCTCATAATAGGTCTCATTCTTCTACCCTTTCCCGGGAGTCGATGGCTATTCGTAGCTATTACCTTGACACCAAAGAAGAGTTCGACCCAATGCTTTATTTCTGTCCTAGTTGATCCTGATTCGACATTAGAAGTATATTGATTTTTCAACAATAACCGAATACTTTTGTCTGTAACTACTGCATATTTGATTCCATCCATATATATATTTTCTTCTCTATGAGTTTTAGTCTCAATAAGAATGCTAGTTCTTACTGTTCATATGTTATGATATGAATATACCACACCAATTCGTTATGTATGGATGATGAGATTGCATTGATACAGAGCCAATTCCAATAGATTTATTGGAGGGTCCCATTGGCGTGCATCCAGTAGGAATTGAACCTACGAATTCGCCAATTATGAGTTGAGCGCTTTAACCATTCAGCAATGGATGCTTAGCGGGGATCCTCGTACATGGTGAATAACCAAATTCCAATTGAAATGAAATCTTTAGGATAAATCAATGCAATTTAAATTTAGGAGGAATCAATGAAAGGACATCAATTCAAATCCTGGATTTTTGAATTGAGAGAGATATTGTGAGAGATCAAGAATTCTCACTATTTCTTAGATTCATGGACCCAATTCAATTCAGTGGGATCTTTCATTCACATTTTTTTCCATCAAGAACGTTTTATAAAACTCTTGGACTCCCGAATTTGGAGTATCCTATTTTCACGCAATTCACAAGGTTCAACAAGCAATCGATATTTCACGATCAAGGGTGTCGTACTATTTGTAGTAGTGGTCCTTATATATCGTATTAACAATTGAAAGATTGTCGAAAGAAAAAATCTCTATTTGACAGGGCTTCTTCCTATACCTATGAATTCCATTGGACCCAGAAATGATACATTGGAAGAATCCTTTGGGTCTTCCAATATTAATAGGTTGATTGTTTCGCTCCTGTATCTTCCAAAAGGAAAAAAGATCTTTGAGAGCGGATCCGAAAGAGCCTATTTGAGAACAGTAAAAAGAGTTTTAAATGGCGCTCGTGAATCGTCCTTCTCATCTTTAAAAGCCAAATCATCGTCCGCATCTAATCAATCCCCAATCGTCTGGTATCCCTTTCTCCCTTTTCTCTTTCTGCAAGAAATTGTCCTCATCGAATTGTCCGCATGCGAATCCTTATCCTCAAAATAGCGTATTCGTGGTATTCTCTTCCCAACAGCTTATTCTATTCCAAATTCCTACTCAATGTAGTGCACTCGCTCGCCTTCGGTGAGGGAAGAGTTCGTCGCTTCCTAACTTGCCGAAGAGAAGGTATTCATTAAAGCGTCGAAGGCATACCGAAAGAGTCGACGATATGAAGTCTCCGGGTTAGAGTCACCAAGAAGACAAGCTGGGAAGGCATAGAGTCGACGCAGTCAAGCAGGAAAGACCGTAATTGACGGGAAAAGGCATAATCTAGAGTACAGGAAGAAGGCCAAGAGCCTAGTCGTGCAAAGATCCAAACAGCGTATTCTGATTCAGGTGCGAAAACAGCTTCTTCTCGACGCAGGAGATTCGTGAACAAGCCCATCTAAGAGCCTAGTAGTAACAACCTTTATTGCGACAAAGAGAGCTTCCAACAAGTAAAGTGTGATCCCATCTCGTGCCCTGTAAGAAGGAACGTCATCAGTTCCAAAGCCTATTCGATGTCATCTTCCTTGTCCTCTTCTGATTCAACCTTCTATTCCTCCAACTATGGCAGCCAAGAGCGCTGCATATTCCCCTTCATGTTTAGATGCTTCCTGCCCGATGCTTTGAATAGCCATAGTTCCAGTTAGTTCATACTACCCGCTCTCACTTACTTGTCTACTGGCTAATGGCTTTCCTTCTCAGGATTTCTTTCTGTCTTCCTGATCAATCAAGCTTTCGACGAGTGACTCTTGGTTGCGGGGCCAGGGAAGGGGCCTACTATCTACTTAACTGCGAAAGGGAGAGGAAGAATGCGCGACTGACTATCAAAAATTGAAAGATAAAAGACATAGACCCTTCTTTCTTCACTCTCGTTCTAGAAGGCATTCCGTCAAGCAGCATGGGATGAAGACGATTATGTGCAAGACAATCCATTTTCGGCATAAAGAATGGAATGGCAAGACGAAAAACTAGTCTTCTTACTGCTCCGTCGGTCCTTCAAACCCGGAAATCGTAGAAAAGAGTGAGCAGAGAAGTGATTGCTAATCCACTTTGCGCGCGGAAAGGCTATTTATTACGAATCATGTGCAAATGCAATCAGGCATTCCATAAGAGCCCATTCTCTGATAAAGAACCTTGCTTGCCTTACTAGCTCTATTGTTATGGGCATGTCCCACTAGTGGATTCAGTCCCTTCCTTATAGCCTTGCTATCCAATCTTTTCAAAAATCCTTTCTTTCTTCTGGGCATCAATCCCATGTGAACAAAAAGGCATTTGCTTTGTCTAATTCCTCCTTAACACCCTACTCTATTCCTCTTCCTGAGTACCGATACTAGCTTTCCCTTTTCTACTAGCTTGTACTAGAATGCTGGCTAACAAAATATTACTATAACTAACATTGGTGAAATAACTGCTTTGACTCAAGAAATCGATGATTACCTTTATGAGTGACCATCGATGATGTCAGGTTTCTGCCAATAGCCTTTATTTAGCCAGCTCGAAAGAAAGCATTCTACGTAGCGCCTTTAATACAGGTGAGTTATTTTTCCTTTTCTAGTAGGGGGCAGATGGGAGCATAAATTCACTAAGCGCATATCGAATACGTTTCACTTTTCCTTTGTAATATGAATATGCAATGGGCATACGAAAACATATAAATTCTAGAAGCTCTTTGATGATTTAACAGAAGCTAATTGAACATGGACTAAGTTAGTGCAACTATTTGCAATAAAAGAAGAAATCTGGATAGAATTCCAATAGCTTTACCTTGACTCCAACAGCTATCCTTGACCGGCGGGTTGAACTGAACCATTGAAAAAGATAAAATAAAAATAAGAAAATTAGATGTTTAATGAGCTTTATTTGCTCCATGCGCTTTGCGCTCTTGGCTTAACAACATCAAAGAGGAATCAAACCTCTTCCAGTTCAGTGAAAAACTCGAATCCTTTTGATGTCCAGTTCACCACCCAACCCATCCTCCGTGATTTAGCTGCACGGCTACATATGCATTCAAAAAAATCTAGTACGAATGAGCAGGTACGTGAAACTTGACTCACATCAGATTTC
The DNA here is from genome assembly GCF_951802175.1 of Populus nigra. NCBI lineage: Eukaryota > Viridiplantae > Streptophyta > Magnoliopsida > Malpighiales > Salicaceae > Populus > Populus nigra. Next base: position 8,414,773 of record NC_084865.1, on the reverse strand, counting down.
AAGGAACATAAATAATACAAGAAAAGATCAAAACGAATTCAATGGCACTCTCTCTTTCAAGGGCGGATCCCTAATGCCGGGAGGACTCTTTGGAACCAATTCATTTCTGACACCGACGAGCCACCACCCCCAGTGTCGTTATTGATATAGTTAGCAAAAGCCAACAAAATATTGAAATTATTCGCTATAACATAAAAGTTGAATAAAGTCGTAGGCTGCTTCAAACCAGAAACTTCGGGCTTTCGCTTCAACAAGGTCCTTGTAAATGACGAAGAAATCGGAGGAGGGGGAGTCTGAGTTGTCCCCAATCACTTCCGATGAAATTTAGTCAAAAGTCCAGTTTACAGGTATTTTGACGTTTTTTTCAAATAACAGATTTTTTAATTTATGATTAATACCTTGTCTAAGAGCAGCTCTAGTCTCTTACTCTCCACTTTGATATTGATACCCGGGAAAATAAGTTTCCTTCGGTAATTGTGAAAGCATGGCCTGAAGTTCTAGCCCAAGCTGCTCGTACGAAACGGACATCGGATCCCCAGCGGAACTCGACTTCTTCTGTCATCGGCGAAAGTTCCTAGCTACCGAAATTGGTAGTTAACCTTCGATATGTGACATTAGGAAGAAAAGCTTCTTATTTAGTGATTGTCCGGGATTCATTGTTAATTATCTTAATTAGTGAAACTTACAAGATCTCCGTTACCGCTCAGGCCCAGCTCTTCCTTGAATAAAGCAATTGCCCACGTTCAAGCGCCTAGAGAGGAAGAAGCAAAGCTAGTCTTCTTACCACCTACCGCTACCACAAAGAGAGTGAACCGTCGACATGAGCACCAACAGCTACCACTCTGACATTTGCTACTGCTACCGGGGTTGAACTTGAACGAGGAAAGTTGAGATTTTAGGCATAACTTCTTTCCTAGAGGGGTTGAGAAAAGACCATGCTACCATAAAGGTACGAAGCGGGGAAAGCATTTTCACAAGAACGGTATTTGAAGCTCGTTCCGAGTCGACAAAAGCGGAGAAGATCACAGTCGGTCCTGTTCTTCAAACCGAGTGAACAACTTCTACTAGCCCTCCAAGAGCTATATCGGTGGCACTCGGGATCTACTACTTATTAAATTCATTTTATTACGATAGGACGACTAATCAAAATTCAGCTTCCTTCCCTGGAAGAGCAACTGAACCTTCGCTACGTTCCAGCTAGTCGAACTACCTCAGTGAACCAGATGCGCCTTGAGCCTAGTTATTATTCTTGCCTTCGCCTGCTTCATCTGCAGAGCGAACTCCGGAAGTGACTGCTTTCACTCGGTGATCTGACTCTCTTTGTTCTGTGAGATAATGGATCCCCCTTTCCCTCTTGTATTTGATCCGTAGTGATGAAGGGGTCGGTTCATACTCTTTCACCGGCTTGAAAATAAGCTCTTTTCGCCTTGGTTTTTTCGATCACTGGATGGAATGATAGACTAGCAAGATAAAGGAAAGCGCTCTTCTTCTTGAGATTTCGAATGTAAGCTAATGAGACCAGGAATATATGGAACGAGATGTTGCTGTGGAAGAGGAAGGGGACTTGGCTAGCTCTACCAGGTGGGAGAGTAAAGCGGGAAGCAGCTCGACTCGAAGTCGGATGTAAGAGTCAGCTAGTAGTTGCCAGCGAATGGGCCATAAAGGAATGCGCCTCTGTACCAACCTATGATGCAGGAGAGGGGATGAGATCGACTAGAAAAGTAGTAGGCGAAGGTCTTAGTTCCTTAAGTTAGTTGTAAACCGCTGACCCTATATCCCTACGAATAATAAGTGGAGGGACTTTACTGGACTCGACTCAACCAAGCGAGACTGACTGATAAAAGCACATTTAACTGCTGCAGGAAGGACTGAGCGGCATTTGTAAACTCGCATTTAGAACACCTCGGCGAGGAGACTATTTCGTTAGAGGACGGAAAAAGCCAAATCAAGATGAATGGAAGATGCCTATTGCGGGTCTGGTCCCTGCTTCCTCACATTGATCGATTACATGCTGTTAAGCAATTGATATCGACCTTTCTCATGCAATTGAATGCTCCAAGGATCCAACGAGCTTGGAGGGTGAATACCATAGATTCTTAATTTGTTAGTTAGCTGGTTGTATTGGTTTCCCTAACGAATCCAGTGAGGTTTCAGTGTTATGGTCGGTGGCTAGCTTGTAGCCATCTGTTGTTTTATGTTTCTGTTATCATTGTAAATCTGGGGTATGCCCCTTATAATGTTTGTATCTTCTTCTTTTAATACATACGTCAACTTACCCAAAAAAAAAATTGAATGCTCCAAGCGATCAGTCCATGACTTCCTTTGTTGGCTCCTACTCTACCAGACGGTGACCAGCTCAATAGAGCACCTTTGGGCGTTGGCTTTTCGAAACCAAGTTAGGGAATCAGTGACCAACAGCTTGAGAAAGCAAAAAAGTTTCATCTCTTATGATAAACACTGAATTGGATTAGCCCCTGCAGGAATTGAACCTACAAACAAGGCTTTTTCCTTGTGTTACCTAACTAAAAAGCTCCCAAGGCCACATGATTCGGAGTAGAACACTCCTATTTACACTTCAATTCCACCCGGCCCGAAACCAAAGAGGAGAAACTTGCACCGGTAATGCTACCACACAGGTTTTGAGGCGAGGAAGCGGCTTAAAGATCGACTGCCACGCCATTCTTGTTGCGAAGGAAAGCCATTCCGAAAGCGGCTACAACCTTCACGCGGGACCTCAAAAAAACACAGCAACGAAGAGAATAAGGCAGGTCTTCCTTAAAAAAAGGACGCATGCTAGATGTTCAATTTCATAGAAACAGGGCGTCCATTTGTTCTTCTCAAGCAGGATGGACAACCCCTTGTGTGGGGCGAGTTTTCATTGGATGAAATCCTAGCCATGCTAGTCCAAAGAGCGCTACTAAGGTAAGGACGAGCGCCCCTGCCGAGCAACTCATGGAGACTACTCCGCCTGACATCATCATACAAAAGCTCAAACGATGTGGGGATTGGTACGAAATCTATGACGATCCCATCTTATAGGGTCTAGCCGTACATTTCTATGGCGATCTCATGGTCCTTTGAGATACGCAGACGACGCTAGGAGAGCATTTTGTTTCTTAATTAAGGAAATCGAGCTATCACGAGGGTTGAATACCGGCAACGATTGGGAAATTCAAATTACGTATGGTAATAACAAATTGAATATTTTTAATTCCTCTAGTCGAGCTAGCGATAAACTTGACAGCTAGCGATAATCGTAACTCCACCTTTGAATCTTAGCTTCCAAAATCATGGGGAAAATGCGAAGATATCAACATTGAAGTTGAGCTTAGGAGGGAAATTGACTTGATACCAAAAATCCCGAGAAAATGCTCAACTGGCAGGATTGAACTCTCACTTGGGAGGGAAAAGTGATTGCTTCCAATTTTCCCGAAAAAATGAAACTTATTCATCATAAAAGAAGATTTATTTCAAAAGCTCTCACCGCTAGCGATAGCTAAAAACCTTTTTCTTTATACTTTGAATACGAAATTCGGATTGAGAATGAGTTGAAAGCTTAGAACGCTAATGGAATGCATGGAAAGAAAAATGAATCCTTTTCGGCGGGAAAGCAGTGAAAAAGGAAATCAACACTTAGCATAGATCACGTTGCCCCTCACTAAAGGTGAAAAGGTACGGGCACGGATTACACACCTGCAACCAATTCCCTGCAAGACGGCTAAGACTGACCTCAAAAAAGAAAGCATCGGCAATGAATGGTCCTAGCCTTGACTCGCTTTGGACTACCTCACCCCAAGCACTCTGATGGATGCCTTCTTTTTTACTAGTCAATAGATTCTTTGAGCGATTTTTGAAATAAGTAAGATACCACTAGATAGACTGGAAAGCATAGGGCCCTGGGCTGGACTTATATTAGATAGATTCGTCTACACGATTTCAATGTCAATGAAGTCAATTTCCCCTTACACTACTCAGACACTCCACTCCGCAATGGGAAGACAAAAGGAACCCCAAGCCGCATGCCCTCTTTCTCCGAACCAACTAACCGCTAAATAGACATAGGCACAGACAGAATTTCCTACGATAGGGATAGAGCGAAGACTTTTTGGCTGGCAAGGGAGTATGCACTTACTGATAGGATAGAGGCTGACTACGGAAGAAAGCGAATGGAAAGCTTGCAACGATCGAACACACGAAGAAGAAAGGATCGCGAATGGGCAAACACCCCAATCTCTCTCTCCTTACCTTTCTCCGATTATCAAAAAAGGTGCGAAGCGAGAAAGAATTCCTTACTTGGGGTGAGGAGTTAGACATTTAACGAAAGAAGGAAATCGCCCTTATACGACTTCTCCCACTTCTCTTATAAGGTAAGTTTAGTCATAAGGTAGATTCTTAATTCTCCTTAGAAGAAAAAGACAGAAGGAAAACCGCGCTAAGAAGAAAAGAGCAGTAGTAGCTGCAACAAGAGCTGAGTATACAACAGCCAATGGTTCACAGCCCCAGACAGAAAGTCAGTTTCCACTGACGACCAAAGCGCTGTCGCACCTCTACCATTTTCGGCGTAACGAGGTTTTAGTCCTTCCGAGGTCTCTTTTGCACCTACCAATAGGCGCCTAAGTCTATGAGCTTCTGGGCTATGTCTCACTTAAGCTATACAGTTATGAAAATAGTCTTTTTGGTAGATCACGTGAGGGAAGACCTTCTATTCGAAGTCCACACCCTCTCTCTGACTATAGCCCTTTGCTACCAAGCGTGCTTTGAACCTTGCTGCTCGGAGATAGCGATTAACAAAAGATTTTCTCGATGCGAATTGAATAGGAAGCATCTGGGAATAAAAAAAAGTCTCTTTCTTGCAAGAGGTTGGAAAACTATCTATCGCTGTAGGATTCCTATTAAAGATCAAGAATCGTACATAGAGATGAGAAATAGCGTTAACTTCCAGAGGCTCCTCGTGACTGATGGCCAGATTCAATGTCGGTTGATGCCTTTTTTAATTGACTTCTAAATGCCCAGCAAAGTCCGTACCCATGCGAAAGGGAGATGCAATCTGAACCTAAGGAAAGATCCGATCCCAAATGCCGTTCTCTTTCTTTTTTAGGGAAAGAAGCCGCTGCTTTTAGCTGACCCAGCTCCAGGCCAAGGCAATAACGACCAGGCGCAAGGGGAAAGGCCCTCCAATCTTTACGGAACTGATGGAACTGCATCTCTAACTGCTTGTGCTGCTTCAATAGATACATCTGAGAGCTGGGTCTGCTGCCGGGGGAAAGATCAACCTCGAATCCTGCCTTTGAACGCTATTTGTTCTCGAATTGGAAGGGGTGTTACGGGGCAACCATGCACTGGAGGTCAGAAGCACGCTTACGAACATCGAGATTTCGCTTCTTATGGCTACTGATTCTGCCAGATCGATACTCCCCACGCCTCCCCCCTTTCATTCAATTCCTTTGATCAAAGCTATAAGCTTGGCAAGGGAGATGGAATGGGCGGAAGAGGACTTTTTCAATGAATGCAAATTTCCAAGATCGGAGGTTTCGAAGGAAAGAGAGGAGCAAAAGGACTTTCTTTCCTAAAACCAATAGGAGCAGGGGCGGGCAATGATTTTCACCTTTGGTTTGAGTCTTTGATGATTTTCATCCATCTGGGGGTAAAGTAAAAAGGTTAAAGTTATACCGCGGAGGGCCTATGCGAATACATTCTTAAAAAGTAGTGGAGGGCCCAGAGTGTCGACTGGACTCTAAGTATGGTCGAATCTTCACGAAGAAGGCAAATGTGCCGATTATAATGATGGCTAACCACATACCATTGGTACTACAGAATACAGGTGCCTTTCAGGAGAGATTTTTTAGGCTACCCTTTCCTATTTTAGCCCTTTACTTTATAATGGAAGCAGGTGGAGTTACGACTATCGCTAGCGGTGATGCCAAAGAGGAAGAGAAGGGGTTGACCCGTTGTAAAATGGATAAACTTAAAGTATGTTGAGTAGGAGCCCGAAATCTATTTGACTTGTGATCCGGACTTAACCCAAGCAACTACCTTGTTAAACAAACACTCGATCACTGTCCTCTAGAACTTAAGAGTTGAGGAAAGCGGTGTGTAGTAACTAGAGCCCACGGCAGGTGCCGCAGACTATAGAGAGAGTTTTAGTTCAGTTCGCACCGTCAAGCGCTAGTGAAAGTAAGTTTCGGTTAGCGGAGCAACTGGAAGTCGAGGATGACTTTTAAGCAATAAGTAGGCGCAGTTGGAAAGCGATGCGCTCAAGCCTTTATGGATAAAATGGTAGTAAAGAAACTCTTCTTTGCAGTGAGCGATACGTCTAAGTTCCGGGAGTCACAAATCCATTTTTATTCCGGTAGTAGAAGGCGAGATGTAGGCCTATCGAAAGTGAAGCTACAAAAATACAATCCGATTCTCGTTATTCAAGCGGTATCCTAAAATGAAAGGGAAGCCCCTTAATGAAAGCCGGACAACCTGGACGTAGGCCGAGACTAGAGTCTGATCCGAACCTTCACTTTCATCCGAACCCTCGATGTTTAGTGAGGAACAATCAACATGTGAATGCGAGTTTGAAGGTGTTTTTTGCTTGCGATCAATCTAGTGAGCTCTTTCAAGCCCATAGTAGGGCTTTAGGGTCAGACTAAAATCTTTGTCTTTCCGAGCATTAGTTGAAGGAGGAGAGCGAAGGGACCAAAAGAAAGAGGAGGTGGGCGGTAAACTAGACAGTGTGTCAAGAGCTTGATAGTCGAATAGGTAGAGAGAAATTCGACTCCTGATTTGAAATCAAGGAATGGTTCCAGGATCCTGGGAAATAGGAATGGAGCTTTCGAAGGCAGGCGTACATTCATTACGCACCGACTCTCACATGGTGGCAGCGTGTGGGGTTTGTTCCATGGATTAAGCTACGTTGTCTGGTTCATGAATACATACGTAGGTGGGCCTTGATTTGTGCCTAAGGGGATCTACACTGCAAATTCCCGCACGTAATGTGATCCCAGATGAGAAAGAGTGTCCGACCATGGATCAACCCCTATTAGTAAAGGCAAGATCTGTAGAAGCCCTTTTCTTTTCGGATAGAAAGTTGGGATCCACTTCGCTGGTGAAGCCTTCAAGGTAGGTACAATGCGAGTCAGCCATTCTTCTTCCGGACCTACGTGTTTAAATGATCGTGAGCTCTACCTGGTTGTGATGTGCCGTGAATCATTCGAAAATCAGCAACAATGAATCTGACGAAAATGGATGAAGGATGGGTCTGGTTGTGTTGTCTTTCTTTTGGTGTTTAGGTTGGATTATAGTGATTTCAAGGTAAATAAGATGGAGGATAGACTAGAATGATACTTTGATAAGTCGATCTGAACGCCACAAAGATCAATCTAGGATTTCGACGCCACACTCTTTGTGATTGAAGAGTGATAAGTCAGGTAGGGTTCTTCACAAAATCAATCTGGAAGAACAACTCTTAATTCTGTGAATTAAGTTTCAAATCTTGGCCAAAAGTTCTTTATTACATATTCTGATACTATATTTATAATTGGAACATCCCTCCAAAGTTAGGAAAAATTCAACATGGCAGAAGTCAAGACAAAAAAAAAAAACAGACTTTGACAAACTGGACAAATTAACTAGCACACGTTTTTTAACCTTTCTAACATAAACAGACCAAATTTAAAACAACCATATCTTCTTACACAAAAGTCCAATGCAGTCATGGTTGGACAATCTAGAAAGAGCACGTTCTGAACTTGAAATCCACCTAGATTAGTCTTGTTTTCACATGCAATGGATGACTTCAAATTCGGGTTCAAATTCATTTGCTGTTCTGACCATAAACAGCATCAATTCCTTCACTTATTTGCATATCAACCCAAATTCAAGTAGCCCAGCATCAAAAGAACCATTAAGGGCTTTTCCCATCTCTAAGTTCCAATTGTAGGCAAATAAACATCCTTGAACCTATTTCAAACTGATTGTTAAATTTTATCTCCGACGCAGCTTCAATTATTCCAATTTGACTCGTCAAGGCCCTTTGCAGTTGTTTCGGTCTCGCTTTTGTCATTGGACCATCTGAATCTTCTTGCATATTAGATTTAGCTTTACAAGATGGATTATAATTCCCATGATGCACATCAGGTTGATCAGTTGCGTGGGTCAATTCGTCCTATCTTCCTTTCATCGCTAATAGAACAATTTCATATTTGTTCAAAGGTGGTACATCTGCTTCGATCAGTGGCCGAATCAATCACACACACATGAGAGATGGGGAACCGGCCTTCTAGCCCGCGGAGGAAAAGGCCTTTCCGAACGTTCTTGAAATCTACGCACACTCCTAAGTTCAACTTCCGCCAGAGAGGAGAATTTTCTATTCATAGAAAGAGTGGCACTAGCGAGGCGCCTTTGGTTTTGGCATAGCTCTCTTCTGATGATGGCGAGGGGACTCTTAGGGAATTTAGATAAACAAATCGAACTTTGAAGCAAGCCTTTTCTTGCTCTCAATAAGCTTCAAACAGACTCTGCTCACTAGCAAGCAGGTGCGAAAACTAGTTTTCTTGTCCGATAGCTCGGGGTATGTCGGATTTCGATGCCCAAGTGCTCCAACTTTCGAGGAGAGGGGTACGGGGGGTGCTCTTTCAATCTCCTGGAGTTCCCCTTGTTGTCAAAAGGCCTAAGAGCCTATCTCCGAATTCCGGTAAGGAAGAAATTCATTGATAACAGATCATTGCTAAGAAAGAAGAGTCACATTAGCAGGCTCAGGGGCCCGTTCCCCTTCGTGTCAGGGAATATGGCGAAGAACTGGGCATTCATCTTCCAAATGAGAATGTCTACTCCTGGAATGCCGATCGATATATCGACGAAATTTTGATTTTTTGACCAGCAAGGCATTGAATCGCTTCCAGGGTCCTGGGTGGAGCTTGTGAGGACTGTCATTTCAAGGATGATCAGTCCGGATTTGATCGATATCGACATTCTCGCGAACGCCTATTTCATATTAATGGAAAAGGGCCCATCTAATGAGATAATGACAGAAGCCCTGAAAATCCTGCTGCTATGGTAGGACGGGTTATCCATTTCATAGGCGAGGGTGGTTCGAGGGCCCCTTCGTCAAAGGAAGGCAAGGCATCTCTTATACGATGTTCACCAATCGAAAAGCCAGGTTTAAATGAGGCATCCCATTCGTAAAAAGCTTCCAATCTGGTATACTCTCTTGAATTGTTTTAGCTAAGGCCTTTCCCTTGCGAGTAGAGTTTCCGATCTGTTGTTTGAACCTTCTTCCACTCCTCCGCAAAAGTCTAATCATGATCTTGTCACTGAAACAGGAGTGTCTTCCTTCGAAAGAGCTATTATTCCGGCCCGATTTCTTGGCCCTGTCATTGTAGTAGCCGAGGCCTTTCGCAAGTAAAACGCATATTCAGGCCTTGGTGGTTCCACCATTCTAGTTTGGTGGTTCGTTTTGAGGTGATCGTTGATATTTTCGTTTCAATCGGTGCTCATATAAATCTCTTCCCAGCAGCTGCTTATGGATAATGCTTCTTTTGATCGGTACTTAACTCAGTTATTTCAGAACGCACCCTGCCTCAGTTTACTCATCTCCGATATCTTCATCTCTGGCCTGCTCCGCATCTGATCTCTTAAAGGACTACAGAACCACTACTCATTCCTCAAATCTTCATGACTAAAAGCCCACTCCGTATCTGGGCATTTGGTGCGGTTTGGCTATGCTCGTTTTCTTCCTTCAAACACATCTCAACGGGCGTGCCAGATCAGCCCCTAAGTCTTCGAAAAGAAAACCTGCTTCCTTGCCTTTAGTAAGAGGAAATTTGTTTTCACTCTTATTCAACCCGAGATGGGAATTTATTGAATACGAATTAAGCCACTACGTGCTAACTAGAAAGATCATAAGAGAAGATGCCATCGAATCGGCTTTTAGAGATTGAAAGCTAGCTCTGGGGAGAAGGAATAGTCTATGAAAGAGATAGTCTTAGTACACCCGAAGGAAGAGGGAAAGCTTTTAAGCCTAGTAGCACGGTTGAAGTCCAATCCGTGTGAGTATGAAGCCAAGCCGCTTTCAAGCTCTCCAACGCTAGCAATGCAGTAAGGGTTCATTCCAAGCGAAGCAGTAGCAGTCCAAGGAAAGCAATTCGGTCAGTGCGGGAATGCAAGCAAGCCAATCAGTGAGTCATTCCAATCAGTCCTTGCATTCCAGACAAGCTTTACTTTAAAAGACAGTACCAATGCTTTCTCTTTATGGTTTTTTTTTATATAGTAAGTAGTGAGCCAGTCAAGTAAGACAGTCTCCGTTCGCAAAGACAATTTTCACTGTTCACAGTGCTATCGATCCTGAATTGGGTTTTTCAGAGACCTTTTCTCTTCTTATGGATATACTTTGCTCGGGAAATGCTACTTTGGATGAAAAAAACTTTGAATTTGTAATTTGGAATAATTTCCTGACCTGACTAAAATCAAGGTTGCGTAAGCAAAGCCGACGAAGGTTGCATCGTAAGCTTAGTGAAGGCAATTTGGTAAAGTAGCGCTAGAAAGAGGTTGCATAGCAATTCAGACTAGCTTGCAAGGCTAGCAATAGGCAATGCTTTGGCATTCTTAACAATTGCTGTATGGCAAATCAAAAAAATTGTGTGAACCCGTTAACCAATTTCTTAGCAGCATGTGGAATGAGGTTCGGTTTACGAACTTCGAGTATGTCTTTCATTTGACTGACCACTAATTGCGAGTCACGACATACTTCCAATCCAAAGACTTCGCTCCCTACGCGACTTGCATCTCATTATTGCAAGCAACCTGTATTCTGCTACGTTGTTGGAGCATGGTTCAGGCGTAGGCGTTTGGAATCATGTGGTTGTCGGGGGAATTCAGCACGATTTCGACCCCTGAGACTTCTTTGCCATACTCGTTCATTCTAGACTCGAAATCTGCCTGCCTTAACTTAAGAATAGACCAGTCGGCTCTTCTAGTGCCATTTCTAAGCTTTTTGAAGACCTACTTGCATCAATGTCGCCTTGCAAAGGTTGCTTGCAATAGGCATCTGCTTCCTAGGCTAGGCCAGTGGTGATGTTCTTCATTTAGGGAAAGAGCTAGGCGAACTGAACTTCGTTCCATTGTTGCTTCTCCGGCCCACGAGGGCCAGGCAACTACGCAGTTACGCGACGTCCTTTCTTCAGCAGTTTTCCATGACAAAGATCTCCAAGACATGAAGCCAACGGCGTGTGATTTAACTTCTCAGTCTTTGAACTATCAAACATTGAAAGAGCAGTAAGGACTAATTCTTTCAGGTACAAGCATAAGCTTGAGCAAAGAAAGAATCCGGTGTATACCTTTGAATAAAAGGGTACGATAAAAAAAAAAAAAAAAGAACCGAAAGAGACTTTCTAATGGGAATCGCGGGTGGCGTAAAGAGAGCTTCTCATAGAAAGAACTGAAAAGAATCCATCATTGGCTTAGGATAAGATAATCATCTGTCTTTGAGGAAAGAGAACATAGATTAGATGACGATGTAATCATCTTTTTTGGAAGGACCCCTACCCCTAGCCTTAAGAATAGATGAGATATCTGTCTTTGTGCCACATCCAACTTGTATGACGATGAGAGAGAGTCTGCCTTTCAACATCCCATCGGTCTTTGTATCTGGCCTGGCTACATCTCCAACTTGCTCAAGCGAGTCGATTCTCTATGCAAGTTGATCTATAAAGATGCAAAGAAAGTAGAGGGGAACGAGTCCAACAAAGAGAGTGCTATGCAATCATTTTGATGGTATCATAGCCGCACTGGCATAACTGCAGCTAACCATACATCCTCATCAAGGCAGTTCATGGCTTCCACCATCTCTTCTCAAATGGCAAGCAAAGCATCTTCAACTGAATCTACTATCACAGATCTTGGG